>NC_056729.1:1157562431-1157712431 GCF_019279795.1 Protopterus annectens | reverse complement strand
ATGGTCGGCCTTTTATTGCACATTAAATAACTTAAGGACATTTAGGGAATTCAGTCAGCAGACACTCAAAAATATCTGTGTATGAAAGAATAAGTAAAACATGCAATTAAAGCAGCTCAAAGTGTTATTTTGTCTGAGACAAATGTATTATTTTTATATGATCCATATGTACAGTATAATGTTTATCAGCCTGAATATGTCAAATATATGTTTGATGTGAACAGAATATAGTTATGTGCATAACAGAACAGTGGTGGTGATGCATCATATCTTGAAATGACATATGAAATATTTAACAAATTCTCAGAATAAAACATCATGATCCCATGATACAACATGCACTTAGTGATTCCATTTATAAGGAATATAAGGATACATATGAGCATTTCCTTTCTGCAAAGTACTTCATTAATTAAAGTCAGATTTTTTTGGAGGCATTCATAAATCCAGTAGGAAAAAAATGTACAGACTTTCGTTGGGTTCTTTTTCTTAGGCATTGGTAGCAATAACACTGGAAGGTATATACCTAAAAGACAAAGATCAATATCAGGGCAAGACACAGAGCTGTGCTCAAAATGGTGCCCTTCCAGAAGGTCTAGTAATACCTTCACAATACACTGATAGTGGCTTCAGGTGCATTCTTTGTTGTTGTAGATTAGAAATGCTATATACAGCTATGTGTCCTGGACAGAAAAATAACTTCTACCACTGCTCCTTTGTTTTTTTATTTTCATAGTTATTAAGCATTTATTCTCTCACATTTACACCATTACTTTTGCTGTTTTATTAAACAATAGCATTTGATCTGAATATCAGACTATGGCACATATTTTATTTATTTTTATATTATTCTATATTAGCCTTGTGAAATGGGCTGCTTCTTGGGCCCTTTGCTGCCATGACCTCGGTGCAGAATACAAACATGTATAAATACAACATTTACATACAGTATTGAAAAGATTACACAAGTACACAAAATTAGGTAATACAACTTTTACATACACTAAAATCTTCTGGAGTCTGACAAGTTAAAACCAATTAAAGTACTAAAGGTTAATGAAAATGCACTAATACCTGCACAGAAAAGTTCTGGCAGGAGACAAAATGGAGTCAGGAAATGAAAGAGAAGCATTGCTTGCAGAAGCGTGGCTATGGTGAGGTGAAGGAGGTAGCTGTCTAGGATGCAAGACAGTAGGGGAAGTGATCAGCTGATGCTGATTGGTCACTAGAGCATTCATTTCCATACCTGCATTTATGAATGCAGGTATGGAAATACTGTTTTGCTGTGTAGATTGAACTACTTTCTTCAGTAGTCATCTTGGGATTAGTGCTTCTGTTTTCTCCTGGTGAGAGAAACAGCAAAGGGACATTATTTCCTGGACACTGCTGATAACCATAAAGCCTAATAACTGCTTTATAGGTGACGGCTTGGAATCTGTGCTAATATTCTGTTCCTGGTAAAAGAAAGAGCAGAGTGTACTGATTCCTGGCTGTTTCGGGTTGGACAGTGAGTGCCTGTGCTTAACATTCTGATTGGTCTGGTTGCTATTCAAGGCATCTACAAGGAAAAGGCTACAGCAAGCCTACAGACAATTGCATCGTCTGAGATACGAATGTGGATCATCAAACAGGCTGTGGCCTGCTTCTCATCTTGGGATTGGTGCTAATGTTTTGCTTCTGGTGAGAGAAGAAGCAAAGGAGCATTGTATCCTAGCAGAGTGAAGCTGTAGAAAGGCCAGCATTATGAAAAGTCAGGCAGTAGCCATTCATGTGACTCCCCTTTTTTCATCATTCTTGGCAAATTAATTATTTGCTTTCAGTAAGTACTGTTTGGTTTGTTTCTAACTTCAGAATATTTGCCTAAATAATTCAAACTTAAATTTTCATGGTCTACATATTAATTTTCCCTCAAGTGTTTGGCAGTGCTCTGTACAGACTCAGACACCTTGAATGACATTTTTCCTCTAAAAGCACAATTCATCTGAAATTTCTCCAGTATTCAGTTGCACAAAGGGCAACTAGTTTGAATTGACAAGCACTGTCCCCATATCTGCAAACCAGATGCTCCTGACATTGACTGATAATCTCACTCAACTGTCTAATCATTAAAAAAAGGTCTGTTGTCATGGATATGAACTTTCCCACTGTCTCCATTACCCGCTTGGTGGATATGAGCATCCTTAAGGCAATGTAGAAATTGCCTTGTGTTTACTGACTACCAGTTAATTCTCAAACAAACTGATATGGTATGTGAGAGATATATTTACACAATGTCACTGGAGGCAAAACTCTCACATAATAGTACTCCTAATGTCAATAAGTTGTCAGTAGTTCACACGCTGCACCCATCACACACAATTCAAAGCAGACATATCGACCCACATATGCTGAGGAACTTAAATCTAACCTTCCTAAACCACAAAGACCTCTTAGATAAAATACACATAAGAAATACCCTCAGCAGCCTTAAAATTGCTCTTTCAAAACAACACCCACACCAGCTCACAGAGCTACATCTCATGGACCCTCTACCTCTAAGCCCATAAGGCAAGCCACCAAACAATCCAACATTCTAGTAATTGGAGACTCCATCGTGAGACACACTGATGCCCCACTCACCAGGCTGAGTAAGGAGAAAGTCATGGCCATTGCTCATCAGGGGCTAGGATCCACCACATTATACATGCACTCAGGTCGCTGGACCACAAGTACCATTATGACTCAGTCATAGTCCATGTGGAAATAAATGACCTGAGACATACCTCCCTAGACTATATAAAGAGATATCATGGAACTATTGGAATATGTGTCTCAGGCTGGCATGAGTCTAGTAATGAGCAGCATTTTACCTTCTGCAAGGAAGATGCCAAAATACGAACAAAAGATGATTGACTTTAATAATTGTCTTAGTTTCTGGTGTCATTATAAGGAGCTGCAATATTTGTCAGCATGGAAGGAGATGGTCAACAGACAACACTGCTTTGTCAGGGATGGTCTGCACCTTTTCCCTCTATGCTTTTGAATATTAGCTAAAACATTGTTTTCCCTCAATAGTCCCTTTTTAGGCAATGCCAGACTGACAGTACTTCTGACATAGCAATTCAAAACCAAGACAATCTAAAGGTATTATTGCTCAGTGCTGGGAGTCTAAACAAAAATCTCCACTCCCTACAAGATCTCTTCACCCTAGAGAATGCTGACATCTGCACGGTCACTGAAACATGGTTTAAAGCCAAGAGAGCACACCAGCAGTGGAAGGTTATAATGCCTTCCACACATTTAGACCAGCTACTTCAAAGGCAGGGACTAAAGGTGGAGGTGTCTTTATTTACATCAGAAATAAATATACCTCAATGCTGGTCAAACAGGACAATGCACTTGAGCTGCTGTATGTTCATATCAACATAGGCAAAATCCAGTACCACTTTTTTGCAATCTATAGGTCCTCATCTATGACCCAGTAAGCCATACCATGTATTTAAATTTATTAGAAACACTAGCTATCCAATCCAATGCGATATTCATGGGTGACTTTAATTACTCCATTATTAATTGGGAATCATATATGACACCAAATGTACATAGGTTCATAGGTTCATACTAGGTTATCTGCCCTAGGGCATTTATAAGCCTAGCCAGAGTGTGTATGGCTTTCGCCACCCATTTTAAATTAATTTTGCTATGCCCTTTTTTGAGGTTAGTATACTGTGCCTCTGTCTAACAGTGACACAGAAGTGATACCCAGGGTAAACCTACGATCCCCATCCACTCATCAAGATTCCTCTTGAAGAGAGTCAATGAGGGACTCTGCCTAACCTGGACTGGGATTTTATTCCAGAGTGAAGGGAGCCTCTGGGTTGAAGGGAGCTTCTGGGTGCACAGAGATTCCTGGATTTTGTAAACAGAAACTTCCTGGAAGAGATAGTCAATACACCAGCCAGGGGTGCTACCATACTGGATCTGGTCCTCACTAATATGGGAGAGTGCTGCACACCCCCTACTTTAATGTCTTCCCTGGTAAGGTCAGACCACAGAATAGCCTCTTTTGAAGTAAAAATAAAGCCTAAACCCCCAGGCAAACCTAGAATATTCAGGAACTACTCCAAGGCTAACCTCCTGCTATTAAGTGATAACCTGGCAAAATTTCAAGGCCCTATAAACCCTGAGAGCACTGCTACCTATGTAGAAATGTTCACAGAAACCCTGAACAAGCATGTTAATAGCTGCATAGAGGCAGCTGCACTCAATAGGAAGAAGTAAAGAACTACCTCAAAAAACAAGCCACCCTGGTGGAATAACAAAATCAATAGGCTGCATAACAGAAAAAAGAAAATCATGGCAAAAATTATCAGGTGCAGCACCCAGCAGGATAAAAACACTCTCACCAAACTAAGGACAGCTACAAAGCATACTTTATCTATGTCCACAACCTCACGGTTAATACATAGCTGTGTGCAGAGCTCATTGTAAATTGAGTTACCTATACTGAGCCAGAAGATGGAGCAAACCTCCTGGCTGATAAATTCAGCTCCAACTTTACCCTCTCTCCCCATTTTTCCTCTGTTTATTTGATAAGTTTTTCTGCATAGCTGCCTAGTTTGAGCATTTTCTGGCTTGTTAAACTTGATTTCTGCATTAGTAGCTGTATTTAGAGCACAACCAAAAGCTGTTTACTGAATTTCCTGTTTGCACTTAATTTTAAAATCGTTTTTTTCTCAAAACTTGCATATTTTCTGTCTTTGGCCCAGCACTCTTGTGTGGGGTCATTTACTGCACTGTTATAACTTGATATTACTTGTGAACCTCTGCTATCTCTGAAAAAACAAAAACAAAAATAAATCTTGCTTTTTCCCACTTTTCTGAGATTTAAAAGTTCAAGTTACAGGCTTGCTGTTCTTGAACTGTTTTGTAAGTTTCTGTGAGGCCATTTTTGCTTGGGCTAAAGGAAAGTCTCTCTGTTGATCAGTGGCAGTGAATAACATTGAGCTACTTCCCTGCCCCCGTGGGAGTGGTTACTGACTTGAAACTGTAGTTTTATTGGCCAAAAGGGGTCATTTCCAAAACTCCTTCATCTTCCTCTCTTAAAACCTAGTTGCCTCGTGGTTTTGGCATCTTTTCAGGCTTGTTGGCTGTTGGTGAAGCACCCACCAAGAGGAGAAAACGCTGAGAGAAGAAAGGAGCCACTTTTGAGATTTTAAGTATTTTCCTCTGTTTATTTGATAAGTTTTTCTGCATAGCTGCCTAGTTTGAGCATTTTCTGTCTTGTTAAACTTGATTTCTGCATTAGTAGCTGTATTTAGAGCACAACCAAAAGCTGTTTACTGAATTTCCTGTTTGCACTTAATTTTAAAATCATTTTTTCTCAAAACTTGCATATTTTCTGTCTTTGGCCCAGCACTCTTGTGTGGGGTCATTTACTGCACTGTTATAACTTGATATTACTTGTGAACCTCTGCTATCTCTGAAAAAACAAAAACAAAAAAAAATCTTGCTTTTCCCACTTTTCTGAGATTTAAAAAAGTTCAAGTTACAGGCTTGCTGTTCTTGAACTGTTTTGTAAGTTTCTGTGAGGCCATTTTTGCTTGGGCTAAAGGAAAGTCTCTCTGTTGATCAGTGGCAGTGATAAACATTGAGCTACTTCCCTGCCCCCGTGGGAGTGGTTACTGACTTGAAACTGTAGTTTTATTGGCCAAAAGGGGTCATTTCCAAAACTCCTTCATCTTCCTCTCTTAAAACCTAGTTGCCTCGTGGTTTTGGCATCTTTTCAGGCTTGTTGGCTGTTGGTGAAGCACCCACCAAGAGGAGAAAACGCTGAGAGAAGAAAGGAGCCACTTTTGAGATTTTAAGTATTTTCCTCTGTTTATTTGATAAGTTTTTCTGCATAGCTGCCTAGTTTGAGCATTTTCTGGCTTGTTAAACTTGATTTCTGCATTAGTAGCTGTATTTAGAGCACAACCAAAAGCTGTTTACTGAATTTCCTGTTTGCACTTAATTTTAAAATCATTTTTTCTCAAAACTTGCATATTTTCTGTCTTTGGCCCAGCACTCTTGTGTGGGGTCATTTACTGCACTGTTATAACTTGATATTACTTGTGAACCTCTGCTATCTCTGAAAAAACAAAAACAAAAATAAAATCTTGCTTTTTTCCCACTTTTCTGAGATTTAAAAAAGTTCAAGTTACAGGCTTGTTGTTCTTGAACTGTTTTGTAAGTTTCTGTGAGGCCATTTTTGCTTGGGCTAAAGGAAAGTCTCTCTGTTGATCAGTGGCAGTGAATAACATTGAGCTGCTTCCCTGCCCCCCGTGGGAGTGGTTACTGACTTGAAACTGTAGTTTTATTGGCCATTTTGGGTCAATTCCTGGCTCTTCCCAGCCCCTGCTATCAAGCACGCTTTAGAGTGCTTTAGCGCAATTTAGCGCGGAGTTGCCACTAGAGCAGTGTCGGGCAGCGCTGGTTTAACAAAGTTAAACTTTTTCTGGCTCCATAAAGTCTGTTCTTCATTTTTTCCCTTAGAACCGCTCTACTAGTAATCTAAACAGTATATCCTTTAACTAAAAAGCGCAGCACTTGTTCCTAAAAGCTTTTTTTTTTTTTTTTTATTCTCAAAAAAAAAAGCTCAGCACTTGTCTTAAAAGCATCTTCTTTTCAGGTTTAGCACTTCTGTATTATACAAAGTCCCTCACTAGACAACCTCCCCCCAGGAGTACCCACTTCCTTACTAAGTCCTCTCTTATTCAGTTACACCCCCTAACTTCTAAATTTCTCTAGCATGTCAAAGGGCTAGATGCTGGCGTCCTCTCCTGTCCAGTTGGTGAATTTGGGAATATTGAGGCAATGTTACAATTGCCTCATGTACACTGATAACCCTCTCTTCCTCCCACATAACACAAATACTTGCGATAGATGCAGCTATTTAGCCAAACTGGAGGCTGAGCTCTCTCAACTCAGGACTGGCAAGACCAGACAAGAGGAGAAGGCAACTGCACACACCACAAACCCAGTCTCACATAATGCTATCACAACAATGAATCAAACACATAAACACACAAAGTCATACTCGGAGGCTCTGAGCAAAAATTTACCTAAACAGCAGAGGCCTCCAAAGCAGACACCCAAGCAACTGCCACCTCATGACACACCACAGGCAACACATAAACCACAAAATCAGTGTGCAAAGCAGTCACAGCCCTTAAGGCCAAGTACAACACCAAACATACTTGTCATAGGTGACTCCATAGTCAGACACACTGACGTCCCACTCACCAGGCTGAACAAGGAGAGGGTCACAGTAAGCTGCCTATCGGGCGCTAGAATCCGCCACATAACACAAGCACTCGGGTCACTCCACAGCAAGTACAAATATGACACAGCCATTGTCCATGCTGGTGTGAACGACCTAAGACATACCTCCCTGGACTACATGAAAAGAGACATAGAGGAGCTAGCCCAGGCAGGTATGACCCTGACCCTGAGCAGTAGCCTTCCTTCACCAAGAATGATGCCACAACATAGAGACAAGATGATCAGCTTTAACAATTGGCTTAATTTCTGGTGTCATTCAAAGGGGATCCAGTGTCTGTCTGCCTGGGATGACATGCTTGACAAGCCACGCTGCTTCGCAAGGGACGGCTTGCACCTGTCACCCTGGGATTCCGGGATATTGGCTAAGGCTCTTGCCACCCCATAGTGCCTTTTTTAGGCAAGGCTCAAATTCTAAACCTACCACCCTAGAAAACAAAAATGGGAAGAAACTAAGGGTAATGCTGCTTAATGCCAGAAGTCTAAATCTCAAAATGCACACACTCGAGGCCCTTCTCAGTATGGAGAACATTGATGTCTGTGCTGTGACTGAAACCTGGTTCAAGGCTCCTGAGAGCACCCTGGCACTATCAGGTTTTACCTCATATCATGCGTTCCGGCCCCAAAACCCGGACCACACCACAAAAGGAGGGGGTGTATCCATATTCATCAAGGATACCCACACCTCCAAGATGGTGGCAACGCACGAAGCATTGGAAACCATCCAGGTGCAATTAACCATAGGCAAAACTGCTCTACAATTTGTAGCATGCTACAGGCCACCCTCTCAAACTCAGGAACCCCACAGAGCCTTCCTGAAGACACTGGAGGGTATAAATGTATCTCCAAACACCATTATATTGGGTGACTTCAACTACCCGAATATAGACTGGGAACATTACTCAAGCCCCAACTTTCTAGCCCAAAGGTTCCTGGAGTTCATAAATTCAAATGCCATGGAACAACTAGTCACCGTTCCCACAAGAGGGGAAAATATACTAGATCTCATCATCACAAACATGGGGACAAAATGCTCCACACCGGAAGTATATCCCTCATTGGTGAGATCAGATCACAAACTAATCTCACTGGAAATCCACATCCCGCCCACACCCCAAACAAAAAAGACCACAGTGAAAAACTTCTCTGAAGCAAACTTCACACTACTCAAGACTGGTGTGGTATCCTTCAAGGCCCCCGAGCCAGTGGAAACCAAAACCCAAGCTGCAGAAGCCCTTACAAATGCCTTCTACGAACACCTCCAGGACTGCATGGATCAGGCAATCCCTAATAAAACCAAGACTCTTTCCACCAAGGGCAAACGTCCAGTCTGGTGGACCCCAGCCATAAGCAAACTTTGCAATAAGAGGAGAAAGCTGTTACATGATAGAGCAAAATCCATAAAAGAGAAGACACCCTTGATCATTATTAGTAAAAAAATACGAGCACTCATAAAATCATCCAAGGCCAACTTTGAGAGAAAAATTGCCATAGATTCAAAAGACAATCATAAGGCCTTCTTCAGCTATGTTAGAAACCTGGGTGGAAACTCCCAGATATGCTCAGAATTAGTCCAAAATGATACAAAAATCACTGAACCCACAGACATTGCCAACATACTGGCAGACAGGTTCAGTGCAAACTTCCCTCTCCCAAAAAGAGATAACTATCCCAGCGAGTGTAGCCTCCCAGACATCTCAAATGTGCAGGTGAAAGCTGCTCTCGCTAAAGCTAAAAACACAGCATCAATGGGACCGGATGGTGTCCCCGGCTGTGTGCTACACAAATTCAACGAGGAACTAAACCCGCATATAAGGCAGCTGTTTAATCTTAGCCTTACCACAGGATACGTGCCCAAGGAGTGGCGTACGGCAACTGTGGTCCCACTACACAAAGGCGGTGCCTCTACGGACCCTGGTAATTACCGCCTCATAAGCTTAACAAGCCTGGTCTGCAAAGCTATGGAGAGGATCATAATGGAACTCATAAACAAAGACATTGGACCCGACCCAGTTTGGCTTTGTCAAGGGCAGATCATGCCTTTTGAACTTGGTCGACTTCTTCGAAACAGTCACCAAGGCCATTGATGAGGGAAAGGCAGTCCATACAGCCTACCTTGACCTTGCAAAAGCTTTTGACACAATACCCCACTCGTGTATTATAGAGAAACTTACCAGCTTAAATGTAAACCCATATGTCACAAGATGGGTTGCAAACTGGCTAAAGGACAGAACCCACAGGGTTAGAGTTGCTGGCGCCATGTCAGACTCCAAGCCAGTCACAAGTGGTGTCCCACAGGGCTCAGTCCTGGGCCCCCTGTTGTTCGGCATCTACTTCTCAGAAGTACAGGCAAACATAGGAGGACTATGGCTGACCAAGTTTGCAGATGACTGCAAACTGGGCGCCATAGTGGAAAGTACATCAGACACAGATATCCTTCAGAGGGGTCTCACGGAAACTGATAGCTGGTGCCAGAGCCATGGCCTGAAGTTAAATGCCAAAAAATGTATAGTCATACCCTTCGGGAAAAACAAGGTAACCCCAAGCTACCATATAGGTGGCAATCCATTAAGCACGGAAGATGTTATCAGGGACCTGGGGACCCAGGTTGACAGTGGCCTTTCTTTTGACACTCACATTGCTAAAGTGGTTAGAAAGACCTTCTACATTGCCCACCTGATCATGAAAGGATTCACATCCAGATCAAGTGAGGTCATTGTTCCCCTGTACTCTTCACTTATCAGACCAATGATCGAGTACAATGCCCCATTCGGGATGTATCTCACCCGACACCTGCAGCAATTGGAGAGACCCCAAAAGTTCCTCACCAAAAGGATAAAGGGACTCCAAAATCTGTCATATGCTGCCAGATTGAAGAAACTCCAGCTCTATTCAGTCGCATACCGTCTGCTCAGAGGTGACATGTGCCTGACATACAAGGCCATGTCCAACCCGAATTAATGGACATGCTCCACCTCAAAAAATCCAATTCCACCAAAACCACTAGAACAAGCGACTTAAACCTTAGCACGGATATAAATAGGACGTGCTGGAGGGATAGATTTATCACTCAGAGACTCCCTATGCTGTGGAATAAAATCCCGGTCCATGTGAGGCAGAGCACCTCGCTGGCTCTGTTCAAGAGAGAAATCTTGACCGGTGGATGGGAGATCGTAGGTTTACCCCGGGAATCATCTCTGTGTCACTGCTGGACAGAGGCACAACAAACTAATGGGCACAGTATTTTTTAACATAAGGGGTGGTGTAAGCCACAAAACTTTGGGCTAGGCTTATAAATGCCTTAGGGCAGATAGCCTAGTATAAACCTATGAAACCTATGAACCTAATCTTCCTACAGGAAATACCATAGGGTTGTGAGGGTGGCCTAATGGTTAAGGTGTTTATCTTACAAACACAAGGTGCAGGGTTTGAGTCTCACAATGGATAATGGGCTAAGCTTAAAATGGCTCACAAGGGCAGATAGCTTAGTACTACTCTATCTATGAACCTATAACCCCCCCTTTCACAGGTTGCCTTCTAAATAGCATGAAACATGACCTATCAGGGCCTCTTGAATTGCTATTTAACTGAAGCCTCCAAACAGGCATCATGCCTCATGAATAAAAAATAGCAGCAGTTATCCCACTGCATAAAGGTAGGTCATCTACACACCCTGGAAACTACAGACTCATAAGTCTCACTAGTCTTATATGTAAGTAATGGAAAGAATTATCAAGGAGATGATCAATAGAGATATAGTAAACCTCCGGACACTGGACCTAACCCAGTTTGGATTCATCAAGGGCAGATCATGCCTATTCAACCTGGTGGACTTCTTTGAGAAGGTAACCAAAGCAATGGATGAGGGAACAATGCTTCACACTGCCTACCTTGACCTGGCCAAGGTATTTGACACAATACCTCACTCAGGCATCATTGAGAAACTCAAGACATTAGGTACAAACTCGTATGTCACCTGATGGATAGACAACTGGCTCACAGACAGGACCCAAGAAGTTAGAATTGAGAAGTCCACCTCTACAAAGAGGACAGTCACAAGTGAAGTCCCTCAGGGATCAATCCTTGGACAGCTCCTTTTTGGCATTTATTTCTCAGAAGTCAAGGCTAATGTCAGTGGTCTCTGGCTGACTAAATTTGCAGATGATTGCAAATTAGGAGATGTCATTGAATCTTACACTGACACAAATGTTCTTCAGGAGGGGCTGACACAGACAAACAACTGGTGTCAGAGCCATGGGCTAAAACTAAATGCCAAGAAATGCATAGTAGTATCTTTTGCAAAGTCATCCATCCCTGTTAACTATTATATTGACAACACACCCCTCTTAGAGTTGACCCAGCAGTCATGGACTTAGGGACACACATAAAGAGTAATCTAGCCTTTGACCATCACCTGTCTACAGTAGTGAGGAAATCATTTTATATTATGCAACTTATAAACATAGGTATGACATCTAAGTCCAAGGAAGTCATTGTTCCACTATATTTGGCATACATCAGACCTATCATTGAGTACAGTGCCCCCTTTGGTATGTACCAAGCTAGGCATATGCAACAATTGGAACTTCCACAGAGGTTCCTCACTACAAGAATACAGGGCATAAGTAAAATGTCCTATGCGGACCGCCTCAAGGCCCTATCCCTATTTTCTGTCTCCTACAAGCTTTTGAGGGAAGATGTATGCCTGGCATACAGGGTATTGTCAGACCCCACTTTGATGGACCTCCTGCATATCCACAAAATAAACAGCACCAGAATTAACCATTCTAAAGACGTAAACTTTGCCTGTGATACACATAGGACCTGCTGGAGAGACATGTATGTGTCCCAGAGACTGCCTCATCTATGGAACTGGCTCCCCATCCATGAGAAGCAGAGTTTCTCCCTAACCCAATTGAATTGCAACTTAGAGAATTGGATGGGGAACAGGAAATTCATCCCTGGTTTAGCACCTATGCCTCTAATGGATACAGGCAACCTGTAAATGATTCAACTCCCAGGCTCCTACTTACACTTATCAAGGGTATCAGAACTTGTCAGAGATTTGGGATGCATGGCTAGGCTTAAAAAGGCCCTTGTGGTCATTAACCTAGTAAGTACCTATGAACTTATATGTGGGATAACCAGTAGCAAGGCATTTGAAGAATTAAAGGGACTGTAGACATTTATTTAAGAAACAGATAAAGTCAATGAACGGTTAGTGATTATTGGAGGGGCACAGTCATTAATTAATTAGAGCAAATGGTGTTAGTATGCTACTATTGCAGGATGAAGAAATGCAAGTTACTTTTACAAATTTACAATAGAGGGAAGTCTGTTATGTGAGAGGAATCTTTAGGAGTTCTAGTTCATGTGCAACTATAGGAACAGGATGGAGGACTATGATATGATGTAGTACACTTAGCCACTGAGTATTCTGGTTAGGGTGGTAATGGAGAAAACCGGACTGAGTGTCAAGTGCAAATCAGGAATACGGAGTGGTACAGTTAAGCAAAGTCCACTGTTCTTTTTATCACCTGAAACTGTTACTGCTACAAAATATGATTAAAGAAAAAAGCTATCATTACTGCTGATCATATCTCCCAGATGTCTGTGACATTATTTAGAAAAATTCTTAACACACAATGTGTAACATGCCCCTCAAATGTGGGACAGTGAGGAACCTCAGACTTTTAACACTCAAAACGTGAAACATTCTTCTTAATGATGCCACTTGAGAGGTATGACTATCAATAACAAGTTTTCTGCCCATTATTTTTAGCTTTTCCCCCATTTATTGAGCAAAGAAGTTGAGAGCCATGGCAGAGACAGTTTGCAGCAGCTCACAGATGTTACACAAGTGCCATAACTTTCTGTGAGACACATAAAAACACTGACATTGTCCAGTGTTTTCCATTATCACCCAGGTTAGCATGTACACAGTTGAGTTCAGTTTGAGTCTGGCATACCAAATTATGGCTCATGCTTTTGGTAGCTTGCAGTTGTATTTTACTTACTATCACAAACATTAACACATGCATCAAAAGATTGTGGTGGAATACCTGATTTTGATAAGCATACAGTGGATGTTATAAATTTGAAAAAGATTTGTAAGGTAGTGTATTCAAAGTAGGATACCTCAACAATGCTAACATTCAGAATTGAAAAATCCTTGTTTTGTATGTCTGTGAGTCAAGGAAGTGTAACATACATGTGGTCATGAGTATAGTGTGGCAATGGAGAAGTAGTGGTAAATGCAGTTTGCACTTACTTGAAAGGATTTGACCTGCTTTGGAAAAATTTTGTTGTCATGTAATTCAGATGCTACATCCTGTGAGCTGCAGAACCTCACAAAAGAAGTGATGCACAGTAAATATTGGGAGACGTATTTTGTCTATTATAGGACTGCCTAGACTGTGGTAATGCCCACAGCATAGTAGTGGGTCAACAACCTGGATATCGTACACTGTGTTGCAATGGGCATGCTGTAAGGGCATGTTGTGGTAGATATATGTTTGCAGGTCCTTTGTGCATGTTAGATATCATATCAACCAAAACAAAGAGAGCATATCCAGCAGTTTGCATTCATATGGGTACTGCAGTTTCCCTCACATAATTATAACATTATGTAGCATACTGATGTTATGATATCAAATACTTGTCTACTATATGCCAGTAATCTTTCATTCCCTTTAATCTGGAGATATTTTTCTGTATGTCTCCAAAACAGGACTCCGTTAACCTCAATTTGCATAAAACACACACAAAAAAAAAGACCTCTATAAACTTATTTGTAAAATACTGTAAAAATGACCTTGTATGTATATCTACTGTATGATTTGCAGCACTCTCTCTCTCTCTGACCTCTTCTTACAATTGACATAGAAGATTGAGGCAGAACCTCTTTAAATTACTGTAATGATGTCAACAAAACGGCTGGTATTTTACCCAGTCCCACAGAAATATTATTAGTCAACTCCCTAGTGGTTCTATCTACAGACTCCTGAGTAATATCTGAATTATTTGTATCCAAAAAAGGCAATACAGCAGATGAATTTAATACATTAATGAGTATACTAGTGAAATACATATGACATTTCTTTGCTATTAAACTTGGCTCTGCTATGATTTGTCTACTAACATTTTTAGAATTAACAGGATTTTTTTTATTTTTCTAAGTGAATTTATATACTTACAATATGATTTTTTGAAACTCAAATGCTAATTTAATTACATAATTTGTTTTTCTTTCATGAGTTTATTCTGTAATTACCTGTCCTATTCAATTTAGTGTGACTATTTTTCTATTTGCATTTATTATTATTATTATTATTATTATTATTATTATATTTACTATTTATTACAGTGGACTCAGTCCAAATGCAGTGTGACCTACAGCATGTGAGGAGAGCCACAACAGTACAGTAACCATATTTGCTTCAATATTTTCATTTTAGCACCTCTATAGGACATCATTAAACAATACATTTACCATGGAGTCATTTCCCTTCCCAAACATATTGAGAAGCTATATAGAAATGTATGGCTGAAGTCTTAACAGCCAAGTTAGTTGAGTAGTTAGAGTTATGACTCTGTGTGCATTAAGTGCACAGTTCAAATACCCAAACAGACCAGGTAGCTTTTACATGGGAAAGCATTTTTATTTTAATTTTAATTTATTTATATACTTATTGATATTTGTTAACCAGGTTAGTGTAGCTGGTGCAGAATCCCAGTGTCAGTGGAAATATGAGGTGAAAACCACCATTTAAACACAAGTGTCTGATACAGTACAGTCACACCCCAAGGTAACGTAATGAAAGCACATAGGGGAGGTCATGTAAAGTAAAATACATACACTTAATAATGGATCAATAATGAGTAATTAATATCCATTTATTTTTTTAAATGAAAAATCATGTTTACCTTTAGCTAAGTTTTACTATGCACTGCTAAAATAAAACCAAGCAATGTTTAAACAGGACCTGTCTAAGCAATACTTAGCAATGCTTAGCTGTGCTTAGAAGGTTTGAGGCTTGCTAGGCAGTCCCGTTCTAAGCAGTCCTCAGCTCAGATAAGTGGATTTGTGTACCACTAAGCACTGCCAAGAATTTGCCAATTTAAGCACTGCTCAACTCAGCTTAGTAGGTTTGAGCACTGCTAAGCTTTGCTCAGCATTTTTAAAAATGGTCCAATGGCAGCAAAGGGAGGGAAATTACTTTATTTAAACTGCACAGGTGGGAATACAGGCAGAACCTGTTAGAGTTTGATCTGTGCAGGAACTATGGCAGGTGCTGGAGAGGGAGCATGCTTTCAGATGCAGTGCTGGGGCATGTTGGGCTCCTTGTTAAGAACCATGATGACAGACTGCTGCAGGGCCAGTACCAGAGCTCAGAATACAAGTCTAAGGCCTGGGACCATCTGGCATATGAGATCACCAATGCCATTGCACTGGTGAGCAGGTCCATCATCATTTTGATGACCTGAAGTAGAGGAAGGGGTGCTCTTGGCCTAATGGATCCATGATGCTCGAGCCCAGAATGCCCCAGAAATTTGTAAGTATATCAGCTGGTGATTTATCAAATTATAGTATGAATATCTCATAGACAGGCATGCAAAATGGTGTGTTTCCCACCACAACTGCAGAGGAGAGGGCTCATAACATTGAGGCACATGCTGGCTGTCTGTCAAGGCTGCGCCGACAGTGTGGTGAGTACAGATCTTGCAATATATAGTACAATAAATAAGAAAGTGTAATTGTCTACTACCATTAGGTATAGTGTTTTGAGTGTACTGAATAAATCTCTTGTTAGACCCACATTGGTATAATTGACTAATGCCAGGTACTGTGCAATACAGATGAAGGCAGCAAACAAGCTACAATTGATGAAAGAAAGCCAACACTGTAGTCATACTGTGTAGGAATGACATAAGTATATACAATATGAATACTAAGGATCTTGTAATAAAGTACACTGAGATTGCTACTGTGAAGGTATTTGAATTTAGAATTTAGAATTTAGAATTTTGAATGTAATAACACACTGTGTCATGTCACTCTCAATGAAACATTACTTCCATAAACTGTTGTGTTTATACTCGTCTGTTTTTGAAGCAAATATGGTTATGAGACCATGAATTGAGTGAGGTCTGGCTGATAATCAACTGTTATGCTAAACTGTATATGTGGAGCTATAAAACAAGATACAGTGAAATTTGATATATGTTCTGCACTAAGATCTGAACCTTGAATAGTAATGTGTAATGTATTATAATGTGTTCCCTGCAGCATTGTCTTGTGTTAACCTTTGCATTTCAGCTATATCTAGTCATGAATGTAGGTACCTTGATGCAGGGAAGTATGACACTGTAATAGGTGGAGACTGCAAATATTTGATGTGCAAATCTATATGGGTCAGGTATGCAACCCAGCCCCCTGCTTATGTTCTATACAGGTCACACATATCCACATCCAATAGGGGTTAAATGTGTACACCTGCATTAAAAGTATTAATACACAGTTCACTTACTATCATGCATGAATCTCATGCATGTATGTTCAACTGTCACT
The DNA here is from genome assembly GCF_019279795.1 of Protopterus annectens. NCBI lineage: Eukaryota > Metazoa > Chordata > Ceratodontiformes > Protopteridae > Protopterus > Protopterus annectens. The sequence continues at coordinate 1,157,695,561 of NC_056729.1, read as the reverse complement.
ACAGTCTTCTGTGATACTCTACTTATATTACAAGGTCAGACTTTGTAACCAAGTGATTGTTTTTGGCAGAAATCAGTTAAGCAGCCAACAGCAGTGGCCCAGTAGCTCAGTGTGATAAAAAGTAGATATGCTGTTCATTTTTTTTCACATGCAGACCATGGTTTGAATACAGGGACTGGTACTAAGATCTGTTTATAGTTACAAAGAAGTAATCCTATTTGTAGAAACAGTCAGGTAGTGTTAATAGATATTTTCTCCACAGGGCTTACAGGTAAATAAATGTTTGTATTAGCTGTATGAAGGGTTTACTAATAAACTGTATACAAATGTACTAGCATCCAACCCCATGCCTACAAATGACAACAAGATAGGTATATACACCATACAATCTTCCCAATAAATCCCTCTCAAGAGTCACACTGTCATGGCTAGTGATCACTGTTGCCAATAACCTTGGATACAGATATAAATTCAGTTGAAGTATGCTAGTAGCACACTCAGACAACATCAGTGGAGGGTACATCTTGTTAGTCATATATGTAACTCTGACATGTATGAGCCCCCTCAAGTTATGTACCTAGAGTTCTCACAGCTTGCTTCATACCATTCCAGGTTGACAGCTTAACAGGTATATACATGCTAAAGAAGCTATAGGCTGCAGATAGATGTAAAGTAAGGGCAGACCTGTAGAGTATTGACCAGTACTGTTGTGAAAAATATAGTCTATACAGTTGATAATGGACTGTTTTTCTCTCCCTCCACCCCTTATCTGCATCACTAATTATTATTCATAAACTGCGGGTATGTTGTTCTCAAAACCTAATGTTGGGACTTGTGTTGTATTATTGTTCATATATTTCAATGGTTGCATACTTACATACCTTGTTCAAATTCCACTACTGGTGGCCTGTTTCCGCAACTGTTACTGACATGCTATTACAATAATGACTGTTATTCCATTTGTGTTCCATTTGCTATGCATTTTTGTTTTTCAATTCTATTTTTTTGGGGTAAATTGGAACACCCACGCATGCCATAATAACTAATGTTGAAATGTTTTGTTCATGACTAACCAATATACTTTGACAAAACTCAACACCATAGCACATTTGGGTAGTCTGATTCCATCTGATCCACCTGTCCGGCCTCATCTGGCCATGGCATCACGTCTCAGCATGTCTGGGACCCAACCTCAAGCTGCCAACTCTGTTGATCCTGCACCACCCTCGGGTGGAACCACCTCAGGGGATAGATGGGGTCAATCCCCCTGGGCGTGGGCACTGAGAGGACCCTGTCACCTGACACCAGTTCAGAGGTATGGTGTACAGGGTCATCCAGTGGGATTTGGATGACCTCCTTCACCAGATAGAGGACAGACTGGTGCATCTCGAGGGGCAGGCTGGAACTGGTGCCCAGCCCCCAGCACAGCCACCTTCAAGGCTATGAAGGAGCAGTGGTGACTGCCCATGGGTGGGGACCTCACTCCCATTGTTTCCAGCTGGGGGCACATGGTCCTCTGATTCCCAAACACCCTCCCCATCCAAGTTGTTTACCCCTCGTATGCCATACACCACCCCTATCTGCTGTCTTGTCTGTTTTGTCTGTCTGCAAAAGCAACTTCTCCTACCCAACTTACCCCCACAAATGTAGCTACAACCCTTCCCCAACATCCCATTCTCACCTTAAAAAAATGGGCATCTGTCCCAAAAAAGAAAATTTGCCCCATAAATAGCTCTCCATTTCACCCCCAAGTACACTGATGTTAATCCATGTCCCCATGAATTAATCAACAAATATATGTCACCCAAACCCCTCTCTGTGAGGTGTGAGGTTCAGGTTTGAAATTCCAAATTGTCCACATCCTGCACAGCTGTTGCTGCACAAGAAATTGAGAGCTATGGTCCTTTCCTACACCCATCCTGCACATCCCTAGCTGCTTTTCATAATGTTTTTCCCTCTGCTTGCCCCATTTCACCACTCTCCTATCACCCCTTTTTCTTTTCTTTTTTTGGAAATAGAGTGAGTTTAAGCACCAATTGACATTGCGGCATGGCATGCAAACTTGCTTTAATTACTTTATCTCATTCAGGCACTGTTCTGCCCAGCAACAAAGTAACCAGCCCTGGCAAGTCTCAAACCTAGTACTCTGTGTACTAGAGTCAGATCAATGCACCACTAGGCCAAATCAGCTCTGGGGATTTAAGCCTGCTTTCGTTAATATATCATACAGTGCAGTCATGTAACATAAGCTAATCACCCCTAACATCCACATCCCACCCCCACCCCCCAGTAAGGAAACTTCCATAAAAAACTTCTCCAAAGCCAACTTCATGCTACTCAAGTCAAAAGTGACAAACTTCATGATACCCATGCAGATGGGAACTGAAGTTCAACTGCTGAATCCACACACAAAGGCACTGTACGAGCATATCCACTCATGCATGAATTGTGCCATCCCAAATAGAACAAAGATGCTATCATCCAAGAAAAGGAAGCCAGTCTGGGGGTCCCCTGCCATAAACAAACTTTACAACAAAAGGAAGAAACTGTTTCAGAAAAGAAGAAAATCCCAGGATGCAAAAAACTCCCTTACCAGCCTCAGTAAGAAACTGAGATGCCTCATAAAATCCTCCAAAGCTAGTTACGAAAATAAAATTGCCAAAGATTCCAAAGATAATCACAAGGCATTCTATAACTATGTCAAGAATCTAAATGGAAATGCTCAGATCTGCTCTGAGCTAAAACAGAATGGCATTAAATATACTGATCCCAAGGATATTGCCAATATCCTGGCAGATCGATTCAGTGCCAACTTCACCTCCTCTCACCCTCTAAATGGCCCATTTCAATACCAGAAGATTGCCACATTCTGGTAATAATGGCCACACAGGTAAGAAATGCACTCTCCAAAGCTAAAAATACAGCAAACATGGGACCAGATGACATCCCAGGCTGTGTACTACATGAACTACAATATGAACTGGCACCTCACCTAAGTGTCATGTTTAATCATAGCCTCACCTCAGGTTTCATGCCCACTGAGTGGCCCAGAGCTACAGTTATCCCACTCCACAAGGGGGGATCCACCTTGGATCCTGGAAACTACCGTCCCATCAGTCTGATGAGCCTTATCTGCAAGGCCATGGAGCGTATTATCATGAAACTTATAAACAAAGACATTGGCAACCTTCAAACACTGGACCCCACCCAGTTTGGGTTTGTGAAGGGCCGATCTTGTCTCCTGAACCTGATTGACTTCTTCGAATCAGTCTCCAGAGCCATGGACAAGGGTAAGGTGGTCCACACAGCCTATCTAGACCTTGCCAAGGCCTTTGACACCATCCCCCACTCTGGAATCATAGATAAACTTACTAAGCTGGGCATTAGTCCCTACGTTACCCAATGTGTTGTTAACTGGCTTACTGATAGAACCCACACTGTAAAAGTAGCTAACTCCAAATCCAGCTCCAGACAAGTGACAAGTGGAGCACCTCAGGGTTCAGTCCTGGGACTGTTCTTGTTTAGCATCTACTTCTCTGAAGTACAGGCCAACACTAAGGGACTCTGGCTAACAAAGTTTGCAGATGACTGCAAACTGGGAGCCATTATTGAATCCCCAAATGATGTGGATACTCTACAAAAGGGCCTTACAGAAACAGATGCTTGGTGTCAGAGCCATGGGCTCAAGCTCAATGCCAAGAAATGTATAGTTATCCCCTTTGGGAAAAAACATGTACAAGTGAATTACCATATAGGTGGCAGTACACTAAACACCGAAAGTGCGATAAGAGACTTAGGGACACAGGTGGGCAGTGGTTTCACCTTCGATAACCACATCACCACAACAGTCAGGAAATCCTTCTATGTGGCACACCTCATCACTAAGGGCTTTTTATCCAGAAAAAAGGAGGTCATTGTCCCACTGTACTCATCCCTCATTAGACCCATTACAGAATACAATGCCTCGTTTGGTATGTACCTCTCAAGACATTTGCAACAACTGGAAAGGCTGCAGAAATACCTCACTAAAAGAATCACAGGCCTAAAGCAGATGCCCTATGCTGACCACCTTAAAAACTCCAGCTATACTCTGTCGAATATCATCTACTCAGAGGCGATCTCTGCTTAACATACAAGGCCATGTCAAACCCAGAGCTATTCGGCATGCTATACTTAATGAAATCCCAATCCCTCAGAGCCACATACTTCAGGGATCTAAACGTTGTCATCACAATAAACAAAACATGTTGGAGGGATAGGTTCCTGACCCAGAGACTCCCCAGACTCTGGAATAGATTGCCCATACATGTCAAGCAGAGTGGCTCTTTGGCCCTCTTCAAAAGGAACCTTGACAATTGGATGGGAGAAAGGAAATTCACCCCGGGATCGCGTCAGTTGCCCTGCTAGACAGGGGTCCAGGGAAGTAAATAGTGTGGGAAGAAATGGCCAGGGAATTGTTATGGCTAGGCTTGTATAGGCCCTAGGTCTGATAGCCTAGTACCAACCTATGAACCTATGAACATTAGGGACAAAAGACAACACTACCATATATTGAACTCAGGACCCTGTGCACTAAAGTGAATGCAATGCAACACTAGGCCAAATCAGCTCTGGGGAAGTAGGATTGCTTTTGCAAATATATCATGCAGTACAGTAATGTAACATTAGGGAAAAAAAGACACCACTGCCAAGTATTGGACCCAAGGCCTTCTGAACTATTTTCAGAGTAATGCACCACTACACCAACTCATTTCTAGGGAATTAATGTATTTTGGCTTAATATATCATGCAGTACAGTGATGTAACATTAGAGAAAAAATTTACAACTGCCAAGTATTGCACCTAGGACCTTGTCAACTACAACATAGTGCATTACACCAGTAGGGCAACAGAGCTCTGGAGATCACGTAGTGTCTTTACAAACCAGCCAGTGACACACTACTTCTATATAAACTGGGACAAATCACAGTATATTTTGGCTAGGGTGACCAGCTGTCCCACTTTGCGAGGGACAGACCCTCTTTGGGCAGTTGTGTCCTGCAAAGAAATAGACAAAATGGCAAATGTCCTGATATGTTAGGACAAACATATGCCCTATATTTTATGTAATAGTTGCATAAAACAGTTATTCTGTATCTGAAAAACCTAAATGTTATAAGAACTGACTTCAACAATTGGCTAAGCTTCTGGTGTCATTCTAAAAGGATCCAGTATCTGTCTGCCTGGGATGACATGGTTGACAGACCACAATGCTTTGCCAGAGATGACCTGCACCTGTTACACCTGGGATTCCAGATACTGGCTAAGGTTCTTGCTGCCCCTATAGTGCCTTTTTTAGGCAAGGTTCAAATGACAAATTCACCACCGTAACAGGAACAGGCAAGCAAAAACTGAGGGTGATGCTACTCAATGCTAGAAGTCTAAATCACAAAATGCACTCACTCAAGGCACTCCTTAAAATAGAGAACATTGATATCTGTGCAGTGACTGAGACCTGGTTCAAGGCTTCAGAGAGCACCCCTGCACTACCAGGCTATAACTCATACCACACTTTTTGGCCATGTAACCTGGACCGGAACACCAAAGGCGGAGGTGTGTCCATATTCATTAAGGATATCTACACCTCCAGGCTAGTTGCTCAGCATAATGCAGCCGAGGTTATCCGAGTGCAACTAACTCTGGACAAAACTGCAATCCAAATTGTATCTTGCTACATATCCCCCACCATGCCCCAGGATTCCCACTCCTCTTTTCTTGATGTACTGAAAAATATTAGGGTTCAACCAAACACCCTAATAATGGGCGATTTCAACTACCCACCATTAACTGAGAAAGCTACTCATGTACCATCATCTTTGCTCAACACTTTCTGGAATTCATAAACTCCAATGCACTGGATCAACTTATCCACACCCCCAGCAGGGGCAACAATATCCTAAATTTAGTCATTACCAACATGAGTGACTGGTGTTCCACACCTGAAATCAATGCTTCATTGGTCCGATCCGACCATAAGCCAATTACCCTAGATAGCCACATCCTGCCCCCACCCCCCATTAAGGAAACCATGGTAAAAATGTTCTCCAAAGCCAACTTCATGCTTACTAAGACAGAAGTGGTGAACTTCATGACACCCGTGCAGATGGACAATACGGTTACAACTACTGAATACTAGACAATTGCATTTTATAAGCACTTACACAAGTGCATGGATCGTACTATCCCAAATAGAACCAAGACGCTATCCTACAAAAAAAGGAAGCCAATTTGGTGGTCCCCTGCCATAAACAAACTGTACAACAGAAGAAAGAAACTGTTGCAAAAGAGAGTAAAATCCCATGAGTGGAGCAGCCTCAGTAAGAAGCTGTGACCCCTAATAAAATCCTCCAAAGCTAGTTACGAAAACAAAATCTCCACTGATTCTAAAGACAACCACAAAGCCTTCTATAGCTATGTCAAGAATCTCAATGGCAACACTCAGATCTGCTCTGAGTTACAGCACAATGGCACTAAATATACAGACCCAACTGATATTGCCAACATCCTGGCAGATAGGTTTAGTGCTAACTTTACCCCCCTCTCACCCCCTAAAGAGCCCATCTCTATACTGGAAGAATGCAAAGTTCCTGTAATCATGGCTGCACAGGTAAAACCCACACTCTCCAAAGTCAAGAACACAGCATTCATGAGACCAGACAACATCCCAGGCTGCGTTCTACATGAACTACAGAATGAACTGGCACCCCACCTAAGTACCATGTTCAGTCATAGCCTCACCTCAGGCTTTGTGCCTGCTGAATGGTGCACAGTGATGGTTATCCCACTCCACAAGGGGGGAGCCACCACAGACCCTGGGAACTACAGCCCCATTAGCCTGATGAGCCTGGTCTGCAAGGCCATGGAACTTATCATCATGGAATTGGTAAGCTCCAAACTCTGGACCCCACCCAGTTTGGGTTTGTAAAAGGCAAATCATGCCTCCTAAACCTGATAAGACTTCTTTGAAGCAGTTACCAAAGCCGTAGATGAGGGTAAGGTGGTTCACACAGCCCATATAGATCTTGCCAAGGCTTTCTACACCATCCCCTACTCTGAAATTATAGATAAACTCACTAAACTAGGTATAAATCCCTATATCCCAAGATGGGTTGCCAGCTGGCTCACTGACACAACCCACACTGTGAAAGTAGCAGACTCCAAATCCGACTTCAGACCAGTCACAAGTGGAGTTCCACAGGGTTCAGTCCTGGGTCCTCTCTTGTTTGGTATCTACTTCTCTGAAGTACAGGCTAACACAGAAGGTCTTTGGCTAATGAAGTTCACAGATGACTGCAAACTAGGAGCCATAATCGAAACTCCTAATGATGTGGACATCCTACAAAAGGGCCTCACTGAGACAGATGCCTGGTGTCAAAGCCATGGCCTCAAGCTCAATGCCAAAAAGTGCACTGTCATCCCCTTTGGTAAAAACTCTGTACCCATGAACTACAACATAGGCGGTAGTATACTTAACACCAAAAGTGTGATAAGATACCTTGGGACACAGGTGGACAGTAGTCTCTCCTTTGATAATCACATCGCAACAGTAGTCAGGAAATCCTTCTACGTGGCACACCTCATCAGAAAAGGTTTCTCATCCAGAAAAAAAGAGGTCATTGTTCCCCTCTGCTCATCACTCATTAGACCAATTATAGAGTACAACACCCCTTTTGGTATGTACCTCACAAGACATCTACAACAACTGGAAAGTCAGCAGAAATACCTCAGAAAGAGGATTACCGGCCTCAAACAGATGCCCTACGCAGACCGTCTCAAAAAACTCCAGCTTTAATCCATCGCATATCGCCTACTCAGAAGTGATCTCTGCCTAACATACAAAGCTATGTCAAACCCAGAGCTGCTGGACATGCTCCACTTAAAGAAATCTCAAACCCTCTGATCTACATGCTCTAGGGACCTAAACCTTGTCACCACAATAAACAGAACATGCCGGAGGGATAGATTCCTGTCACAGAAACTTCCCATACTCTGGAATAAACTACCTATCTATATTAAACAAAGCTCCTCATTAGCACTCTTCAAGAAAAATATTGATGATTGGATGGGGAAATAGGAAATTCACCCCGGGGATCACTTCTGTGGCTCTTCTCAACAGTGGCACAGGAAAATAATTTTCTTGGGTGGCAAAAGCCAGGGTACCTTTTTGACTGGGCTTGTATAGGCCCTTGGGACAATAGCCTAGTACCTACCTATGAACCTATAAACCTATAAAACAGAATAAGCAACTAAAATGCTACAAGAATAAGCTTTTATTTAGGCAAAAAAATGAAGTTTTGCCCTTTGTACTGGCCATGGGCATGTTTTGCTCTGCAAAATCTGATGTTTTTACAAAAAATGTCCCACTTTGGCCATTTCAAAAGGTGGCAACCCTAACTTGGGCCTCAATGCATCTCTAATGCAGACAGCAAACCAGTACACAGACAAATAAATGCTGCTGGATGTATGGGAGGCCTATAATATCAGGTAGAGCTGACAAATGCATGGGCTGTTGCTGAATGAACACAGTTGTTCCCCCTACTTATGACAGGGTTTCCATAAAACCTATTCTGTGTGCTGACATACTAGCAATGCATTACAGATTGGGGTTACAAACCATGACCGACAGCTCAGTGACATACGTCATACCCATCTGAACACACATGTCCATGCCAATCATGTGTAACACACTGTATGCATGCACATATGTCTTACAAATACACCTGCCATACCATAATACCTTATTAGTAATATAGCATATAATATATATTATCATAATAAAATATAATATATTATCACAATATATATAATATATTATTATGAATATATAATATATATTATTAATATATTATATATCATCTATCTGTTACATTCCTAGCATGTGTCACATCTGAACACCCACAGTCCTGGCCCACAGCCCAGTCTATGGCACAACAATTACATGCATGTCAATACAACATAGGAATAACTGAGCCATGCAATGTCCAGAAAATCTGGTTGCTCCCACTACACTCGCTGTCACCCACAGTAGCACATTAAAGGCCTGCAGGGTGAGAAACATTTCTCAATTATGAATATGTGTTCTAAATGTTGCATAACACTCTCTGGATGTCACTGTTATGTAACATATGTACCAGAGGCACATGCTTCACCTGGACTGTGATGGGTACCCTCAGCCAGGCCATGCTGTGACACAACAGCTGACACTGCTCTCTCACTGACAGTGACAGCTTGCTGTCCCTCTATGTCTTCACAATCCCTAGTCTGACTCCTGGCCAGAATGTAGCATCTGTGGCCTGTTACATGCTCAGCAGTATGTCCATCTACCTGCTACAGACCTATTATACCTCCCAAATACCTAGAACAGAGTATCCACATGACAGACAAACATCAAGGGTTTGGGGGATGCTCATGTGAAAGGGAAATGTGTCACAGACTTCCCCTACAAACATACACAGCTGATAGCCCAGCGTCAACTGTAGCAGCATGCACATTCAGATAAAAAGGATCTATGACACTCACACTGTCTCCTTACCAACCCCAACACACATTGTTCAACAGTACACTGCTACAGAATATGAAAGCCTGTTAACAATGGTCAGACACAGCATGCAAAACTGTCGACATAACACATCAATCCAAACAGTGGACAGTATTTCTACCTACCCTCTGTAAAGCTGTAGCCATGCCATTGGCTAATGGAAAGGCAACCCAGCTGAACTGGATGCAATTAACAAGTGGGAGTCACAGACTGGTGCACAGGAAATTACCTTTACATGAGCATTACCTACAAAAGGCAAGCTGCTGCCTATGGTAAACAGGTCTGAACCTTTATTCATGAAGAGTGACTGCAGTTAACTAGGATACTACAACTGGATTTCTTCACTCAAAGGAGTACAGACCTATACCAGGTATGTCATTGAAAGAAGCATGTAATGGAATGCATATGGGGTGATGCAGTCATAGGAAATAAGAATTGAAACTGTAGGTATCAACAGCATTGCCTGGACTGGCATGTTGCTGTTAGTCTGCTGTCCAGCAGCTATGGTCATCACTTACAGTTCTGTCTGTAGTGACATAGATCACAGCTCTGGCCCCTGAATCACCCAAGCAATGGTCATCTCACATATGACTGCAAAGTTTGTTGTCTTTTGTACAATACTGACAGTAAGAACTGGTGGATACAGGCATATGACATCTTGTACTGTCAGTGAGCCCCTCTCAGTCTGTGAATGTTTATTTAATGTGAAGGTTTAGTTCAAAGATTGTACATGTGTCCCTCACCATTAATGAGGTACTCTGGCTAGGTCACTGTGTACTCCACACCTGCATCTCATTGCCTGACACCTATGGCTAGCACACCTGGTGACCCCCTTCAGCAGGACAGCAGGTTATAGGTACTAGTAGTGGGGGGGGGGGCATTGGCTCTCACTCAGTGGCAGTGCATACATATTTTGCATACAATGTAAGGGAATGCATACAGTACCAGATATTCATGTACCATTACTGTGTTCCCAGGGGTATGCCATGTCACAGACATATTCCCCAAACTCTGGGGACAACCATCACGTATTGTCCAACCTGCGTCTGGGAATACACATTTGTGTGGCAGGGGGTCGACATCTATGAGGCGCATGTACACATTCTGCAAACATCTGGGTACTGCTGATGTCAGACAGCTACAAGAAGACAGTGTAAGAAACTTCTCTGTGTGGAAGATTTTCAGTCCATATATTTCTAGTTAATCACTGTATATTAATCAGATCAGACAATAGTAGTAGAAGTAGCGAACTTAAACTCGTCTTAAGTCAAAACCAAAACAAAACAAAAAAATAATAATAGAAAATATATAATTATACAGCATTATGAAGTATTTGAAAGTAATCCAAGCAAGGCAGGCAGTCTGTTTCCAGTCGAAAATCCTTTATTAAGTACACAGACAAGCGATCCAAGTAAAACAAAAATAGAGTAATAATTTCCTCACAAGCTTTCTAAATATATATATATATATATATATATATATATATATATATATATACACTTTTTATCAGGCATGGGAGTGGTGTATTGTGCTGTAAAACAAAGTGTCATTGGTACACATGTTAAATTCACATCTCTTCCCCCATCAGTGTGATATTCAAGCTGGTCCTGCCCTACTTAGTAGCTGTCATAATAATATATAACCCTTATGTCCTTTAAATACAATTTATAATGATGTGGTACCTCTTATTTAACCAGATTATTAAGTATGTGACTTTATCCAGGACAATATACTACATGGCTGGAAATATATCAACCTTAGTTCATTTGGCAATCAAAAAATATATATAAATATATACATATACATTTTTCATGTAAAAATCTATTTCTATTTTCATAACCTATTGTTAACAAAGATCGCTTTCATCCTGCTAGACTTCTTCAGGTCTGTGTAACAAGAACCCTAAAAACAATCTATAAAAATATATATAATTGTATAATTAGTTAGTATTGTTAATACACATCATTTTGAATAAAGTGGAAAAAAGAACCAGAAAAAAATAAAAATAAGAAAAAATGGTATGAGGATGGAAACAAAATATACACTTAAATTTCAACTGATTTAAAATGGCATTTAAAACCAATTTGTAGAATAAAATAAAATAAAATACAATACAATTATTCATGTCGACAATGTGGCAATTTTCTAAGTTCCAGTGCACTTTTAATTGAACAGTAGTAGTTTAGTCCAGACTTCCTAAAAGAGTTCACCTTTAATTGCCACATGAGTTCATATTTCTCCAGAATATTCAGGATGTCTCCTTCGAGATCACCCATGTCTACGCGATCCAGGATCTGGAATTTAAGGACACCACATATGCACTGATCTCACTTATTGTGTAGCACAGATGTTTCTGGAATGTCGACATGCACTTGTACTACCACTCACCTACTTTTTGGATGTAGGCTGGATCACATGGTACTAACATGCTGCCCATAAGGGACACCCAGCAGTCGATGACAGTGATGGGTGTGGACACATAACAACACAGTCTGTCACACAGCTCAAGCCATATCTGCTAGCCCTGGTGCCATATCATATTACTAGGATATGGGCCCTAAGCAGCAATATGCCCAGGCCAGATGTTAGCCCATGTGTATGCAAGGCAGCACCTGATGCCTACATCCAACAGGGAAACAGCCTGTATTCCAAGGTTGTATGTGCAGTTAACCATCCAGTTATTCAGGCTACACCTGCAAAGGTGTAAATAGCTACACTACCTAATGTGGATAGGGTGCCCATTTCACAACAGGCTGATTGTGTGGGACACACATTTGAGCTGACAACAAGGCCACTTCATATCACACACCAGGTTGAGTGTGTGTGTGTGTGTGTGTGTGTGTATGTGTGTGTGTGTGTGTGTGTGTGTGTGTGTGTGTATGTGTGTGTGTGTGTGTGTGTGTGTGTTTGTGTGTGTGTTAACAGAGTGGAGCATGACTTGCACTTCTGCAGCAGTCACAGCAATGTGGATTCCATGAGTGCCTTGCATGCCACACTGAGGTCACACTGAGGTCATTCATGAGGATTATGTATTAAATCAGGTAGAGGGTTGGCCTTATGGCCTATTGCTGTGTGGTACATTGTGCTGGCCTGGTATTCCCTTTTGGGGAACCTCTGTGATGTCCCCAGCTGGTGCATGTGTTGTGTGATGTGAATGATGAACAGGGAAGTATAGACATTAATGGTCCTCATTTGGGGGGGATGCAGGTACGTTTATACCACATGCCCCATGATGACATAACCTTATGTATGACGTGGGCCATGTAGAAGGTTTATCTTACAATGGAAGCAACATTGTGATGACATGTCATGTTGGCAAAGACTTGTGTCCACAGCACACTCATGACTTTTTGCATGCCTAGGATGTTGTTTGTACTGTCATAATATGTGGTGACATCACTCTCCCCATAGGGGTTCACTCTGCATGTCCTGGTATGCGGCCAGAGGCCTTGTGTCTGGCAACAGTCATGTATATGTGTGAGACCCTCCTAGGCAGATGTCCACATCAGTAAGGAATCTGGTGATGGCACACAGCATGTAGTTGTCTGCAGGCATGGTTGGGCGTAGGCTAATGGCTGTTACTTGCACCTCAGATGTATACATGGCACATAACAGAGGCCCGAAGACAGAACAACAGGTTAAACTCTACTTATGGGTGGGTCTATATCATACCCGCGAAAGCCCATTTCAGCAAATATGTAAATGCTAACACATATTGCGTGAACCACGAATACACCGAACGCCCTAAACTGCAAAATTCAAAATCTCAAATAGGCATAGTTGGTCCTTCGGTGGTATAGGTGGTATAGCTCCGTAAGGTAAGTGTGCAATAGTTATGGACATTAGGGTTAGGGTGCGAGCTAAGGTAACTGCATAGATAGTAATGTATGTAAGGTTTAGTGTAGGGTTAGAAGTAGGGTTTTGTTAAGTGTATATGTGTGGATTATTTATTTTGTTTGGGTATAACTCATTAAGATAAGTGTGGGATAGTTACGGACCTTAGGGTTAAGGTGTGGGTTAAGGTAAGTGCATAGATAGTAATGTATGTAAGGTTTAGTGTAGGGTTAGAAGTAGGGTTTCGGTTAGTATATGTATGTGGCTTATTTATTTTGTTTGGGTGGGTAGTATGTAGCGAGCGGTTGGGTTGGCCAACTATGCTGGTTTGAGATTTTGAATTTCGCGGTTTAGGGCGTTCGGTGTATTCGCAGGTCGCGCAATATGTGTCGACATTTATGTATTCGCTGAAACAGGTTATGATATAGACCCCTTATGGGTGAATCACATGAGGTGCATTTCCCTATGTGGAATAGATGAGTCATGTCAGTGCACTGGTGTGCTACACCTATGGTAACATATGGTGTGATGCATACTTAGGTTCATAGGTTCATAGGTTCATACTAGGCTATCTGCCCGAGGGCATTTACAAGCCTAGCCCATCGTTTTGTGGCTTACGCCACCCCTTTAGTATGGGGAACTATACCCATTATTTTGCTGTGCCTCTGTCGAGCAGTGACACTGAGGTAATCCCTGGGGTATATCTGCGATCTCCCATCCATTGGTCAAGATTTCTCTTGAACAAGGCCAGCGAGGTGCTCTGCCTCACATGTACCGGGATTTTGTTCCACAGCATAGGGAGTCTTTGGGTGATGAATCTATCCCTCCAGCACGTCCTATTAATAGCCGTGGTCGAGGTTTAAGTCTCCGCCCTTGTGGCTCTGATGGATCTAGATTTTTTGAGGTGAAGCATATTCATCAAATCTGGGTTTGACATGGCCTTGTATGTTAGGCAAAGGTCACCTCTGAGCAAGCGGTAAGCGACTGAATAGAGCTGGAGTTCTTTCAGTTGGGCAGCATAGGATAGATTTTTGAGACCCTTTATCCTTTTGGTGAAGAACTTTTGTGGCCTCTCCAGCTGCTGCAAGTGTCGGGTCAGATACATTCTGAATGGGGCATTGTACTCAATCATTGGTCTGATGAGTGATGAGTAAAGGGAGACTATAACCTCCCTTGATCTAGATGAGAATCCCTTCATGATAAGGTGGGCAATGTAGAAGGTCTTCCTAACTACTTTAGCTACATGGGTGTCGAATGACAGACTACTATCAACCTGGGTCCCCAGGTCCCTGATAACTTCTTCTGTGCTCAGTGGATTGCCACCTATTTGGTAGCTAGGGGTAACCTTGTTTTTCCCGAAGGGTATGACTATGCATTTTTTGGCATTTAACTTTAGGCCGTGGCTCTGGCACCAGTTATCCATTTCTGTGAGACCCTTCTGAAGGATATCTGTGTCAGATGTGTTTTCTACTATGGTGCCCAGTTTGCAGTCATCTGCAAACTTTGTCAGCCATAACCCTCCTGTGTTTGCTTGTACTTCGGAAAAGTAGATGCCAAACAAGAGTGGGCCCAGGGCTGAGCCCTGTGGGACACCACTTGTGACAGGCTTTGAGTCTGACATGGCGCCAGCAACTCTGACCCTGTGGGTTCTGTCACTCAGCCAGTTTGCAACCCATCTTGTGATGTATGGGTTAACATTTAAGCTGATGATTTTTTCAATGATACCCGAGTGGGGTATTGTATCGAAGGCCTTAGCCAGATCGAGGTAGGCTGTATGGACTGACTTTCCCTCATCAATGGCTTTGGTGACTGTTTCGAAAAAGTCAACCAAGTTTAAAAGGCATGATCTGCCTTTGACAAAGCCAAACTGGGTTGGATCCAAAGTCTGCAAATTCCCTATGTCTTTATTTATGAGGTCCATTATGATCCTCTCCATGGCTTTGCAGATAAGGCTTGTCAAGCTAATGGGACGGTAATTTCCAGGGTCGGTGGAGGCACCGCCTTTGTGAAGTGGGACCACAGTTGCAGTCGCCACTCCTGGGTGCGTATCCAGAGGTAAGACTTTGATTAAACAGCTGTCCTAGCTGTGGGTTTAATTCCTCATTGAGTTCGTGGAGCACACAGCCGGGGACACCATCAGGTCCCATGGATGCTGTGTTTTTGCTTTGGAGAGAGCAGTTCTCACTTGGGCTGGTGATGTTTGGGGGGCTGCAATCGTTTGGTATAGATATCTCTCCTTTTGGGCCGGAGGGGGGGGAGAAGTTTGCACTGAACCTGTCAGCCAGTATGTTGGCAATGTCTGTAGGATCAGTAATCTTCACATCATTTTGATCTAGTTCTGAGCATATCTGGGAGTTTCCTCCTAGGTTTCTAACATAGCTAAAGAAGGCCTTATGATTGTCTTTTGAGTCTTTAGCTATTTTTCTCTCGAAATTTGCTTTGGATGATTTTATGAGAGCTCTTAGTTTTTTACTTATAGTGATCAAGGGTGTCTTACCTTTATAAGGATTTTGCTCTATCTTGTAGTAGCTTCCTCCTTTTGTTGTAGAGTTTGTTTATGGCTGGGGTCCACCAGACTGGACGCTTGCCTTTGGTACAAAGAGTCTTTGTTTTGCTTGGGATTGCCTTATCCATGCAGTCCTGCAGGTGCTGGTAGAAGGCATTTGTAAGTGATTCAGCGGCTTGAGTACTGTTTTCCTGCTCGGGGGCCTTAAAGGAGACCACACTAGTCTTTAGAAGTGTGAAGTCGGCTTTTGAGAAGTTCTTTACTGTGGTCTTTTTTATTTCAGGTGGGGTGGGATGAGGACCTCCAGCGAGATTAGTTTGTGATCTGATCTCACCAGTGAGGGGTATACTTCGGTGTTGAACATTGTGCTCCCATGTTCGTGATGATGAGATCAAGTATGTTATCTCCTCTTGTGGGGATGGTGACTAGTTGTTCCATGGCATTTGAGTTTATGAATTCCAGGAACTTTTGGGCTAGGGTGTTTGGGCTTGAGTAGTGTTCCCAGTCTATATTTGGGTAATTGAAGTCACCTAGTATGATGGTGTTTGGTGATACATTTATCCCCTCTAGTGTTTTCAGGAAGGCCATGTGGGGTTCCTGAGTTTGTGAGGGTGGCCTGTAACATGCTACAATTTGCAGAGCAGTCTTGCCTATGGTTAATTGCACCTGGATGGTCTCCGATGCATCATGCGTTGCCACCAGTCTTGAGGTGTGGGTGTCCTTGATGAATATGGATACCCCCCCTCCTTTCTTGGTATTTTCCTGATTTTGGGGCGGAGCATGATATGAGGTAAAACCTGAAAGCGCTGGGGTGCTCTCAGGAGCCTTGAACCAGGTTTCTGTCACAGCACAGACATCGATGTTCTCCATACTGAGAAGGGCCTCGAGTGCGTGCATTTTGAGATTTAGACTTCTGGCATTGAGCAGCATTACCCTTAGTTTTTTTCCTTTTTGTGTTCTAGGGTGGTAGGTTTAGAATTTGAGCCTTGCCTAAAAAAGGCACTATGGGGTGGCAAGAGCCTTTGCCAATATCCAGAATCCCAGGGGTGACAGGTGCAAGCCGTCCCTTGCGAAGCAGCGTGGCTTGTCCAGCATGTCATCCCAGGCAGACAGATACTGGATCCCCTTTGAATGACACCAGTGTTTAAGCCAATTGTTAAAGCTGATCATCTTATCTCTGTATTGTGGCATCATTCTTGGTGAAGGTAGGATACTGCTCAAGGTCAGGGTCATACCTGCCTGGTCTACATAATCAGAGAGCTCCTCAATGTCTCTTTTCATGTAGTCCAAGGAGTGCGTCTCAGGTCGTTTACACCAGCGTGGACAATGACTGAGTCGTATTTGTACCTGCTGTTGAGAGACCTGAGTGCTTGCGTTATGTGGCGGATTCTAGCGCCCGACAGACAGCTTACTGTGACCTTCTCCTTACTCAGTCTGGTGAGCGGGACGTCAGTGTGTCTGACTATGGAGTCACCAATGACTAGTGTGTCTGGCATTGTGTTTGGCCTTAAGGGCTGTGACTGTTTGACACTCTGACTGTGAGGTCTATGTGTTGCAGGTGTTGTGTTCTGAGGTGGTGGTTGTTTGGGTGTCTGCTTTGGTGGCCTCTGCTGTTTTGGTAGATTTTTGATCAGAGCCTCGAGTATGTCTTTGTGTGTTTATGTGTATGATTTGAGGTTGTAATGGTACTATGTGAGACTGGGTCTATAGTGTGTGTGGTAACCTTCTCCTCCTGACTGGTCTTGCCAGTCCTATGTTGAGAGCTCAGCCTCCAGTTTGGCCGTATAGTTGCATCTCTCGCATGTATTTGTGTTTTGTGGGAGGAGGAGAGGGTTGTCTGTGTACATGAGGCAATTGTAACATTGCCTCAATATTCCCAGGTTCACCAGCTGAGCAGGAGAGGACACTAGCAACTGATCCCTCGACATGCTAGAAGGATAGACAAAAACTTTAAAAAAGATTCCGGGGATGTGGGTGACTGAGAAATGGGGGGTTGCCTTTTTGGGGTGCTATCTATAAGAGTGCTGTATCAAGGTAATAAGTACTGTAGGAGCAAGTGCTGGGTTTAACAGATAGAGAATAGTCTACTTAGAGTCAAGTAGAGATGATCTTTTTAGTTATAGGATACGCTGATTAGATCAGTAGTATAGGTCAAGGAAGGTAGTTTCAAGGGAAAATTTGAAGAGTGGACTTTAGGTAGCCCGAATAGTTTAAACCTGCTTAACCGGAGCTGCCCTAGTGTGCAACAGTGGCAACTCCGCGCTAAATCGCTAAATTGCTAATGCGCTAAAGCGTGCTTTATAGCAGGGGGCTGGAAAAGACAGGAAATGACCCAAAATGGCCAATAAACTACAAGTTACTGCCTTAAACCACTCCTCTGAGGACAAACAGGCAGCTCAGTACTCCCTACTCCCACTAGTGAGTAAAGAAACTACCCCTTGACCAAACAAGGAAAATGGAGAAAACAGGAACCAAGACAAAGCCCAGGGATCAGCAAAATCTGGTCTCTGGAACACTAGTTAGGAAAGTATGGAAAGCAAGGATATTTTTTTTGTTTTTCAAGTTTTTTTTACAGAAAAGCAGAAAACACAATAAATGCTATGATTTTCGATTAAATGCTATCAAAAGCTAGTACAGTTGAGTGTATTAGCCTGTAGTTTAACTTTTAGGCAAAACTTAAACTAGCAAGTGCAGTAAACAGTTTTAGCACTTGGCAGTGTTATATCTATGATGGCCACATGAGCTACACTGTCACATAGTTTGCCCAGCTCAAGGTAGGCATTTTGTAGTGTCACCCTCCATCCACAGCTTTGGTGACTGTTTCATCGAGGTCAACTGAGTGTAGCAGACATGAACCCTTCTTTGACAAAGCCTAAGTGTGCATAATGGAGTGTGTCCAGGTCGCACATGTCCTTGTTAATGGGGTTTACTTGAAATTGTACTATGGCCTTGCAGAGTACTCTAGTTAGGCTACTTTGTCTATCTTGTGCAGATGTGAATCAGCCACAGTGTGAAAATGAAAAGCCCTCTGAAACACTAATTTTAATAACTGCATATATGATCCCGTATGTTAGCTCCTCTAATGCATTTTTCAGAAATATTCAGGGAATACTGATAAAGTACTTGGATACAAAATACACTGTAGAATGCCATTCTATCCCTAAGAACTTCACTATATCTCCATTCTGGTTTACATAAGTGGGGGTGGCCTACCTTAGTTTACAAAGATGACAGCGGTCATCCATGAAATTGATGATACAAAGGCAGTAGTCAGTTTTCCTTTGAATACAGTTTCTTATGCTGCTGCATGGTTATGCTTGGGGTCATGTAGGATGCATCCTGTGATGTGATAGGCTCCCATGGCAGATGTATACCATGACTAACACATGGCAGTGGTGACCTGTTCCCCACATATAGGAGACGGGACACATACTGTGGCTATCTTAATGTACTCATGGTGAGCACAGGGGGTGCAGCCTATACTGACTCTGTCAGGCATCTGGTATGCAGTACCAATAGCAGTGGTATAGCTGTTGTTTTTGACCACTACAAGTGAGCAGCTGCAGTTGTTTCCTGTGCTGTTGCAGACATGTCTGCAGTAGGGGAGATGACTGTGTGGAATGGATGTAGATAATGTAGGCTCTGTGTTTGTTGTTCAGATTTTCAGGACAGATCCCATTCTCTTGTACACGCTAAGGAGAAATTGCTCCAAAATGAGCACTTGCTCCTACTTTGTCTTGGACAGCAGTATGTCATCCCTGTTATGGACAGTATGTATTGCAGATGCCCACCAGACAGGTGTACATATCATAGCAGATGATGATGTAGGCCTGATAAGACTTCTTTGAAGCAGTTACCAAAGCCGTAGATGAGGGTAAGGTGGTTCACACAGCCCATCTAGATCTTGCCAAGGCTTTCTACACCATCCCCCACTCTGAAATTATAGATAAACTCACTAAACTAGGTATAAATCCCTATATCACAAGATGGGTTGCCAGCTGGCTCACTAACACAACCCACACTGTGAAAGTAGCAGATTCCAAATCTGACTTCAGACCAGTCACAAGTGGAGTTCCACAGGGTTCAGTCCTGGGTTCTCTCTTGTCTGGTATCTACTTCTCTGAAGTACAGGCTAACACAGAAGGTCTTTGGCTAACAGAGTTCACAGATGACTGCAAACTAGGAGCCATAATCGAAACTCCTAATGATGTGGACATCCTACAAAAGGGCCTCACTGATACAGATGCCTGGTGTCAAAGCCATGGCCTCAAGCTCAATGCCAAAAAGTGCACTGTCATCCCCTTTGGTAAAAACTCTGTACCCATGAACTACAACATAGGCGGTAGTATACTTAACACCGAAAGTGTGATAAGATACCTTGGGACACAGGTGGACAGTAGTCTCTCCTTTGATAATCACAGCGCAACAGTAGTCAGGAAATCCTTCTACGTGGCACACCTCATCAGAAAAGGTTTCTCATCCAGAAAAAAAGAGGTCATTGTTCCCCACTGCTCATCACTCATTAGACCAATTATAGAGTACAATGCCCCTTTTGGTATGTACCTCACAAGACATCTACAACAACTGGAAAGTCCGCAGAAATACCTCACAAAGAGGATTACTGGCCTCAAACAGATGCCCTATGCAGACTGTCTCAAAAAACTCCAGCTTTAATCCATCGCATATCGCCTACTCAGAAGTGATCTCTGCCTAACATACAAAGCTATGTCAAACCAGAGCTGTTGGACATGCTCCACTTAAAGAAATCTCAAACCCTCTGATCTACACGCTCTAGGGACCTAAACCTTGTCACCACAATAAACAAAACATGCTGGAGGGATAGATTCCTGTCACAGAAACTTCCCATACACTGGAATAAACTACCTATCTATATCAAAAAAAGCTCCTCATTAGCACTCTTCAAGAAAAATATTGATGATTGGATGGGGAAATATAAAATTCACCCTGGGGATCACTTCTGTGGCTCTGCTCAACAGTGGCACAGGAAAATAATTTTCTTGGGTGGCAAAAGTCAGGGTACCTTTTTGACTGGGCTTGTATAGGCCCCAGGGACAATTGCCTAGTACCTACCTATGAACCTATGAACCTATAAAACAGAATAAGCAACTAAAATGCTACAAGAATAAGCTTTTATTTAGGAAAAAAAATGAAGTTTTGCCCTTTGTACTGGCCATGGGCATGTTTTGCTCTGCAAAATCTGATGTTTTTACCAAAAATGTCCCACTTTGGCCATTTCAAAAGGTGGCAACCCTAACTTGGGCCTCGATGCAGCTCTAATGCAGACAGCAAACCAGTACACAGACAAATAAATGCTGCTGGATGTATGGGAGGCCTATAATATCAGGTAGAGCTGACAAATGCATGGGCTGTTGCTGAATGAACACAGTTGTTCCCCCTACTTATGACAGGGTTTCCATAAAACCTATTCTGTGTGCTGACATACTAGCAATGCATTGCAGATTGGGGTTACAAACCATGACCGACAGCTCAGTGACATACGTCATACCCATCTGAACACACATGTCCATGCCAATCATGTGTAACACACTGTATGCATGCACATATGTCTTACAAATACACCTGCCATACCATAATACCTTATTAGTAATATAGCATATAATATATATTATCATAATAAAATATAATATATTATCACAATATATATAATATATTATTATGAATATATAATATATATTATTAATATATTATATATCATCTATCTGTTACATTCCTAGCATGTGTCACATCTGAACACCCACAGTCCTGGCCCATAGCCCAGTCTGTGGCACAACAATTACATGCATGTCAATACAACATAGGAATAACTGAGCCATGCAATGTCCAGAAAATCTGGTTGCTCCCACTACACTCGCTGTCACCCACAGTAGCACATTAAAGGTCTGCAGGGTGAGAAACATTTCTCAATTATGAATATGTGTTCTAAATGTTGCATAACACTCTCTGGATGGCACTGTTATGTAACATATGTACCAGAGGCACATGCTTCACCTGGACTGTGATGGGTACCCTCAGCCAGGCCATGCTGTGACACAACAGCTGACACTGCTCTCTCACTGACAGTAACAGCTTGCTGTCCCTCTATGTCTTCACAATCCCTAGTCTGACTCCTGGCCAGAATGCAGCATCTGTGGCCTGTTACATGCTCAGCAGTATGTCCATCTACCTGCTACAGACCTATTATACCTCCCAAATACCTAGAACAGAGTATCCACATGACAGACAAACATCAAGGGTTTGGGGGATGCTCATGTGAAAGGGAAATGTGTCACAGACTTCCCCTACAAACGTACACAGCTGATAGACCAGCGTCAACTGTAGCAGCATGCACATTCAGATAAAAAGGATCTATGACACTCGCACTGTCTCCTTACCAACCCCAACACACATTGTTCAACAGTACACTGCTACAGAATATGAAAGCCTGTTAACAATGGTCAGACACAGCATGCAAAACTGTCGACATAACACATCAATCCAAACAGTGGACAGTATTTCTACCTACACTCTGTAAAGCTGTAGCCATGCCATTGGCTAATGGAAAGGCAACCCAGCTGAACTGGATGCAATTAACAAGTGGGAGTCACAGACTGGTGCACAGGAAATTACCTTTACATGAGCATTACCTACAAAAGGCAAGCTGCTGCCTATGGTAAACAGGTCTGAACCTTTATTCATGAAGAGTGACTGCAGTTAACTAGGATACTACAACTGGATTTCTTCACTCAAAGGAGTACAGACCTATACCAGGTATGTCATTGAAAGAAGCATGTAATGGAATGCATATGGGGTGATGCAGTCATAGGAAATAAGAATTTAAACTATAGGTATCAACAGCATTGCCTGGACTGGCATGTTGCTGTTAGTCTGCTGTCCAGCAGCTATGGTCATCACTTACAGTTCTGTCTGCAGTGACATAGATCACAGCTCTGGCCCCTGAATCATGACAGCAATGGTCATCTCACATATGACTGCAAAGTTTGTTGTCTTTTGTACAATACTGACAGTAAGAACTGGTGGATACAGGCATATGACATCATGTACTGTCAGTGAGCCCCTCTCAGTCTGTGAATGTTTATTTAATGTGAAGGTTTAGTTCAAAGATTGTACATGTGTCCCTCACCATTAATGAGGTACTCTAGCTAGGTCACTGTGTACTCCACACCTGCATCTCATTGCCTGACACCTATAGCTAGCATACCTGGTGACCCCCTTCAGCAGGACAGCAGGTTATAGGTACTAGTAGTGGGGGGGGGGGCATTGGCTCTCACTCAGTGGCAGTGCATACATATTGTGCATACAATGTAAGGGAATGCATACAGCACCAGATATTCATGTACCATTGCTGTGTTCCCAGGGGTATGCCATGTCACAGACATATTCCCCAAACTATGGGGACAACCATCACGTATTGTCCAACCTGTGTCTGGGAATACACATTTGTGTGGCAGGGGGTCTACATCTATGAGGCGCATGTACACATTCTGCAAACATCTGGGTACTGCTGATGTCAGACAGCTACAAGAAGACAGTGTAAGAAACTTCTCTGTGTGGAAGATTTTCAGTCCATATATTTCTAGTTAATCACTGTACATTAATCAGATCAGACAATAGTAGTAGAAGTAGCAAACTTAAACTCGTCTTAAGTCAAAACCAAAACAAAACAAAAAAATAATAATAGAAAATATATAATTATACAGCATTATGAAGTATTTGAAAGTAATCCAAGCAAGGCAGGCAGTCTGTTTCCAGTCGAAAATCCTTTATTAAGTACACAGACAAGCGATCCAAGTAAAACAAAAATAGAGTAATAATTTCCTCACAAGCTTTCTAAATATATATATATACTTTTTATCAGGCATGGGAGTGGTGTACTGTGCTGTAAAACAAAGTGTCATTGGTACACATGTTAAATTCACATCTCTTCCCCCATCTGTGTGATATTCAAGCTGGTCCTGCCCTACTTAGTAGCTGTCATAATAATATATAACCCTTATGTCCTTTAAATACAATTTATAATGATGTGGTACCTCTTATTTAACCAGATTATTAAGTATGTGATTTTATCCAAGACAATATACTACATGGCTGGAAATATATCAACCTTAGTTCATTTGGCAATCAAAAAATATAGATAAATATATACATATACATTTTGCATGTAAAAATCAATTTCTATTTTCATAACCTATTGTTTTCATCCTTCTAGACTTCTTCAGGTCTGTGTAACAAGAACCCTAAAAACAATCTATAAAAATATATATAATTGTATAATTAGTTAGTATTGTTAATACACATCATTTTGAATACAATGGAAAAAAGAACCAGAAAAAAATAAAAATAAGAAAAAAATGTTGGTATGAGGATGGAAACAAAATATACACTTAAATTTCAACTGATTTAAAATGGCATTTAAAACCAATTTGTAGAATAAAATAAAATAAAATAAAATACAATTATTCATGTTGGCAATGTGGCAATTTTCTAAGTTCCAGTGCACTTTTAATTGAACAGTAGTAGTTTAGTCCAGACTTCCTAAAAGAGTTCAGCTTTAATTGCCACATGAGTTCATATTTCTCCAGAATATTCAGGATGTCTCCTTCAAGATCACCCATGTCTACGCGATCCAGGATCTGGAATTTAAGGACACACTACACCACATATGCACTGATCTCACTTATTGTGTAGCACAGATGTTTCTGGAATGTCCACATGCACTTGTACTACCACTCACCTACTTTTTGGATGTAGGCTGGATGACATGGTACTAACATGCTGCCCATAAGGGACACCCAGCAGTCGATGACAGTGATGGGTGTGGACACATAACAACACAGTCTGTCACACAGCTCAAGCCATATCTGCTAGTCCTGGTGCCATATCACATTACTAGGCTATGGGCCCTGAGCAGCCATATGCCTAGGCCAGATGTTAGCCCATGTGTATGCAAGGCAGCACCTGATGCCTACATCCAACAAGGACACAGCCTGTATTCCAAGGTTGTATGCAGTTAACCATCCAGTTATTCAGGCTAAACCTGCAAAGGTGTAAATAGCTACACTACCTAATGTGGATAGGGTGCCCATTTCACAACAGGCTGATTGTGTGGGACACACATTTGAGCTGACAACAAGGCCACTTCATATCACACACCAGGTTGAGAGTGTGTGTGTGTTTGTGTGTGTTTGTGTGTGTGTGTGTGTGTGTGTGTGTGTGTGTGTGTGTGTGTGTGTGTGTGTGTGTGTGTTAACAGAGTGGAGCATGACTTGCACTTCTGCAGCAGTCACAGCAATGTGGATTCCATGAGTGCCTTGCATGCCACACTGAGGTCACACTGAGGTCATTCATGAGGATTATGTATTAAATCAGGTAGAGGGTTGGCCTTATGGCCTATTGCTGTGTGGTACATTGTGCTGGCCTGGTATTCCCTTTTGGGGAACATCTGTGATGTCCCCAGCTGCTGCATGTGTTGTGTGATGTGAATGATGAACAGGGAAGTATAGACATTAATGGTCCTCATTTGGGGGGGGATGCAGGGACGTTTATACCACATGCCCCATGATGACATAACCTTATGTATCACATGGGTCATGTAGAAGGTTTATCTTACAATGGAAGCAACATTGTGATGACATCTCATGTTGGCAAAGACTTGTGTCCACAGCAAACTCATGACTTTTTGCATGCCTAGGATGTTGTTTGTACTGTCATAATATGTGGTGACATCACTCTCCCCATAGGGGTTCACTCTGCATGTCCTGGTATGAGGCCTGAGGCCTTGTGTCTGGCAACGGTCATGTATATGTGTGAGACCCTCCTAGGCAGATGTCCACATCAGTAAGGAATCCGGTGATGGCACACAGCATGTAGTTGTCTGCAGGCATGGTTGGGCGTAGGCTAATGGCTGTTACTTGCACCTCAGATGTGTACATGGCACATAACAGAGGCCCGAAGACAGAACAACAGGTTAAACTCTACTTATGGGTGGGTCTATATCATACCTACAAAAGCCCATTTCAGCAAATATGTAAACGCTGACACATATTGTGTGAACTGCGAATACACCGAACGCCCTAAACTGCAAAATTCAAAATCTCAAATAGGCATAGTTGGTCCTTCGGCGGTATAGCTCCGTAAGTAAGTGTGCAATAGTTATGGACATTAGGGTTAGGGTGCGAGCTAAGGTAACTGCATAGATAGTAATGTATGCAAGGTTTAGTGTAGGGTTAGAAGTAGGGTTTTGTTAAGTGTATATGTGTGGATTATTTATTTTGTTTGGGTATAACTCATTAAGATAAGTGTGGGATAGTTACGGACCTTAGGGTTAAGGTGCGGGTTAAGGTAAGTGCATAGATAGTAATGTATGTAAAGTTTAGTGCAGGGTTAGATGTAGGGTTTTGGTTAGTGTATCTATGTGGTTTATTTATTTTGTTTGGGTGGGTAGCATGTAGCGAGCGGTGGTGTTGGACATCTATGCTGGTTTGAGAATTTGAATTTCATGATTTAGGGCATTCGGTGGATTCGCTGGTCGCGCAATATGTGTCGACATTTAAGTATTCACTGACATGGGCTTTTGCGGTTATGATATAGACCCCTTATGGGTGAATCACATGAGGTGTATTTCCCTATGTGGAATAGATGAGTCATGTCAGTGCACTGGTGTGCTACACCTATAGTAACATATGGTGTGATGCATACTTGGCAGTGTTATATCTATGATGGCCACATGAGCTACACTGTCACATAGTTTGCCCAGCTCAAGGTAGGCATTTTGTAGTGTCACCCTCCATCCACAGCTTTGGTGACTGTTTCATCGAGGTCAACTGAGTGTAGCAGATATGAACCCTTCTTTGACAAAGCCTAAGTGTGCATAATGGAGTGTGTCCAGGTCGCACATGTCCTTGTTAATGGGGTTTACTTGAAATTGTACTATGGCCTTGCAGAGTACTCTAGTTAGGCTACTTTGTCTATCTTGTGCAGATGTGAATCAGCCACAGTGTGAAAATGAAAAGCCCTCTGAAACACTAATTTTAATAACTGCATATATGATCCCGTATGTTAGCTCCTCTAATGCATTTTTCAGAAATATTCAGGGAATACTGATAAAGTACTTGGATATTAAATACACTGTAGAATGCCATTCTATCCATAAGAACGTCACTATATCTCCATTCTGGTTTACATAAATGGGGGTGGCCTACCTTAGTCTACAAAGATGACAGCGGTCATCCATGAAATGGATGGGACAAAGGCAGTAGTCATTTTTCCTTTGAATACAGTTTCTTATGCTGCTGCATGGTTATGCTTGGGGTCATGTAGGATGCATCCTGTGATGTGATAGGCTCCCATGGCAGATGTATACCATGACTAACACATGGCAGTGGTGACCTGTTCCCCACATATAGGAGACGGGAGACATACTGTGGCTATCTTAATGTACTCATGGTGAGCACAGAGGGTGCAGCCTATAATGACTCTGTCAGGCATCCGGTATGCAGTACCAATAGCAGTGGTATAGCTGTTGTTTTTGACCACTACAAGTGAGCAGCTGCAGTTGTTTCCTGTGCTGTTGCAGACATGTCTGCAGTAGGGGAGATGACTGTGTGGAATGGATGTAGATAATGTAGGCTCTGTGTTTGTTGTTCAGATTTGCAGGACAGATCCCATTCTCTTGTACACGCTGAGGAGAAATTGCTTCAAAATGAGCACTTGCTCCTACTTTGTCTTGGACAGCAGTATGTCATCCCTGTTATGGACAGTATGTATTGCAGATGCCCACCAGACAGGTGCACATATCATAGCAGATGATGATGTAGGCCTGTTGGGTATACCTGACTACATGCATCTGTACAAATGCACATATAGCACTTGTGTATATGTGAATAAACTGGTGCCATTCCTAGATGATGGTATTGGGCCTGTGAGGATGTGTATACATTCACATGAGGATGTATTCTATACTGGAGGTGTATGTATGGCTGCCCTAGTTGGATGGGTATCGTGGGAGATGGTGACTGTAAATGTGACTGCATGATGATTGCTTTGCCATGGAGGATGACACTGTATGGCTGTGGCAGTGTTAAACTATGTTGTGTAATGTTAACTGCACTAAACCTTCACCTCATGTGGGTATAGCCTGTGGGGACACCAAGGTGTTCCTACATCCACTGATGATGACTTACTGGCCTTTTGTGTGCTGGCATCATAGGTTCATAGGGTCATAGGTAAGTACTAGGCTATCTGCCCAGAGGCATTTATAAGCCTAGCCAGAATGTGTTTGCTTCCACCGCCCTCTTAGATTAGTTCCCTGTGCCTCTGTCCAGCAGAGCCACTGAAGTGATCCCCGGGGTAAACTTTCTGTTTCCCATCCACTCGTCAAGGTTTCTCTTGAAGAGTGTTAGTGAGCAGCTCTGCCTAATGTAGATTGGAATCTTGTTCCAAAGCATGGGAAGTCTCTGGGACAGGAATGTATCCCTCCAGCATGTCCTATTTATTGTTGTGGTGAGGTTTAGATCCCTAGAGCATGTGGCTCGAGGGGATATGGTTTTCTTTAGGTGGAGCATGTCCATCAATTCTGGGTTGGTCATGGCATTGTATGTCAGGCAGAGATCACCTCTGAGTAGGCAGTATG
Source organism: Protopterus annectens (assembly GCF_019279795.1). Taxonomy (NCBI): domain Eukaryota; kingdom Metazoa; phylum Chordata; order Ceratodontiformes; family Protopteridae; genus Protopterus; species Protopterus annectens. The sequence goes on along the minus strand of NC_056729.1, from coordinate 1,157,666,974 downwards.
CAACCGAGTACAGCTGGAGTTTGTTCAGTTGAGCTGCATAGGGCATCTGTTTGAGGCCAGTGATCCTCTTGGTGAGGTACTTCTGTGGTCTTTCCAGCTGTTGCAGGTGTCTTGTAAGGTGCGTCCCAAATGGGGTGTTGTACTCTATGATGGGTCTGAAGAGTGACGAGTAGAGGGGCACAATGACCTCTTTTGATCTGGTTGCGGACCCTTTTGTGATTAGATGGGCCACATAGAAGGATTTTCAAACCACTTGGCAATGTGATTATCAAAGGAGAGATTACTATTTACTTGAGTCCCCAGATCCCTTATTATGTTTTCTGTATTTAGGGGACTACCACCTATGTGGTAGTTTGTGGATACTTAGTTTTTTCCAAAGGGGATGACTATGCACTTTTTGGCATTTAGCTTGAGGCCATGATTTTGACACCAGGTATCGGTCTCAGTGAGACCTTTTTAGAGGATGTTTGTGTCAGCCAGAGAGTCAATTATAGCCCCTAGTTTGCAGTTGTCTGTGAACTTGGTCAGCCATAGTCCTCCTGTGCTTGCCTGTACCTCTGAGATGTATATGCCAAACAGGAGGGGCCGAAGGTCTGTGCCCTGGGGAACGCCACTTGTAACTGGTTTAGAGTCGGATCTAGCTCCCACAACTCTCAACATGTGGGTTCTGTCTGCGAGCCAGTTGGCAACCCATCTTGTGACATAGAGGTTTATGTTCAGGCTGGTGAACTTGTCTATAATACCAGAATGGGGAATGGTGTTGAAGGCTTTAGTGAGGTCTAGGTAGGCTGTGTGTACCACCATTCCCTTGTCTATAGCCTTGGTAACTGTCTCAAAGAAGTACACCATGATCTGCCCTTAACAAAGCCGAACTGGGTAGGGTCCAGTGTTTGGAGGTTTCCAATGTCCCTGTTAATGAGTTCAATGATGATGCATTCCATATTCTTGCAGACCAAGATAGTCAGTCTTTTAGGGCTATAGTTCCCAGGGTCTGTTGTGGCTCCACCTTTGTTGAGTGGAATAACCATTGCTGTGCATCTCTCTATGGGTACATAGCCTGTGGAGAGGCTGAGTTTAAACAGTGTGTTTAGGTGAGGGGTTAGTTCATCTTTGAGCTCGTGTAGCACCCAGCCTGGGACACCGTCCGGTCTCACTGATGCTGTGTTTTTGGCTTTGGAGAGGGCTGTTTTAACCTGAGTGTCTGTGATTTCAAGGGCTCTACATTCTTCTGATATGGTTATGGACCCTTTTGGGGATGAAAGGGGGGTGAAGTTTGCACTGAACCTGTCTGCCAAGATGTTGGCGATATTGGTTGGTTCAGTGTATTTTGTGCCATTTTGCACCATCTCTGAGTAGATCTGAGCATAGCCACTTAGATTCTTGATGTAACTAAAGAATGCCTTGTGGTTATCTTTGGAGTCCTTGGCAATTTTTCTTTCGAAGCTCACCTTGGATGATTTTATGAGAGATTGTAGTTTATTGCTGATACTGATCAGGGATGTCTTCCCTTCTTGGGATTTTACTCTTTTCTGTACTAGTTTCCTCCTTCTATTGTATAGATGTTTTATGGCAGGGGTCTGCCAGACTGGTTTCCTTTTCTTGGGGGAGTGATTCTTGGTTTTGCTTGGGATAGCACGATCCGTTCATTCTTGTAGGTGCCCATAGAATGCATTAGTAAAAGATTTTGCAGCTTGGACAGTGTTATCCTTTAGCATGGTGGTTTTGAAACTTTCCACCTTGGTCTTAAGTAACATGAAGTCTGCTTTTGAAAAGGTTTTCAGGGTGGTTTCATTTTCCAGGGGTGGGGACGGAATGTGGATATCCAGAGTGATTTGTTTATGGTCAGATCTAACCAGAGAGGGGTTGACCTCCAGTGTGGAACACTGGTCACCCATGTTGGTGATGACCAGGTCCAGTATGTTGTCACCTCTTGGTGGGAGTGTTGACCAGTTGATCCATGGCATTTGAATTTATAAATTCTAGGAAATGTTGGGCGAGGGAATTAGTACTTGAGTAGTTCTCCCAGTTAATGTTTGGGTATTTGAAATCACCCAGTATTAAGGTGTTTGGTAGGACCTTTATGTTTCTCAGTGTTTCCAGAAATGAGGAATGTTGGGTGATCTGTAGCAAGCTACAATTTGAATTGCAGTTATGGCCTTTGTTAGTTGCACGTGAATGATCTCGGAAGCATCGTGCTGTACCACTAACCTGAAGGTGTGGGTATCCTTGATGAATATGGATACACCTCTGCCTTTTATATTTCAGTCCAGGTTCTGTGGCAAAAATGTATGGTATGAGTTGTAGCCTGGTAGTGCTGAGGTGCTCTCTGAAGCCTTAAACCAGGTTTCTGTTACTGCACATATATCAATTTTTTTCCATACTGAGGAATGCCTTGAGTGCATGCATTTTGATGTTTAGACTTCTGGCATTGAGTAGCATTACCCTCAGTTTTTTGTTACTTGTGCTATTTATGGCGGTGGATTTGTCTTTTGAGCCTTGCCTAAAAAAGGCACTATGAGGTTGGCAAGAGCCTTGGCCAGTATTCGAAAGCCTAAGGGTGACAGGTGCAAGCCGTCTCTAGCGAAGCAGCGTGGCTTATCGAACATGTCATCCCAGGTGGACAGACATTGGATCCCCTTTGAATGACACCAGAAACTTAGCCAATTGTTGAAAGTGAGAATTCTTTCTTTATACCGTGGTATCATTCTTGGTGAGGGCAGGATGCTACTCAGGGTCAGAGTAATACTTGCCTGGGCTACGTGATCATAGAGTTCTTCCATGTCTCTTTTCATGTAGTCCGGGGAGGTATGGAGGTATGTCTTACAATGTATGTTAGGGTTATTCAACTGACCCAGGATCAGGGTACAGATCCCACTGCAAAGACAGTTGATGAGGTCCATATAGGCACAATGGGCTTCCTGGTCACATGTGGTGGCTGGTAGCTAGCTGTGATTTGAATAGAATTGTGCTGGCACTGGTGAACTGCCCCTGCAGTGTCCCCTCTGCATGTTACTACCTGTATAGCGTGGCGGTGTGTATGTGTCTCATATATACAGAAACCCCATGTCCTATGCCATTACCGGCTTACATTTGGGCTTCTGCATGTATGATAGGATGGTTGACCATCTAAGGCTGGGGTGCTGTCTGGACCTTTGAACCATGGTATGATGCATTGACAGACAGAGAGCCTGGGCTGCATGTTCCTACAGTCATTTCAACTCTCACACAGTGTGTTCCTTGGTGGTATTTGTAGATGGCTGTCCATCCGTGTATAGGAGGGAGGTGCTACATGATGTCAGGGCACCAATATCAACCACACTGGCTGGGGAAACTGTAGGACATTGTCGAGGCATATACTCCAGAATTTGATGGAGGAAGGCCAGGGAGACCTGAGGGGAGGGCCTACAGACCAGGTGATTTCTAATACAGTAGGAGGCTGATACCACAGCAGGCCATGTAGACAGCCTATAACCAAGCAGTAATAGGTGCAACAGCTACATGGAGTGCAACACCTCATATCACATTCAGCAAGTAGCATGAAACATCAGGATCAGGGGGCAATGCATGCTGTAATGCCAGTATGTTGCCAATACCCACAGACATACTGTGCTGGTAGATGGTGGGGGTATGATGTGGGGTTTAGCGGTGGATAATGCTGGCAACAGTGGATGTGCAGGGTCTGCACATAATAGTGAGCAGTGTATGCAGTCCTGTGATGCGTTTCCCTGTTCATGTCTTTCAGGTGTAATGCACAGAAGATGCAACCCCGCTTGTCAAAAGCCCAAACTGCCACAATCATTGATGCCCTGAGACTCCATCACTAGGTAGGCACCACCAAAACCTGCAACACCACACTGCCCTGTGGCAGAACTGGTAGCAACAGTCAATAATGTGGGCCACTGGGACAGGAACTACGAACAGGTCTAACACCGTGCCACTGGTCTCATACACCATGCTCAGCAAAGGACTACAGTTGTGGCCAGGGACCATGCTGGCACAGGTGGAGGGCCTGCTACAGAACCACCACTCTCAGCCACAGAGGAGTTCCTGGCAAACCTGGCATCAGCCACCAGCTCACAGGAAAGCATAAGTACATATGTTGTGGAGGTCAGTGGCACAGACTCCACAGCCGAGGGCCATCCAGGTAAGCCTCCAGTATTCATCGTGTTACTACTGTAGCATTCATAGTGGCAGCCTCTGCATACCTGTAGGCATATGTCAGGTCAATCTGCATCTGTGTTTCGGGTTTTGTAATGCAAACTTGTGCACACATATGGTGCATGTCAGCATATTTAGCATCACAACTTGTACTATACATTTTGATAAATATACATATTATCCTGTACCATTGCCATATGTGTGTGTGCTGACAACACCTCTGCCCCACAACTCCATAGGTACTTCTGGTGTGGCTGGGGAACATTAACTTGTAGCCACTGAATGTGGACTATCATGTTATGGGTCATCTATGCCCTGGGCATGTTAAGGGCTGCCAGTTTGCCTTGCACACAACTGTTAAGCGTAACCATATTGCAATATGTTCCATGTTCACTTGTGGTGGGGTTCACTGCAGTGCATCACATTGGTAATTACAGTAGTATATTTTCAGGAGTTGTAACATATTCCCACATAATGTGGTATAGGTGTAGCCTCTGTGCTATACAGGGATGCATTACTATTGTGTACACAGGTGCATGTATTTTAGGTGATGATCCATCTGGACATAGCTGCACTGCATGTTGTTGAGGCCTGGCCAGAGTGTGTCTGTTGTGGTTTAATTGTGTGTTGTACATGGCATCAGTCAGATGGTGTGGTCTGTATAATGCCTTTGTGGCACCTCACGTGTGTGTGTGTGTGTGTGTGTGTGTGTGTGTGTGTGTGTGTGTGTGTGTGTGTGTATGTATGTGGATCATCAAACATTATAGTGCAGGAATTAATGTAGTCATGTTGTCTTCACCTTACAGGTGTCGATGGGGGTTGGAGTGTGTCCCCCTCACAACATGATGTCAGTGTCTCATTACTGATGATGATGGTGGCCATAGTGAGGCACAGGTGGGGCTGTTGGTGGCTGACTCTCTCCCATTGGTTGACATCCCACTTCCACCCCCAGTGTCCCCACACACAGCCAGTATTCCCACACATCCCAGTCACCAACAGCCACAGATATTGGGCAGTCACAGGGTGGTGGCAGAGAACAGGGTAGTGTGGTGACTATGGCATCTGAGACTGTAGACATTAGCCATAACCAGAGAGCTGGTGAGGTCCCACACAGGCAGATTGACAGGGGTGCACAAAGGAGGACTGCTGACCATCCAGCTCCTGTCAGAGGTGTCACAGCACATGTCACCCGATGCATGTTTTGGTCCATTATGGAGGCACAGGCACGTTGTGAATGGTACACCTGACAGATGCTCAGGATCATGGATGCAACACTGCTTGGCATGCATGACACCCTTGTAAAAGACAGATCATGTCTTCTAAACCTGATAGACTTATTTAAAGTGGTCAACAAAGCCATAGATGAGAGTAAGGTGGTTCGCACAGCCAATTTAGAGCTCGCCAAGGCTTTCAACACCATCCCACACTCAGGAATTATAGATAAACGCACTAAACTAGGTATAAATCCCTATGTCACAAGATGGGTTGCCAACTGGCTCACTGACAGAACCCACACTGTGAAAGTAGCAGGTGCTAAATCCAAATTCAGACCAGTGACAAGTGAAGAACCACAGGGTTCAGTCCTAGGTCCTCTCCTGTTTGGTGTCTACTTCTCTGAAGTACAGGTTAAGACAGAAGGTCTTTGGCTAACAAAAGTTGCATATGACTACATACTAGGAGCCATAATCAAAACTCTTAATGATGTGGACATCCAACAAAAGGGCCTCACTGAGACAGATGCCAGGTGTCAAAACCATAGCCTCAAGCTCAATGCCAAAAAGTGCATTGTCATCCCTCTTGGTAAAAACTCTGTACCCATGAACTACCACATAGGCGGTAGTCTACTTCACACCAAAAGTGAGATAAGAGACCTTGGGACACAGGTGGACAGTAGTCTCTCCTTTGATAATTACATCACAACAGTAGTCAGGAAATCCTTCTACTTGGCATACCTCATCACAAGAGGTTTCTCATACAGGAAAAAAGAGGTCATTGTTCCCCTCTACTCATCACTCATTAGATCCATTATAGAGTATGATGCCCCTTTTGGTATGTACCTCCCAAAATATCTACAACAACTGGAAAGGCCACAGAAATACCTCACAATGAGGATTACAGGCCTCAAACAGATGCCCTATGCAGACCGTCTTGAAAAACTGCAGCTTTACTCTGTCGCATATCGCCTACTCAGAGGCGATCTCTGCCTAACATACAAAGCTATGTCAAACCCAGAGCTGTTGGATATGCTCCACTTAAAGAAATCCCAATCCCTCCAAGCTACACTCTCTTGGGACCTAAACCTTGTCACCACAATAAACAGAACATGCTGGAGGGATAGATTCCTGTCCCAGAGACTTCCCATTCTCTGGAACAAGCTACCTATCTATATCAAACAAAACTCATCATTAGCACTCTTCAAGAAAAATCTTGATGATTGGATGGGAGATAGGAAATTTACCCCAGGGATCACTTCTGTGGCTCTGCTTGACAGGGGCACAGGAAAATAATTTTCTTGGGTGGCAAAAGCCTGGGTACCATTTGGCTAGGCTTATATAGGCCCTAGAATCAATAGTCTAGTACCTACCTATGAACCAATGAACCTTCACAGCATTGCTGATGCCTTACATCATTTTACTGATGTAGTGGATAGATGGTGAGGTGAGACATTGTCAGTCCTTAACCATGCAATGTCTTTGCTTGGACATGTGGTATGAGCAGGGTGTCAGACACATGGACGTAGGTCAGCAACAACATCAGCTGAGAACCCATGTGGCCATGCACACTCACACTCCCGTAGTGGCAGTATCACCACCACTAATGAAGGGAAGATGGTGTCCACACCACAACATGGCAGACTACGGCCAGGTGGTCCTGGGCAGTCCCATGAGGAACACAAAGCCGGCAGATATCAGTCACCATCAGGAAGTAGTACCGCATCTGGCCTTGGGCATGGTGGTGCCAGTGCCACTCCTGGCAGAACTAGTTCCCATGTTCATGGCCAGAGACAGTGTACTGTACATTCTGCCATGTACGTTTCATGGCTGTCCAACATACCCTCATGTATGGCTAGCACATGGCTTGACTGTGCTTGCACACACTCACACATCACTGTCACATGCATGTCACTGACATGTACACATAGCACCTCTCCATGGACCTTCTGACCAGCACCTCCAGACACACACACATAATGTCAACTGTATGTCACAGCCTAGGCCTGTGGAAATCCCACACCACACCCTGTGCATGTGATTATACCTGTGCTACATCTCTTTTATCCGTACCATCGATGCAGGGACATGCTAATATGTGTCTGATGCACAGGGTGAATCTAGTACAGGTAATGACATTTTGTAGTGTAGTAGTGTTATGCCCTATAAGGGGCTGTCTGCTGCCAATTGTCATGTGTACACATCAAAGTGTATGCACTTTTGTGCAATCATGCTTTATTCATGTTAGTACTACTGACTGACTGTTGTCTCACAGACCTTATTCTGTTTCTGTTCCAGGTGTCAGATACATTGGTGAGGAAAAGGTGTCTGTGTTGCCACCCCACCATCTTGAGCTTCAGTAATGGCAGCAGCTCACCACAGCTTACACACACACACACACACACACACACACACACACACACACACACACACACACACACACACACCTTTTCCTCGCCAATGTATGTGTGGAACAGTGCATGAGGGACAATGGGGGCTGACAGCATAACCTTGCATGCATACCACTTGACACAGCAAGCTAGTCCTGATACATATCACCTGGGTGTTCCTTAGGATAACAGGTTCATAGTTACAGAGAGGTTACTAGAGTACTCGACCTGGGTCCCTTATTTCACCTCCAACACAATCATTGATCAGTACACGTTGGCCATGGCATTGATGGGCACATGTTGGAACCCTGGGACAGATGTTTGTTTTTTTTCCCCATCCACTCACCCTTGAAGCAGTTGATGAGGGTCTGCATGGTACTGTGTTTGGAATGTTTGGGGAGTGCATTTGTGAGACAGGACAGCCTCTGGTTAACAAACCTGTCTCTCCATCAGCTGTGTGTGCTGTGTCATATGTGATTCAGGCCTGTCATGCTGTCAATGCACACAGAGTTATACTCTCTTGTATGGGGTAGATGTTGAAGGGCTGGTCACAACATTGCCATTTAGGCATGCCACAGACACCTGTGGACAACCTGACCGATAACCACTGAGGCAGTCCTGATTAGAGACTATCTGCATGGAACAGGTGTTGAGGGCCATGGATGACCTTTGTGGGTGTTAACATAGCCTTTACAGTTTCTGCAGATGTCTGCATAGGTGCATAGCAGACTGGCCATGTTGCTAATGTATTGTACTGACTGACGATTGTTCAGAGGTAATGTCCACCTTTGTCTGGATGCAGTCCCTTTACCTATGTGGTAAACCACATGCAAGCCTTTTCTGACCACTGTCACTACTTGTTGCCTTGAACATTGTTAGTATGCTGAGTACCCAGGTCTATCATCGCATTGTGTGTGTTTATGGGGTTGCTGTTGATGTGGGAAATAGTGGGGCCATGTCCTTGCCGTATGGTATGCTGACACTGCTGTCTGTATTCAGCTTGAGACCAGGACCTTGGCACCATTCCATACCCACTGTATGGCCCATTGCAGTGTGTTAACAGCAGTTTGTGGCAGTGATAGTTTGCACACTACTTACAGTTGACACAGCCTTAGGCAGTACTTACATATGTGTGTGGTGGCAGTTAGCATTCATGCCTTGATATATGTGGGTCATTGGAGGCAGCAGGGAGTCACAGGGCCTTCACATGTCTATGTATTGCATGCACATAGGCAACACAGATTGTGGTTGACACCTTATCAAATGTGGACTGTGGGACATATGTTGTAATGTGACAGTTGGCAGGACATAACATACCCATGGCAAGTTCAACACACAGGATGCCCTTTGATTTGCTAATATGGCATTTTCTTTGTGTGACATTACCTTAGCTTGCACTATTACTCATGAAATTAAAGTGCTTCTGATGTACAATAACTGCTCTTTGCAATTAGTAGACAACTTTATGAAATGTTTGTTGTCCTACACTCTGAGAACCTCTGTATTGTTTGAGTTGTTGTCACAGGTCACACCTTGCCAAACATGGACTGCAACCTGCAGGGTGGTACAGATGGTGGCCATACTTCTCACCTCTACATATGTCTGCAGAATGTCCTGATGTTTGCCACATATTTTATTTCCATTTGTCATAACATTGTGGTTTTCTGATGAATTGATGGAAAATCATGAAAGACTAACATTAGAGATTAATGATGGATATTGTCATGTCACAACTCATAACCTTTGGAAAATGCATTCAAATGCACAACCTGTTCTGGAATCTACTTTCCATGCATGTCACAGCAATATGTGAAGGTTGTGCTCAATGTTTGGCCTTTGCCCCACTTTTCTGTATGGCTTTAACCAGATGTCTTTCTGTGAGGGGTTGAGAGGTATACTCAGAATGCTGCAAGGGGATACACACACACACACACACACACACACACACACACACACACACACACACACACACACACACACACACACACACACACACACACACACACACACACACACACACACACACACACACACTTATGACCTGACCTTGTTGACAGTAGAACCTCTACTTGCCTAGGTTTACATACGATAGTGCTATAATCATAACACAAGCATCACAGAGTTACTATAGTTTTGAAGTGTCAGCCACTACTATTCAGGTGGGTGTCAATTGCAGGGGCTGTTAGGAATGCCAATGGGGGCTTAACAGGCCCTTAACATGGTGCAGCCATCTCAAACACACACACACTGCTGCACGGGGACATGCATTGAAACACATATGCACACAGAGTTGACAAGTTTCAGATTAGAAGACCTACTGATCTTGCTATGTACAATATAGACTGACATGTCTATTGCACGCACCTCAGTGCCTTTGTGTTAGAAAATGTGTAAATGTGCTTCTAAGGTGGATGACATCTGTATGGGCCCTGAGTAAATTGGCAATGGGGGAGTGGAACAGGCACACAAAGTGGTATAGCCATCACATACACACAAGCAAGACAGCCACAGGGGATATGGATACAGAAGCGCATACAATTACACAGCTGGCAATAGTCAGATTAAAACAGCTACCTATCAACTTATATGTAGTGTAGTGCTACGTACATATTGCATGCACCACAAAGATTATATGCCAGGGGCATAACTCACAACCTCTTACAGCAATTAAACTTGGGAATGCTTTCATGAATGCTGGGATAAACCCCCCAAAATAGGGACACTTCTCACATATTGCTGTTACAAACCTAGACAAATGATAGGGTAACAGGTTCTGCATCAGCATGACATTTCCGAAGGGTATGACATCTGAAGCTGACATGTCTGTCACTGTTTGTGACATCAACTCTCATGGATTTCCCAATGATTTGACATAAATGTCATTGTTTTGAGACATGGACCATATATATGATGCAAACATCTTGACATTCTGCATACATCTGTACAGATGAGTGCTATGGCCTGTCGAGTTTAAAATGGTGCATCTAAGGTGGATGATATCAACAGGCCCTTTAAATTAATGCCATGGGGAGGGAGTCAACAGGCCTTAAAATGGTATAACCAACACACACAACAGCCACAGGAGATATGCTTCACACACACACACACACACACACACACACACACACACACACACACACACACACACACACACACACACACACACGCTACTACTACTACAGTTGGCTGTACTGAAATTCAAACCCCTAGATTCCTAGTTGTATGTACTATAGTGGTACCTATTTATTGCATGAACCCTGGAGCTTATATGCCTATGAAGAGTTCAATAGTGGATCTCAGGTGAATGACATGAACAGACCCTTTAAAGTAATTCTATGGGGAGGTCACCAGGGTGGAACAAACCTCAAAATGGTATAACCAACACACAGGGGATATACTTCACACACACACACACACACACACACACACACACACACACACACACACACACACACACACACACACACACACACACACACACACACACACACACACACACACAGTATCACAGTTGCTATTATTGAGAGTAGAACCCTTACCTATCTAGTTTTCTGTACTATAGTACTACATTGTTATCATGTATGCCACAGACATTATATACCTACAGATTGTCCAACAGTGCTTCTAAGGTGAATGACATCAGCAGGACTTGTAAAGTAGGGCAATGGGAGGTTTACTGGGTGGAAAAGGCCTGAAAATGCTTTAACCTAGAAACACATACACACAGTTGACAGTGCTAAGATTAGAGCCCCTACCTATCTAGTTGTATTTACTACAGTGCTCCGCAGTTAATCAAATGTGCCACAGAGCTTATATTGCTGAAGAGTGTTCAAAGGTGCTTCTAAGGTGAATGACATCAGCATGCCTTGTAAAGTAGGGCAATGGGAGGTTTACTGGGCGGAGAGATGACTTGCTGTGAGCGGCTGAGAGGTGTGTATGGGACTCCAGCATTGATATCCATGCATGTGACCTATGAACCCGTAGTTTTTTAGTCCACAACATTGACTGGACTGAGTTTTGGCATCTTGGGGACTACTGCATATTCTGGGGCAGCCAATATTTGGCAGACATTTCCTTTTGTCCCACATAGCTGTCAGTTGTCTGCTGCTATCCCAGTAGCCCACCCCATTCTCTTCCATACATGCAACAATACCATAGATATGCTACCACAGTCTACCACTCCATTCATTTGTTGTTAAGGAGCGTGACTTACCTTGTGCCTGCAGCAGTTGTGAGGAGAGTGCTTCAAGGCTGATTCTGTCTCTGTCAAATGCACACAGTACACAGACTATACATGGTAAGATACAGGTAGTGTGATGTGTGTGACATCCTTTTTACTGTCTGTGTGAGTCAGAGTGAGGTGTCAGTCCCTGGGTCCCTAGAGTGTCAGTGTATGTGCTATGCATTGCCTCTTTGTCAAGGCCAGTGTGTACTGGGCACACCCATGACTGCCTACAGGGACTGGCTCAGGGGGTTCCTCCTTCAAGTCCCCTGTGCCTGTGGGGACCTTGGCAATGGTGGGGAGCTGTGTGTTCCTTCACTGTGATGTTCCTGCCACAGCTGTTTCTGCAGGATCATATTGTGTAGCATGGTAGGTATTATGAACATGTGTGCACATGAGGCTGGAGAGTACTGCAGGGCTCCACCAGATATGTCAAGGCAGTGGAACCATGACTTGAGCAGCCCAAACACATGCTCTATGATGTTCCTAGTTTGTGTGTATGCCTCATTATGGCATTCTTCAGTGGGTGTGTGTGCATTTCTGATGGGTGTCATCATCCACGGTTCCAGTTCATAGTCAGCATCCCCCACTAGATGGATGTATGAGATGTCCCCCCCGGCAAATTCCTGGTACAGCTGTGATGCATGCCAGATGTGGGAGTCATGACAACTGAAAGAGCTGCCAGCACACACATTGATGATAATGCCATGGGCATTGCACATGACCTGGCAGTTGATGGAGTGATACCTCTTGCAGTTGACATAGACTCTACTCTCCTCACTAGGTGGTGCTTTGATGTGCACATGAGTGTAGTCTATGGTACCCAGTACCTCTGGGTAGTGTGTTACATGGTGGAAGAGATGCATATTGGTGGTCTTCTCCTCAGGGGTGTTGGGGAAATAAATGTGCTCACTGGCATGTGTTAGCATGACATCCAGGAACTGGTGGAGTACCCTGGAAGCAGATGCCTGATAGACTCCCATGATGTCCCCAGTAGGTCTTTGGAAAGTAGCCATAGCTAGTATTTGTAAGACTACACATACCTTTGTTTCCACTGGTAAGGGTTCCCCTCTGTTGGCTCTGGGTCTAAGGTGAGGGCAGCAGAGCTCGGTGAGTTGCTGTAGTATGTCCCTGTCCACCCTGTAGTGCTCTAATATCTCCAGCTCATGTAACCCCTGAAAGGTTACCCTGGGTCTGAACACTTTCTCTTCCTCAGTCTGGGCTGGTTGTCAGCATCATCATCTTCACTGACCTCAGTCTGTAGCACGTAGAGATGTAGCAAAGCAGCAGCAGCCCCTATCATTTTGTCAGTTAAAATTTCCAAGTGTGTACTCTAATGGTGCAGAATATGTTGGAAAAATCAGATTGAAAGATGTCTACATACTTTGTAATGGTGTGCTGCAGATGCAGCCTGTGTGATTGGCTGACTATGATACATTCCACCTATCAGCTTCTTTACTGAGGGGTTTGAATGGGCCAGTGTGAGTGGCAGAGGGCTTATTAGTCATTTATAGCTGATTGGCTTTTCTAAGCTATTTCCTTTTATTTTTTTTCAGTTTCCTCCAGTTCTAAGCCCCGCGCCACTTAAACACATGGGTCCAGTGTAAACATTGCTCAGCAGATTTGACCCTCCCTTGCACATGAGCATGCTTAGCTTTTTTTTAACCAGCTAAGCACAGCTTAGCATCCTCAGACACACACCCTGCTTAGATGTGCTTAACTGAGTGCAAACAGGAGCCGCTGAGCTCCAATGTGCTTACACAAATCGTGACACAGCCCCTTTTCATGTCAGCTGTCTCTTCTGCCTGCGCTGCCATGGTAATAGCCCTTACATAGTTAGTACCTGTGGACACAGTGGCCCATTTTGCTATTCAATAAACTTAGCTCATTTACATACACCTAATTGTGTATACCCTAGATACTGCACTACACCAGAGCCTATGTCCTTAGCAACCAGTGCAACCTGCCATTGTATGACTCTGCATGTTGGCTAGTATAATGGGAACCTTCAGTATAGCTTTAAATATCATAATTTACAATTTTAATTTTTTTTTTGCAAGCAAGCATGTTTGCGAGTCGGTGTGCACCGCTTAAACGCGACATGTGATAAAAAAATAAGTTTCATTTTTCATTAATTACATCACTTTTAAATGTCAATGGCCATAGTTTTTGCCATTTGCATGCCTAATGCACATAATACATGCTTTTATTTGAGTTGTCATGGCCCCTGTTTTATTTTTACATTTCAGTACATGGTTAATAACCGCATACATTTTTCCTGCAGACACAGCACCTGCACAGATGCCTTTCTGCTTCCTGGATCGCAAAATCACATCATTTGCATGGTTTTCACCAGCAGATGAGGTGATTTTATTTCTGCGATTGCTTCCATATCTGCATAGTGCTTGGAGGCTCATGTACACCCTTAGCCTTGTCCCCTGGATTGCTTGGTGGACATTTTCTGTGTCTGAATATTAACACTATTCCTACAAAGAGAATAGCTCTGTGTAGGCTTTATTGAATCACCCCCTATGTCTTGCAGAAGCATTGCTAGGGTGGGGTGAAGGGGGCAACTACCATCAATGCAAAGTGTTAGGGAGCATGTTTTTCCAATCCCAATCACTTTTTTAATGTATGCCAGCTTTTAAAAGTTGGTTTTGCATTCTTAGTCAAACCTGAGCATTGTAGCAATCCCTGTGTGGTCTAATGGTCTAAAATGTAAGAATTTCTTGCTACATTGTAGCAAGCAGTTTGTTATATTTCAAAACCTTTTTTTTTCTTTTAAATTGCAGCTTGTGCTCTGTGCAGAGTATAAACTGTACATATCAAGTAGTTTGATACAGTTTAAAAGAAAGAAGATATTTTTTAAGTAAAACTTTAGCACTGTAGCATTCCATGCAGAATATAAACTTTAGCAGCTGCTAGCCACATTGTAGCATATGATTTGCAACAGTCTGAAAATTAAAAAAATAATAATTTTATAGTTAAACCTGAATGTTGTTGCACTCAGTGTAGGATTTAAAGTGTAGGGAGCCAAATCAAGGGGCACAGACAGAGGACATTTTCAATATAAAATTTCCAAAAAATGTACAAAGATGGTCAAATTAAAAACAGATATGAAAGATATTGAGAAAGAGAGACTAAGATGAGTTGATCACCAGGCTAGGCTGTTGTTATTATCATAGCAAAACAATTCCTTTTTTGTGTGGTGAATCTGAGGAACTTGATTAAACATGCAGATTCTTAGATAAGTGTACAGACTGGATGTGTCTCCTAAAGGGATAGCTCACAGATATGTATCTTGATAGAGGCAAAAACTTCTGATCTTTGACAGGACAACAGTGGGCAACAAATATAATGGGAGGTGGAAGCAATCATATCTTTTTACTGCTGACAATGTTTGCAGTGCCCCCATGTACTTTAGCCTTCTTTATTTTCAATTTATTTATATTATCGTTTGAATTGCATTATGCTGACTCTTTACAAGTGTTGGGCATCCTTCAATCTCAAAGGATCAGAGGTTTATAACTTTATTGGACTGATTCAAGCAGTGTCTGCCATGGCTGTGCAATCCAATCTGGGAGTGGCAGTCCTTTCCACATTCTGAGTGGCAGTAGGCAGATGTCAGTTTGGTATCATGGGCACTGATCTTCCTGAGAGATCCCTTATCCTCTGCTCTCTTTGCCAAGGTGGTTTATTACATAGCAAGACCTTCTTTCTGTTCCTGTTTCCATGCATACGTGTATAAGGTGAGAGAATATCAGTTGTTCATGCTGATGGAGAGAGCACTGAGGTCATGCTTGCATATGTCTTTGTAACACAATTTGGGTTGCCCTTTCAGCCTCTTTCCAGACTCTAGCTCTTCAAAAAGGAGGTCTTTCAGTATTTGGCCATCCATCATGCATTAGACATGATCTAACCAGCACATATATCTTTGTTGCAGTAGGGTGGATATGGAGGTGGTGTCCATCCTCTCAAGTACTGTGCTGTTGAGGATCTTGTCCTGCTATGACATACCAAGGATGCACCTAAGGCAGCACATATGGAATACATTGAGCCAGTACTCTTGTTTTGGGCCCAAAGCCCATGTTTCACTCACTTACAGTAATCTGCTCAAAACGCAGATTGTGTAAATCTGCACCTTGGTATGTACATTGAGCTTATTGATAACCCATACCCTCTTTGTCAGCCTGGAAAAATGTTGTGGCAGCTTTTCCAATGTGCTTGTTGACCTTGTTTTCAAATGACAAGTTGTCAGAGATTGGAGAGCTTGGGTACATGAAGTCATGGACAACATCCAGCTCATAGTCATTCACCCTAATTGATGGCTCATGGACTACATTTTGGCCTATCACCTAGGTCTTCTTTAAACTGAGAGAACAAATTCCATACATGGTTCTGCAAAGCGAGTCATGAGTGACTGAAGTTCTTGCTGAGTGTGAGCCACAATAGCTGCATCATCAGTGAACAGGAACTCACTTAGATGTTTCCTAAACACCCTGGGCATTGATCTAAACCTCAGCAGTTAGAAGAGGGTGCCATCCATTATGATTCAGAGAAAGGTACCCTCTGTAGCAGTTTTGGAAGCAAATTTAACAGAACTGAAAAGAAGATACCAAACAATGTTGGAGCCAGTACACACCCCTGCCTCACTCCACTGAGAATCTCAGAAGGTTCAGATGTGGATCTGTCCTACATGATGGTCCCATTTATGCCTTTATGAAAGTCCCTGATAATGCTAAGCAGTGTTGGAGGACTGACAATCAATTTTAAATTTTACAAGTAGATATTGTCATTTACTCTTCAGCAACTTAATATTAAAGTAGGGAAAATAATTTGAGTACTACAGCAATAACATATGTAAACTCATACATGGTGATATGTAAATTAATAACTACTGTCAGTTGGGAAAACAGAAGTTTACTTTTTGGTATTGCCTGTTCAATCTTAGGAGAGTTGGGGCAGGAACCCATTCTTACTATTTGTCTCTAGGGTTAAAGAGAGATTCCTCTTTTGTTGTTTACCTATTTAAGAAATGAAGGAAACATTAGTTTAAACTCACTTTTATTACTGATGAAGCACCCACTGCTATAAGACAGTTTTGAAAGTTAATTACTGTAGCACAGTCATTATTTTGTATATATGTTTATATGTTGTGATGTATGTGGTGGCATGCATGCACACTAGTTAGATAAAGGCATGTGGGAGCAAGTTAGTTTGAATAATAATTTTGCTCTGCAAGGATAGTCAGTCAACCTGGGTGTGCAAAATTATCTCAGAGAACAAATAATAATCTCAACCCATCCAGTGATTATAGTTTAAGAAGTAGACACTGGTGCCACTAAATACTATCAATATAGATATTTTTTCAGAAAGCTTCAATAGCAGTTTGGAAAAGACATGATATGATGTTACAGGGCAGCTTACAGAATGTATGATGGGAAAGACCGCATAGACCAGGATATATTGGTGTTACTTCAACTTCCCAAATCGTTAATAGTTAATGGTACTTATAGCAGAGTATTAGAGACACTTTACTTCATTCATTACCACAAGTGTCTTGAGCATGACAAAACTAATTTCATGAGAGGGTATCACAGGAAGAGAGTGAATGCCTATTTTAATTTGTATAAAGCATTTTGAACACATAATTACATTTCTGTCTAATGGTTAAGTTAAAGGAGGGAGCTATTTTAACAATAATTTAATGTCTCCTTATAGGTTCATAGGTGTGTACTAGGATTATGGCCCTGGAGTCTTTTACAAGCCTAGCCCATAGGATTACCCTGGCATTGTGCCACCCAACCTTAGTTCCCAGAGCCTCTGTCACGTAAAGCCACTGGAGTGATCCCTGGGGTGAATTTTCTGTTTCCCATCCACTCATCAAGATTTCTCTTGAAGAGGGCCAGTGAGGAGCTGCACTTGACATGTGTTGGAAGCCTATTCCATAGCATGGGCAGTCTCTGGGTTATGAACCTGTCCCTCCAGCTTGTTCTGTTGATTGTGGTAATGAGGTTGAGGTCAATGCAGCGTGTGGTGCACAGGGATTTGGATTTCTTTAGATACAACATTTCTAGCAGAGCTGGGTCAGACATGGCTTTGTAAGTCAAGCAGAGATCACCTCTAAGTAGGGGATATGAGACAGAGAATAGTTGGAGTTTTTTGAGTCTGTCCATATAGAACAAGTGTTTACGGCCTAGGATCCTCTTTGTGAGGTACTTTTGCGGCATCTCCAGTTGTTGCAAGTGTCTAGTGAGGTACATGCCAAATTGTACTCAATAATTGGCTTAATGAGGGAAGAGTAGAGAGAGACAATGACTTCTTTCTTCCTGGATGCAAGACCCTTAGTAATGAGATGTGCCACATAGAAGGACTTTCTGACCACATTGGCAATGTGGTGGTCAAAAGAGAGGTTGCTGTCAGCCTGTGTCCCCAGATCTCGTATGACGCCTTGTCAGAAAAATATTCATTTATATATATGTCTAATGCTTATTAGAAGCTAAAAGGGTTAACACATTTTCATTCTATTTTATGTACAGCTTAATTCTGTATGAAATTATAAGAAGATTTTTCAAACCACAGTATGCTTTTTGAAACTGCAAAATGCACCCTGACCTAGTATTTGCTAGCACAGCAAAATTCATGTTTATGCTTTTTGGAAATGTACTGAGAAGCAGGTGATTATCTGGTAGGTCAGGAAAATGAATGAATAGTGTATGAATAGAACAATACTGTTTTCTATAATATGATTGAATATGAACAATCAGCTCTGTTCGTGTTATGAGAACATGCACAGCTGCGGAAAAGAAGAGATACATGAAACAAAAGACTGCTTGAAGAATCTGTACTTGCTTTGTGCTTGAATTAGCTATAGTACCTTGAATGGTAACATAACATAGTGGGAAACTATATCTAACCGGTGGTCACCAAGGTCACGTTGTTTTTCTTAGGAAGTTTTTCATAAAATTGATAGTGCAAGCAGAAAATGCAGCTGCTATGAAATGATGATGTTAAAACTTGTGATCTGTTACGTCAGCTTGGTAGGCAATGTCTTATTAGAAAGTGTATAAAGATGGACTTACTTCCTGATTTTAGTTAGACAAACTCTGTATTAGCATGTTTTTGTCTCCTTGCTGCAAGATTAAAGTGCCTTAACCTGAACCTGCCGTGTATTGATAATTTTTGAAGTTTATTTTTCCTTTGACAGATTGGTCCTTCAGACTGGAAAACTCTCGCTCTAGCTCAGGTCAGATGGGCCCAGTGGCATGAAACCATACGGGGAAGAGGCCACATCAGTTCTTCTGCTCTGAAAGACCTCCGACTGAATTGTCATTCAAAAGAGGCCAGCCACTGTTTCTGATCTGCGATTGGAGGACGAGTCAACGGTTCCAGTCAGATGATCAATCTTGGAGGCTCAGGTAAGGAGGAATTTACCTTTTCTTTGTTTCAGATCAGGGACTTGTTACAGTATTTGTTTTTGTCAGGGAGATTTTATATAAATCAGGGACAAAAAAGATTGCTGTCTTGTCAGAGATCAGGGAAACAGGATAGGTAGGCAGTTATTCTAGATAAACTGTGTAAAAGAGAAAATCATGGTACCACGTGATAAGAAGGGTTATGTAACAATTTCTAACTAAGTATAGACAACATGGAAAATAAGTGCATAAAAAGATCCCGATATCCGCAATTAACCGAAGACACGAAATATATGCAATTACAACGTGCCGATAATGTTAGGTACTATACAAAATGGGTTAATAAATACAAATTTGATGGCAAATTAGATAAACCTTCACTTATCAAACTTGTCAAACAACTTAAAACAGACGCAAAAGGTCAAGTAAAAAAACAATGTCAATTGGGAGTTCCTCAGGCACACAGGTGGCTTGAGGAAGCAAACCACAGGGAACAAAAGAATAAAAATTCAAAAGCAATGTTTTTAAATAAAGAAGACAATAACTTGGTAATAGCATTGGCCCCTCTGCCCCCTCCGCTCCCTTTACCAGAATATGAAGCAAGTGGACAAGCAGAACCACCTCCGCTATACCCAACTGTCGCTGCGAAATCAAAACCGTTTGTTAGAGATCCTGTCAAGACTAGGTCTCAAACACGCAATTCAAGAGGGGATATTGAATTGTATGAAATAAATAAAAATTCACAAGCCATGAGTGAAGAAGAGATATGTCCACTCATAGAAGTACCAAATCCACAGGCAGGACAGGACCCAACTCTTCTAGTATATAGACCGTGGACACCGGAAAACATCCGGAAAGCCACAGAGGGAATTCCCCATCCAAAAGTTAATTTTAGAAAATTCTTAGAAGACTTACAGGGCATGAGGTTAAGTTACCATTTAAATGGAGAGGAAGTAGAGAAAGTAGTCAGACAAATCGTGGGTCCAGATTGGCACATGATCAGTGGCAACTGGAATCCCCGTGATGCAGAACATAGGCCACTCCCACATAGTAATGCAGAAATGGATAACAGAGTGAAAGGTCTGACAGATCGAATCTCTGAGAAATGGAAGCCTAGGGCTGACTGGACTTGCATTAATCAATGCATCCAACAAGAAGGTGAAACTGTTGATAGATATTATGCCAGATTATTAGAGTGTTTTAATAACCATTGTGGAATGCAGGTACCTGAAGACCAAACACATGATTCCCCATATGAGCAGCAACTAAAGAATGCATTTTTGAAGGGTAGTATTGCACCCATAAGTAGTTTTATTACAAAGCGCATGGTAGATCATCATACGGGTAGATTACAGTCATTACTTGAATATGCAAGACATGCTGAAAGGCATTTTAGTAGCAAAAAGAAAAAGAAAACTCAAGTATTTGCACTAGAAGACAGAGCAGAAGTCTTTGTAGTGCAGTCCGGGAAGAAGGGTAAGAAAAATGCCAAGGGAAACAAACAATCTGATAAGCGATCAGAGGAGTTTGAAGAGAGAAAGAAAAAGGGTGAATGTTTTAAATGTGGAAAAAAGGGACATTTGGCAAGGGATTGTAGGCAAAATAAGAAGGTAACCACGGAAGATAAGGAGGGTGAGGACTGACTATATGGTAGTCAAGAATCACTAGAAAGAAATGACCAAGGAAAGACAAATGTGAATGTGATAGAGGGAGTAGAGGATGTGAGAGAAGAAATAGAGGATGTGCATGAAATCACAGATAATGAAGAAAATGAAATCTTGGATTTAGCATTATTGAGCTTAGAGCTCTATTTAGCAGACACAAAACTGGAAGTTACACTTCTGGTAGAGGGGAAGGAAGTTACATTTCTGTGTGACTCAGGGGCTTCACGGACCTTGATACATCCTTCCAAACTACCAGAAAATTCAGAATCACTTGATTACATATTAGTGAAAGCAGCTAATGGACAGCTGTATGGGGAGCCACTCTCCCACAGCATAGCAATAACTGACCCTGTTTCAGGGATGACCCAGAAAAGCAAAATTGTTGTTTCTGCAAAATGCCTGGTAAACTTTTGGGCAGAGACCTTATGCAGATATTTGGCATAGCAGTAGTTCCAACTATGCAGGGTATGGAAGCACAGTGACAAATGGATACTTTTGTGGTGCGACCGGAGGGTGAAACATTTTATTGGTACAGCCAGGACTTGGTTACGACTGGTCCAGGGGCAGTAACTGAAGAACTGATGAATGTAGCCATCAGTAAATCCCCCTCCCTTGAAACTGACAAACAGCATTTGTTGCATTGTACTCTATATTACTGTAGCATACCAGGACCTGATAAAGAATATGAGCAAGAACTGTTTAAAAACCATGCTAACAGATTAGTATTATGTAATCTGTACTGGGACACAGAAGGAAACAGTGTAGTTAGCTGTTCATTGCCCCAGGAATTCCTAGCACTTTACAAATCTAATCGATTACCACATGTTAGTTTAACTAAAGATAAGCATGTGAGGTGGGCAGACCTTGGAGAAAAAGTCACAAGGTGTATAAAACAGACAGAATTAGAACTGTCAGAACAGGGAGTACAAAAGCAGAAGTTGAATTGGATAACACAGACACACCCAGCTGTGCACTTGCAGGCAAGCGAGGACAGCTGAGTAGCACTCTTATTAGAGGAAGAAGAAAGAGCCTTACGAGACATACCAGAGACTCTCTGGTCAACAGGGAAATCAGATGTAGGACTTATTCGCACAGCAGGACCAGTCACTATCACACCAAAGTCAGCATTTAGACCTCAAAAGAGACAGTATCCCTTAAGAAAGGATGCAGAAGTAGGAATCAAACCTATAATTGCAGCCTTACTTAAGGAAGGAGTATTGATAGAATCTCCCGATTTGCCATGTAATACACCCTTATTTCCTGTTAGGAAAGCAAATGGAGAATGGCGTATGGTCCAAGATTTACAAGCTGTAAATGACGCAGTTATACCTAGAGCACCTACGGTGCCAGATCCACACACCTTATTAAATGATTTGAAACCTTAACAGAAGTATTTTTCTGTGGTAGATATTAGCAATGCGTTTTTCTCAATACTGATACACCCTGACAGCCAACATTGGTTTGCATTTACATTTCAGGGGAAAAGGTATACATACACGTGACTACCACAGGTATATTGTGAAAGTCCAACAATATTCGCACAGGAAATGGCAAGTAACCTGGCGGGATTCATCCCACCAAAAGGCAGCCAGATTTTACTTTATGTAGACGACATTCTGCTGGCAGCCCCCACCCAGCAAGAATGCAGAGAAGATACCATAGCATTAATAAAATTTCTAGCCACTGAAGGACACAAAGCAAACAAAAACAAACTGCAACTTTGGAAAAAACAGGTTAAATACCTGGGATATGTAATATCCAAAGAAGGCAGAATATTAGATGAAGACAGAAAAACAGCAATATTACAAGCACCCAAACCGACTACCAAGAAGGAAATGATGTCCTTCCTAGGTACGACTAATTTTTGTCGGAGTTGGATTCCAAACTATGCCTTGGAATCTGCTCCACTGACCAACTTAATATTCAAGAAGCCTATGGCAGCACAAGATTCATTACAATGGACACCAGAAGCAGAATCAGCTTTCTGCAAATTGAAACAATTGATAGCATCCTCTTTAGTTTTAGGATTACCGAATTATCATAAACGATTTTTTCAAACTGTCGATTGTAAGCAGGGCTATATGACATCAGTGTTAACACAGCAACATGGGGAAAAACAACACCCCATAGCTTACTATTCATCACAGCTAGACCCAGTGGCACGATCCTTGCCCCACTGTGTACAAGCAGTAGTCCCAGCTGCAATGGCAGTGCAGGATTCAGCCTCAGTAGTGTTGTTCCACCCTCTCACAATGAGAGTGCCTCATGCAGTTGCAATTATTTTACTGCAAGAAAAAGTAGCATATCTTTCTCCTGCTAGACATCTTTCCTGTATGACTATACTGTTGAGCCAACCTCATATGACAATTGAATAATGTACAACTTTGAATCCGTCAACCTTGCTCCCAACCCCTGCAGATGGCAAACCACACTGCTGCCTGCAGGAGATTGAGCAAAAGACACTGCCTAGAAAAAATCTCATGGATGTTCCCTTGGATGATGCCGAGGTGACATACTATGTGGACGGCTCGTGTAGGAGTGGTCCTACAGGATCGAATCTAGTGGGGTATGCAGTAGTTTCTGATACTGAGATTTTAGAAGCAAAGTCTTTACCACACAACTTATCTGCACAAGCAGCAGAATTGATTGCTTTAACAAGGGCATGTACCTTGGCAAAGGATAAACGTGTGAACATTTTTACTGACAGCCAGTATGCTTTTTCTACTGTACATGTTTTTGCGCAGCAGTGGAAAAATAGAGGAATGATAACATCTACTGGTAAACCAATTAATCATGCACAATTTATTTTAGATTTGTTAGAATCTATTCAGTTACCTCAGAAAGTAGTTATTTGCAAATGCGTAGCTCATACCAAACAACAGGACAGGATTTCAAAAGGTAATGCAAGAGCTGATACAGCTGCAAAGCAGGCAGCTTCAGCTTCGGAAGTATTTCTTTTGAGTGAGGAATTACAACCATCTGAGATTTTAGATTTAGAAATGTTAAAAACAATGCAGCCACTTACTTCAAATGTAGAAAAACAAAAATGGATAAATCGAGGAGCAATTCTTTAGAAAGGGCTGTACATCTCCAAAGAAAGAAAAACAATTTTACCATCTAACTTGTTTAGATATGCAGCTTTGTTGAGCCATGGGCAGTGCCATGTCTCAACAGGGGGGATGGTACAGTTAGTGAATCGAGTGTTTACAATGTATGGATTTACAAACTACACAAAAAATGTTTGTGCAGCATGCCATGTTTGTAACAGGCATAATACACAGGGGGCACTGAAGCCTAAGCAAGGGAGTTTCCCTACACCACCGTATCTGTTCCATACTATCCGTATGGATTTTATAGAACTAAACAAATGCGAAAATAAAAAGTACTGTCTTGTTATTATGGATATGTTTTCCAAATGGGTAGAAGCTTTTCAGACCAAAAATGCAGATGCAGCTACTGTTGCAAAAGTCCTTGTTAAAGAAATTATTCCTAGATTTGGCATACCGGAAAAAATCTATAATGGCAATGGCACACACTTTGTAAATCAAACCATACAACAATTGTGCCGTTATTTTGGTATTTCCTTGAAAAATCATTGTGCATATCACTCCCAATCTGCAGGATTAGTAGAGAGGCATAATGGGGTTCTGAAAAATAAGCTTAGGAAATTGATTAGTGAGACGCAAAAGAACTGGGTGCACTGTCTGCCTCTGGCACTGTTGAGCATGAGAACTGTTCCAAATGCAAAAGGGTTAACTCCTTTTGAAATACTGTTTGGGAAGGCATATTATACACCTCAGTGGAAACCTCTCATGCCTGCAGACCAGGAGGCTGACAGTTCACTTGCAGAATATATGAGACGATTTTTGAATAACAAACTCCTGCAGTTAAATTCTGTTTCAGATAAAGAACAATCCAGACCATCAGAAGCAGCAGTAGTCCCAGGCATGTGGGTCTGGGTGAAGGTCGTGAAGAAAAGAAATTGGAGTTCTCCAAAGTGGGAAGGGCCGTACCAAGTGCTACTGTCAACACCCACTGCAGTCAAGATCGCAGAGCGGGCATCTTGGATTCATCTGACAAACTGTAAATTGGTTAAGACCTTTGAACTGGACAAAAACCTTGTTACTGTTATACAACGAGAACAAAATGACCAGGTATAGAGTAAACAGGGATGCAGAACAACCTCAGAAAAATTGCATGATCATCCTGTTAGCTATACTGATAACAATGATCTTTTTGCTGTGGCCTTTCCTTTTTTCAGCCACATGAGTTGAACTCAACAAACGTGATGCATTACTCATAGACTGGCATCCAAACTTTAACACTTACCAAGCAATTAAATATGTGTATGCTGAGACTTTTAATGTTTCAGACTGCTGGATTTGCACAGCTATGCCAACAGCATACGGGGGATTATTGATGACTGCTGTCCCCCTAGGGGGCAATGAGACCTGGGAAAATTTGATTTTTGATACTACACCTGTGAAATCACAAAACAAAATAGCATTGTACCTATCTGTTACACAAAAAGGAATTGTATGTTTTTATAAAAATGACACTATTCAGGTGGGTTGGAGCAATTGCAATGTGACTGTTTCTTATAAATGTTATATTAAGGCTAATAAGGCAGAAACTATTTGTGATGCAAACTATGACTCATATCTTGCATGAATGAAAAGAACTATTAGTGAAATACAACATAATCCTGTTCTTTTGAAGCAACTTTCTATTATTGACAAGAAAATGTTTCATGCAGGGCAAGCATATATCAATACTAAAGTAGAGAATTGTTATTTTGTTTGTGGGAAAAAGGCATACAAATGGCTACCTGAGAATTAGTCCGGCAATTGTTTTTTGGGTTACCTGGTTCCGGCCATACGACACACTGCAGCTTTGCCTCAGGGGAAAATTCAAAACGTCAGAGAGGTCAGGAGTAAACCTAGAAGTCCAATCAAGAGACCCGAGAATCCAGTGGGACGAACTGAAGCAGGGTGGAGAAACCATAACTCCATGAAAAACAAAGATAACCTGACACACATGGACATGAGTGACACTATTATATCATGGGTAGGCATAACCCCTGCATATGACGCAGTGAAATCGATTTGGGAGCTGAGAAAACTGTCCAAACTTCTCGAAGTTATGAGCAATGCAACTTTTTCTGCTCTCGAATTAGTGACTGATGAACTAAATGCTATGAGAACTGTGGTGCTTCAAAACTGCATGGCTCTTGACTTCACCCTAGTGGCTAGAGGTGGCACGTGTGCTTTAATCAAAGAAGAATGCTGTTTGTATATTCCTGACAACCGGCATGAGATAAACGACCATCTTGAGGTGATCCAGCAAGTGTCGACCATGACCAAACCAGGCCCAAACCCTCTGATGGACTTTTTCCAGAATTTGTTTGGGGGTGGGGTTCCATCCTAATGAACATACTGATTGCCATTTGTGTGGGATTACTCCTATTAGGAACATGCATTTGTTGTGGTATTCCCTGCATGAAAAAGTTAATCAAAGATTTTATAGACAGATCAGTTTCTGAGACTTTGTATCAAAGTACTGAAATTGAAGAGTTGTTGAAAACCGAAATGCTTTCATAAGTCTAAACTAAATGACTCTCTTAACTGCAAATCCGGAATGGAAGAGGTTAGGAGAAGAAGTAAACTGTTTAAGCTTTTGAAAATAGAATAAAAAGTATTAACAGGGGGGAAATGTCAGAAAAATATTAATGTATATATATATATGTCTAATGCTTATTAGAAGCTAAAAGGGTTAACACATTTTCATTCTATTTTATGTACAGCTTAAGTCTGTATGAAATTATAAGATGATTTTTCAAACCACAGTATGCTTTCTGAAACTGCAAAATGCACCCTGACCTAGTATTTGCTAGCACAGCAAAATTCATGTTTATGCGTTTTGGAAATGTACTGAGAAGCAGGTGATTATCTGCTAGGTCAGGAAAACGAATGAATAGTGTATGGATAGAACAATACTGTTTTCTATAATATGATTGAATATGAACAATCAGCTCTGCTCGTGTTATGAGAACATGCACAGCTGCGGAAAAGAAGAGATACATGAAACAAAAGACTGCTTGAAGAATCTGTACTTGCTTTGTGCTCGAATTAGCTATAGTACCTTGAATGGTAACATAACATAGTGGGAATCTATATCTAACCGGTGGTCACCAAGGCCACGTTGTTTTTCTTAGGAAGTTTTTCATAAAATTGATAGTGCAAGCAGAAAATCATGGACAAACAGCTGCTATGAAATGATGATGTTAAAACTTGTGATCTGTTACGCCAGCTTGGTAGGCAATGTCTTATTAGAAAGTGTATAAAGATGGACTTACTTCCTGATTTTAGTTAGACAAACTCTGTATTAGCACATTTTTGTCTCCTTGCTGCAAGATTAAAGTGCCTTAACCTGAACCTGCCGTGTATTGATCATTTTTTAAGTTTATTTTTCCTTTGACATGCCTTCTGTGTTCAGTGGACTACCATTAATGTGGTAATTCATGAGAACCTGGTTTTTCCCAAAGGGGATGACAATTGTTTGGCATTGAGCTTAAGGCCATGGTTCTGACACTAGTCGTTGGTCTCAGTGAGGCCTTTCTGTAGGATGTCAACATCACCTGGGGAGTTAATTATGGTTCCCAACTTGCAATTGTCTGTGAACTTTGTCAGCCAGAGTTCATTCGTGTTGGCCTGGAGTTCAGAGAAGCAGATACCAAACAAGAGAGGATCCAGGACTGAACCCTGTGGGACTCCACTCGTGACTGGCCAGCAGTCTGACTTGGAGTCAGCTACTTTCACACTGTGGGTTTTATCTGTGAGACAGTTTGTAACCCACCTAGTTATATAGGGGTTGATGCCTAGCTTAGTGACTTTTTCTATGATTCCTGAGTGGGGAATGGTATCAAAGGCCTTGGCCAGATCAAGGTAGGCTGTATGAACTACCTTGCCTTCATCCACAGCTCTGGTAACTGACTCAAAGAAATCGAGCAGGTTGAGCAGGCACAATCTACACTTCACAAAACTAAACTGTGTGGGATCCAGAGTTTGGAGATTCCCTATATCCTTGTTTATTAGGTCCATGATGATGTGTTCCATAGCTTTGCATATCAGACTTGTCAGGGTAATGGGGCAATAGTTCCCAGGGTCTGTAGCATTTGAGTGTTAAGTATTATGATTTTTCTTACTATAATTAGACTCTAAATGATTTTCAGTTTTCTTTCTAAACTGATTTTATCTAGTTAGCTTAGCTGTCTGATGGAAGGCATCTCAGTGTTAAGCCTCGCTGTCTGAGAAGTCAGTAAACTTTGAATTATTTCAGAAGATGAGTCTAAATCAAGTGCGATAAGGTATCCTTTGTAGTTATACAATCTAATGCAATTTTATGGGGTGCATTTTGGATGGTATTCAAAGGCTAATTGACCAAAACAGTTTACATGGCAGACTGTTTTGCCTGTTTCTTAATGCTATTTAGTGGTTGTAAATAAGCAAGCTATATGTGCTTAGGAACCAAGGATGATATGCATCTACAAACCATGGTATTTAGGGTGGAAGAAATCTTCAGATACCAATTATTTGTCTAAAAGTATGCAGGGAGTATAACAACAACTGTAATACAGTGAAGATATATTTCTGGAAAAAAAAAACATCCTTTGACCGTAATAACAAGAACTCCCTCCCAGTCAGAGAGTAGCCAAAATGGTCATGGAATGCTGAGATCAGCACTTCAGTATTACTACAGTCTTAAATTGTATTACATCTCACTCTGACAGACTACATAGGTCAATGCATTATGCACTGTCAGAGTTTTGTAAATGACAATGCAGCTCTGGATGGGTTTTATGTACTGTCAGACATTTGTATGTGGCAATGCAGCTCTGGTTGGGATTTATGTACTGTCAAATATATTTGTACATGACAATGTAGCTCAAGCTCAGTTTTATGTTTTGTCAGGTAGATTTGCATGTGACAATGCAACTTTGGCTGGGTTTTATGTACCGTCAGACATTTGCACATAACAACGTAGTTCTGCCTGGTTTTATGTACTGTCAGACATGTATACATGACAATGCAACTCTGGCTGGGTTTTATGTATTGTCAGATATATTTGTACATGACAATACAGCCTGGCTGGGTTTTATGTACTGTCAGACATTTGTACATGGCGATGCAACTCTGGCTGGGTTTTATGTACTGTCAGATATATTTGTTTGTGATAATCATATGATTATAGGATTATAGGAGGTTACTAGTCTATCTGCCGTTTCATCCCAGTGTAATACCATAGATACTCAAGTCAACACCCAGGATTGTATTTAGTAATGACCGCCCATGTCCATGAGGTTTGTGGGCCCTATCCCCAAGAAGAATTTATGATGCCCCCATCCAATCTTCCAGTTTACTTTTGAACAGTGTCGTAGAAGTGATCTGTTTCACATGAATTGGCAGTCTGTTCCAGAGATTCAGCAGTCATTGGGAGACAAACCTGTCCCTCCAGCATGTTCTATTCAAGTCCCAGACTATATTTAGGCCCTTAGAACAGGTAGCTCTAGTCCTGCTTGATTTACAGATGTGCAGGAGATTCATTAGGTTTGAGTCAAAGATTGCTCTGTAAGCCAGGCATAAGTCTCTCCTAAGAAGTCTATACAATACAGAATATAGTGACAGGGACTTTAGTCAGTCTGTGTAAGACACATACTGAAGTCCCTTGATTTTGTATGTTAGAAACCTGTGAGGTCTCTCCAATTGGTGCAGGTGCTTTGTATGGTACATGTCAAAAAGGGCGCTATACTCAATTATGGGCCTCATTAGTAAAGAGTATAGAGGAGGTAAAATCTCCTTTGCTCTAGAGGTGATGCCTTTTCTAATCAAGTGCGCTATGTAGAAGGTCTATCTTACTACAGTAGACACAAGTTAAGGTCACAGTTTATGTGTGATCACAGATCTCATACCACTTTTTTTACATAGGGTATTGTTGTTAATTTCATAGTATGAAGGGACATTGTTTTTATTTAAGGGAATGATGACTCATTTCTTTGCATTCAGTTTGAAACTGTGACTAAGACATCAGTTGTTGGTCTGCATAAGACCCTCCTAAAGTATACTGACATTATTTGGGGGTTCAATACTTGTATCCAGTTTGCAGTTGTCTACAAACTTGGTCAGCCATAGCCCCTTAGTTTTGGCCTGAATTTCTGAGGTGTATATACCAAATAATAGGAGGCCTAGCACTGACCCTTGTGGCACTCTACTGGTACCAGATATGCTGGCTGATGTGGAGTCACCCACTTTTATAGTGTGTGACCAGTTTGTGAGCAGTTGGCAACCCATCTTACAAAAAAGTTCAGTTTGCTAAGTTTATTGGTAATGCCTGAGTGTGGGATTGTGTCAAAGGACTTTGCCAAGTTGAGGTATGCTGTGTGCATAGATTTGTCCTTATCAATGGCCCTGGTCACATTTTTGAAGAAATCCACCAGGTTTAATAGACAGGATCTGCCCTCAATGAAGCTGAATTGGGTTGGATCTAGGGTTTGCAGGTTGACTATGTCTTGATTTATGAGGTCCATGATGACACATTCCTTGGCCTTACAGATGAGGCTGGTCAGACTTATGGGTCTATAATTCCCTGAGTATGTTGCTAAGCCACCTTTGTGGAGGGGGATAACTATTGCTGTTCTCCATTCCACAAGAACAAAGCCTGTGGATAGGTTATGATTGAATTGGGTACTTAATTATGATGCTAGTTCATATTTTAGTTTGTTTAGAAGACAGCCTGGGATGCTGTCTGGTCCCATAGAGGCTGTGATTTTTATGACGACCCTATGTTGCTAAAGCATAGCCAAACAATCCACTTATGCTATAGTGAGGAGGCCATAAAAAGACTGAAATATGTGCATCCATAGCTAGGGGAATTTAACTTTATTGGCCTGAATTGGTCCATAGACGACTAAAAAATGAAAAAAAGTCATGGGCATTTAGAACTGCCATCTAGCTAAAGCAGCTGCTGTGTTAAGGGGTCATTTGCATATATCCCATATTATAACTTCATAGGTTCAAATGAGGTTACTAGGCTATTGGCCCAAGGGTCATTTTAAGCCTAGCCTATTACACCCATTATATTTTATGAGAAAAAGTCTTGTCAATGCTCCAAATTATTATTAGTAATGACTGCCCATGTCCAAGAGGGATGTGGGAGTTATTCCCAGGAAGAATTTGTGGTTTCCCATCCATTCATCCAGGCTCCTTTTGAACAGAGTCATAGAGGTGCTCTGCTTAACATGATTTGGTAGCCTATTCTAGAGAAGTCGCAACCTCTATGAGATGAATTAATCAGGTTGGGGTTAGAGATTGGTCTGTAAGCCAGGCACAAGTCTCCCCTAAGCAGCCTATATGCTACCGGGTACCATGACAAATACTTCAGTCTGTCTGTGTAAGGCATGTGCTGAAGACACTGGATCTTCTTAGTTATAAATCTCTGGGGTCTCTCCAGTTGCTACAGATGCCTTGTATGGTACATACCAAAGGGGGTGTTATACTCAATCATGGGCCTGATAAGGGATGAGTATAGGAGGGTTATAACCTCTTCTGCTCCTGAGGCTATGCAGTTGCTAATCAAATGTGCAGTGTAGAATGCCTTTCTTACTACAGTGGACACATGGTGGTCAAAGTTTAGGTCACAGTCTACTTGTGTGCTCAAATATCTTACTACAGCATTCGTTCTTAAGGTATTGTTGTTTATATGATAGTTAGTAGGGCATTGCTTTAATGAAGGGGATGATGATGCATTTTTTTTGCATTTAGTTTGAATCCATGCCTTTGGTAGCAATTGTTGGTCTGTGTAAGTCCCACTTGGAGTACACTGACATAATTTGGGGAGTCAACGATCATGCCAAGTTTGCAGTCATTAGCAAACCTGGTCAGCCACAGCCCCTTTGTTTTGGCCTAAACTTCCGAGAAATAAATACTAAACAAAAGGGGGCCCAGTACTGACCCTTATAGAACTCCACTGGTGACAGGTCTGCTGGTTGAGATAGAGTCACCCACTTTGATAGCATGTGTATGATTAATAACCCAATTTGCAACCCACCTAATAACAAAGTGGGTGAAATTTAGGTGGGTGAGTTTGCCAATAATGCCTGAATGTCAAAGGCCTTTGCCAAGTCCAGATATGCTGTGTGCACAGATTTGCCCTCATCTATGGCCCTGGTCACATTTTCAAAGAAGTCTACTCAGTTTAACAGGAATGATCAACCCTTTACAAAACTGAACTAGGTTGGATCAAGGGTTTGCAGATCACCTGTATCTTTATTTATGAGGTGCATGAGGATACATTCCATGGCCTTGCAGATAAGGCTAGTCAGGCTTATGGGTCTATAATTCCCTGGATCTGTTGCTAAGCCACCCTGGTCACATTTTCAAAGAAGTCTACTCAGTTTAACAGGAATGATCAACCCTTTACAAAACTGAACTAGGTTGGATCAAGGGTTTGGAGATCACCTGTATCTTTATTTATGAGGTGCATGATGATACATTCCATGGCCTTGCAGATAAGGCTACTCAGGCTTATGGGTCTATAATTCCCTGGATCTGTTGCTAAGCCACCCTTATGGAGTGGGATAATGGTTGCAGTTTTGCATTCATCTGGGAAAAATCCAGTATTCAAGCTGTGGTTAAATAGGGTACCTAAGGAATTTGCTAATTCCTGTTTTAATTTGTTTAGAATGCAGCCTGAGATGCCATCAGGACCCACAGAGGCTGTGTTTTTGCCTTATTCAGAGTTTTGATGACCTGTTCTTTAGATATATAGGGCAGGGGAGCTATTGAAGGTATGGTTTGGGATATGTTTGGAGGGGATAAACGGGTGAAATATTTGCCAAACCTGTCCACTAGTAGGTTAGCAACTTCTGCAGGATCAGTGTGGGTGATATCATTTGTCACTAGTTCAGCACAAGTCTGGGTCCTATCTTTTAGGCAACAGATGTAGCTGAAGAAAGCCTTATGGTTATCTTTAGTTGTGTTTGCTAATTTTTTCTCGAAGTTGCCCTTAGAAGATTTTATAAATTGTCTTATTTGTTTATTTAGGCTTAGGATGATACTTCTCCAGTGCTGGGATCTCCTTTTGGTATTTTTAGACAACAGCTTCTTATACTTGTTGCATAGTCTATTTATCAGAGATGTCCACCAGAGTGGTTTGTTTTTTTCTTGAGACTCTGACTTTGGTCCTACCTGGCACAGCCGAGTCTATACATTTGTATAAGTGTTGGTACAGGGCATCAGAGTATACTTT
Organism: Protopterus annectens; assembly: GCF_019279795.1. Taxonomy (NCBI): domain Eukaryota; kingdom Metazoa; phylum Chordata; order Ceratodontiformes; family Protopteridae; genus Protopterus; species Protopterus annectens. The sequence continues at coordinate 1,157,633,611 of NC_056729.1, read as the reverse complement.
AATATAGTTTCCAAGCCCATCTGTGGAGACTGATGCATGGAAATCATTTTTGCCAACCCCTAGGAGGGTATAGTTGGCTTTGGTGAAGTTTTTTAATCTGACTTCACCTCTGATGGGTTCGGGAGTTATTGCTACTTCAAAAGTAACTGATATATGATCACATTTTACTAATGAGGGTCCTGCACTTATGGTAGCACAATGGTCTTTCATGTTGGTAAGAACCAGGTCAAGTATATTTGAGGCCCTTGTAGGATTTTGGACAATTTGTTCCAGGGTATTTGAGTTAACAAAGTCAAGGAACTTTTGTGCAGTAAGTTGGGACTCATCTAGGTTTCACAGTTAATGATAGAGTAGCTAAAATCCCCCATGATAAGAGTTTTAGGTTGTATTTTGATTGACACAAGTAAAGCTAAATAAGCTTCATGAACATCTTTGTTCATGGAGGGGGACCTGTAACTAGCAATGACTTGAAGGGGGGGGTCTTATCCATGGTAAGCTCCATAGCGTTATCTTGTCTAACTAGTTTGGAGGAGTATTTATCTTTAATGTAGACAGATACTCCACCACCCTTGGTTCTCACACTTTCATTTTGCAGCCTGAAAGTGTGGAAGGCATTGTAGCCTTGCAAGGCCAGGGTACTCTCTATGGCCTTGAACCAGGTTTCTGTGACTGCACAAATGTCTACAGCATCCAAGGAAAGGAATGCTTCCAGAAAGTGCAGCTTTTGATTTAACCTCCTAGCTTTCAGCAGCATAACCCTTATTTTGTTTGTTCTGGATATTTTTACTGCAGAAGTTTTGTTTTTGAGACCTTGCCTAAAAAGGCACTATGGGGAGGCAAGAGCCTTAGCCAGCAGCCGAAAGCCCAGTGGTATCAGGTGCAGACCATCTCTGGCAAAGCAGTAATTTCTATCAACCATGTCATCATAAGCTTACAGAAAATGGATCTCCCTTGAATGACACCAGGAACTAAGCCAATTATTAATTATTAAAGTCAATCATTTTTAATTTATATTGTGGTATCATTCTAAGTAAGGGTAAAATGCTCTTCAAGGCTAGGGACATACCTGCCTAGGACACATATTCAGAGACCTCAATCATATCTCTCTTCATATAGTCTGGTGAGGTACATCTCAAGTTGTTCATACCAACATGAGCTATGACTGAGTCATAACAGTACTTGTTGAGTGACTTGAGTCCATGTGTGATCTGACAAATCCTGGCACCAGACAGACAGCTGAACGTGACTTTCTCCTTATCCAACCTGGTGAGTGGGACATCAGTGTGTCTCACTATAGAATCTCCAATAACATGAAAATTAGGTTTAGGTGTGTTGCGCCTTAAGGGCCTAGTTTGTGAGAGGCTGTTGTTGTTATGTGTCTTGAGTGCTGTGGGTGGTGTGTCAGGTGTAGCAACCTTGTGCTTAGAAGGTCTCTAGTATTCAGATACATTTTTGGAGAGTACCTTCGCATATGATGGTCTATGTGTTGCCTTCAAGCTTTGTGTATGAGTTGTGGTATGTGTGCTTTGTATAAGATTGTGGTGTGTGAGCTGACAACCTCTTTGGTGTTATTGTTTGGTGCATGAGAGCAGGGATTCCAGCTTCATGGTGTAGATACATGTCCAGCAGTGTGTACTAGAGTGATTAAGTAGTAGAGGGTTGTCTGTCTACATGAGGCAATTGCTACATTGCCTCAGGAGACCCATATCAACCAGGTTGGTAGGATGAACAAGGGTAGTCTGACTCTCCATAATGCTAGATTTAGACTTGTTAGTGATTAGAGCATTCATTTATCACAGAGTAGTTTTGAAAGATCAGCGGAGCAAAGGCAGGATGCTAAATTCACTCAACATTGTGGGACTTTTATAACAAACAAGAGGAAATGGTTGGAAATAAATTAACCAGTCCTAAAGCTCAAAACTGAACCCTGTTACAGTAACCTTCAATTAGACCAATCCAGGCAGATCTGTCCAACAAAAGATTTCCTGATTTAGTGCTCAGTCTGTACAACCAGAACTAGATTCAGCAGGTCTGAATCTAGCCTATACTACAGCAACTAGAAGTGCAACCAAGAATCAGAATGCAGCAAAAACAGTAAAAAAACAGTTGAAGTTTCAGCAGTTATGGTTTAAAAGCAACAAATACAATTAAAGCACAGTACAGGTACAGAAAACAGTTTAAATAAGGCACTTAGTGTCTGTTGATCACACAGTAGCTTTGGAAGACCAGTGGAGCAGAGACAGGTCACCAAACTCACTGGAGCTGTATTAAAACAAGTGCAAACACATACAAACATAGGACTTTTATAACAAACAAGAGAAAATGGCTGGAAACAAATCAACTAATCCTAAAGCTCAAAAACTGAGCCCTGTTACAGTAACTTTCAATTAGGCCAGTCCAAACTGTATCTTCCTCCCACTAGGGCACAGGGGGGCCTCTCCAACAAAATATTTCCTGATTTAGTGCTCAGAATGTACAACCAGAACCAGATTCAGCAGGTCTGAATCAAGCCTATGCTACAACAAGTAGAAGTGTAAACAAGAATCAGAACACAGTAAAAACAGTAAAAAAAATTGAAATTGCAGAAGATATGGTTTAAATACAGCAAATACAGTTAAAATACAGTAGTAGTGCAGAAACAGTTTAAATAAAGCATTTAGTGTTGAGCTTAAGCGAGAAAAAAGACAGAATAACAGGCACAATAATCATTCAACCAGCAATTCCAAGCTCACATGGGTGGAGACTACTCTCTTCTCCCACAAGAGTGTAGACCAACAAACCTTCCTAATGTAAAATAACTGGCCTAAAGCCCAGGTTCTTAAAACAGAACTAAGATATTTTTAGGATAACAGACACAATAAGCCTTCAACAGGCAATTCCCAACTTAGAATGATGTAAGCTACCTCTTCTGCCACAAGAGTGTAGACTTTAACCATCCTTATGTAAGATAACTAGTTTGAAACCTAAGTGCTTAAATCAAAACTAAGAGGCTTAGAATAACAGTTACAATTGAAAAGGCTACTAACAAGCTGTAGTAAATACATCTGAACACTTTTAAGAACAAGTATCAAAAAGCAAAATAAAGTAATAAAGTATGAAGAAGCACAGATACAGTAAATGCAGATGAATGAAATATGTTTTATTTAGTGAGTGGGAAGGGAGGAAACAGAAGATAAATTAAGTTTAAGAGGGTAAGGGGTGGACCATCTTAACTGATAAAGAGTAGGTGTAGGCAAACTCAAAAGTCACCAACCTTAACAGTGCAGCAACAGTTGAGCAAGTAGTTGGGAAAAATCAAATGCAAAGAGAGATCATCAATAGTCAGGCAGAAGCAAGTCATATAGGCACTCCATCTAAATGAATATACCTCCAACAAGTTCTAGTTAAAGAGGAATGCTGTATCTCAGTTCCTCCCACCAAGTAATGATGTAATTCGCTGACTGCAAAGGAATTATTTTCTAACTTAACTGACCCTAGCCAAGACCTTTTAAAATTCCAACAGAACAAGAATATTTAAAATAAAGCAAACAAAATATAAGAAAACAGAATAACCAAACCTTAAATGAAAAACTTCACTTCAGAAATCAAATGCAGAGAGAGATATTGGCAATAGTCAAGCAGAGGTTGGTCAACTAGGCACTCCAGCTAAAAAAATATGTCTCTAATATAAGAGGTTTAAGGAATCGCACAGTGGAAACTCTAGCTTGGCTAGATTTTGCTTGTAGTTTTAAACTGATTGGTTTGTCTGTGTGACCTTTTTATTCATTGTTTTACTTTGTTAGTTAAGATATTTTGAGGGTACCCTAATGGTTTTGGACATCAGCTGATTATGACAACTCTGTGTTTCTAAGGTTACACAAACAGTCCACTTATGCTGTGCTGATGAGGCCATGACAAGGCTGAAACATGCATGTCCACAGCTAATGGGGGTTGGCTTTACCGGCCAGAATTTTTCCAAAAGAAAAATGTCATGGGCATTCAGAACTGCCATATAGCTGAAACACTTGATAGTCCTTAAGGGGTCATTTGCATATATCCCATATGCCTCTAGTACAACAGTATTAAACAATAACATTAGGCAGAACACAGCAAAAAGTGCAGTAACTAGTATAATCAAACGAAACACAGGCAACCTATGTTTTTTGGGAAGCTCAGAAACCTTTAGTCATCTGGTATCTTAGCTCAGAGTTGCGGCTGGTAGCCCACCTCATTTCACTAAGGATCAAACAACATAATGCCGCTCTGGCTGGCTTTTATGTACTGTCAGAAGTTTGTACATGACAATGCAGCTCTGGCTGGGTTTTATGTACTGCCAGACATTTGTATGTCACAATCTGTCTGGGTTTTATATAGTGTCAGATATATTTGTACATGACAGTGCAGCTCTGGCTGGGGTTTATGTACTGTCAGATATATTTCTACATAACACTGAAGCTCTGGCTGGGTTTTATGTACTGTCAGATATATTTGTACATGACAATGTAGCTCTGGCTGAGTTTTATGTACTGTCAGATATATTTGTACATGACAATGCAGCTCTGGCTGGCTTTTATGTACTGTCAGATATATTTGTACATGACAATGTTGCTCTGGCTGGGGTTTATGTACTGTCAAATATATTTGTACATAGCACTGAAACTCTGGCTAGGTTTTATGTACAGTCAGATATATTTGTACATGACAATGGAGCTCTGGCTGGCTTTTATGTACAGTCAGATATATTTATACATGACAATGCAGCTCTGGCTGAGTTTGTACTGTCAGATAGATTTGTACATGACAATGTAGGTCTGACTGGGTTTTATGTACTGTCAGATATATTTATACATGACAATGCAGCTCTGGCTGGGTTTTATGTACTGCCAGACATTTGTATGTGACAATGCAGCTCTGTCTGGGTTTTATATACTGTGAGATATATTTGTACATGACAGTGCAGCTCTGGCTGGGGTTTATGTACCGTCAGATATATTTGTACATAACACTGAAGCTCTGGCTGGGTTTTATGTACAGTCAGATATATCTGTATGTGACAATGCATCTTTGGTTGAATTTGTACTGTCAGATATATTTTTAAATTTATGTGACAATGCAACTCTGGCTGAGTTTGTACCATCAGATATATATGTACATGACAATACAGGTCTGACTGGGTTTTATGTACTGTCAGATATATTTGCACATGAGAATGCAGCTCTGGCTGGGTTTTATGCATGGTCTGATATATTTGTACATGACAATGCAGCTCCGGCTGGGTTTTATGAACTGTCAGATATATTTGTACATGACAATGCTGCTCAAGCTGGGTTTCACGTACTGTCACACATTTGTACCTGACAATGCAGCTCTGTCTGGGTTTTATGTACTAACAGATAGATAAAAGTACACAACTGAATAAAAGTCAGAAAATTCCAACAAAGTCAGAAAATAATAATAATTCAATAATCTGACCAGCATGACTGTTGCTTTGTAATAACTTCAGCAACAACGCATATAATTGTAAGGGCTTTCAGTGTATTCGCAATGCTTCTTTAGATCATAAAAATACACCATAAAACCATTTTCATTCATAAAAACAAATTCAAAACTTAATCAACTTTTGAACAGCAAGAATAGCATTACACCATAATTAATTAGCACATCAGACTTCATTTCTACTCATAGGTCAAGAGTAAAAAGCTCTGAGAACAACTGTATATTTAATGAATCAGGTTACCAAAATTCAGTTCTAGACATAGGTTAAAAGCACACAATAAAAAAACACCTATGTGTCATTCAGCCAATCAACATAAAATTAACCACATACACCCTTGTTTTGCATAACATTCCATTCATCTTAAAGCCTGAGAGAATGGGCCTTCAAAAATTGGTTTTAAAGAAACCTACTCATTAAGTTCTAGAGGAACATGTACTTATAATTACAGGACCCATTTCAATTCACTTTTTTCAGTCATATTCCTAAGATCTCCTCCTCTTTTATTCTCCAAAAATATTTCCCACACTAAAAACTTAAAAGTGTGCTGAACCCCACAGCTTTGAGCATGTTGTGCAAAAGCATTACTGTATTTATTATGCCTAGTATTATTAATATGTTCTAGTATTCTTTCTTTCAGACTACGATTTGCTTTACCAAAGTAGAAAGCATTATAAATAATGCAGCTTGCATAATAGATCAAATTTCTACTTCTACAGTCTGCATAAAATCCAAAATCGACCAATAGCTCTTTTCATTGGGTATATAAAAATTGTACATGACCAGATAAATTTACAAGCTTTGCATGACCTACAGCAAAATATGCCTATTCTATCTGATACAGCAGACCATTCCTATAACTGTTTCTTCAACAATAAATTATTTCTGAAGCTAAGCTGTGGTGTACCATTAAGTACTCTTCTAAGTTCAGGATTTGCCATTAACAATGGCCAGTCTTTTTTTGCAATGTCACATGTAATATTAACGTCACTAGAATAAGTAAACACTAATATATTGTCTCTTTTAGGTGTCCGTGCATTGTCTCCTGTAAAATGATTCTCTGAAAAATATGGTTTCCCTTGTGTGTTTCTTAAGGTATGAACTTCAGTAACGCTACGTTCAATGTCACTTTTCTTATAGCCTTGCTCTAAAAACTCCTCTCATGCTCACAAAAACTTCTTCTACCTCACTGACATCATTATGTAGCCTTGTAACTCTACATAGTTGTTCCTTCAGTATATTGTATGTCACGTGTCCAGGATGCATACTGCTTTTATGTAGCAGTGTATTCTTCCTGCATGACTTCCTGTACATGCTAGTATTCAAGGAGTCCAACATATCTTTACTGACAGTGACATCTAGAAATTCTATAGATGTACTTGAAATATATTGACTAAACTTTAAAAAATCTGTAGTTCTATGTAAAATCTCTACAAATTCAGCAAACATCTTGGATGTCCCTGTCCACACAAGGAACACATTGACTACAAATCCAAAAAACAACTGTCAAGTAGTGCAGAGACCAAACCAGGAAACCAGGAACCTTAGCATAATAAGCTTTTATTTGCAGCTTTCATAAAACCTTCTTCAGAAATACAAAACAGTAAAACCACATAGCATTTATACACATATTCAACCAATAAAATCCATCAAACAATTAAGCAACTTACTAGCTACTTCAGTATGCAACCAGAATTACGGTCGAATTATGAACAAATGTTCCTGGGGTTAGATCGGTTTGAAAAAACCCTTGTGGCTAGAAAGCTAAAGAAAATAATAAGGGATCTGGCTGCATACCGAACTCAGACTCCTTATACTTCAGACTACAAAAGTGGTCCGAATCACAGGAATGCAATAGAAAGTAAAAAAGAAGCCAACCAGTGCTACTAGTCCACAAAACACTCGAAACAAAGCACTGTTACTGCAAACTGGATTCAAAGTATTTCCTTTATTGTAAGATCCTTAAAAACAGATGATTGAGTGCTTTCTTCCCTCTCAAGCAGGGAAGAAAGCGCTCAATCATCTGTTTTTAAGGATTTTACAATAAAGGAAATACTTTGAATCCAGTTTGCAGTAACAGTGCTTTGTTTCGAGTGCTTTGAGGAATGCAATAGAGACTGGTGGTAAAGTTGGGGATGGGAGTACCACCTTAAATTTCAACAATTCAAGTTCCAATTATGCCAATGCAGAGAATGGTCGTGTCATGATGTTATCAAGTGTACAAGAAACAGGCAGTGGGTGAGGTGGCATTCCTAATACAATGAGTTTGAATTCACAGATTACTGAATTACCGTTCTGGCCACCAAACAATGACATTTCAATGGCTAATAGTGAAAATTCATCAAAAAACGGACACAGGAAGGAGCAATGCAAGTTCTCAGGGCAGAACAGAGGTTGGAGCAACAAAAGAAGAAAGTATTGATGGACTTTGCTAATACTGTGCATACTGTGAGTTTTGACTTTGATTTTAGCAATAATGTAAAAATATACAATTTATCTAACTTTTGTCTTAACAAACAGCATGTTAAGGTATTAAAGTTAGGATTTTCTTTCATACCTAGTCATAGGGCAAATTTGACAAAAGCATTCTGGAATTAAAGTTGTTCACTAGGAAAATTAACTTACATTATTTAATGAAAGACAGTGATGTGAAGGAAAGACTGGTGAAACTGTTATCCTTCAACCCACCATTACAGTATACTTTAAACGTTTTTGAAAAGGTATGTGAAGATGAACTTAGGAAGTGCCTTTCTAACAAAGTATGTAATAGGTTTTCTAATTTGTCTAAAGAAGATAGGGATGCAATTAGTGATGTGCAAAAACAAAAGGAACTGAGATTTATGAAAGCTGATAAGGGAGAGAGTATTGTGGTAATGAATATAGAACGATACAATGTGACTATGGAAATATGTTAAATCACCCTGATGAATATCAAGAAGTGTCAATAAGGGAAATGCATGATAGTTATAAGTACATCAAGTATGTAGTATATGATTGTTTAATGAATGTTGACATTACTTTTGAGATGTACAACTTTATGATGAATGAAAATCCAAGAGTTGGCATTCTGTTCGGTATACCGAAGATCCATAAAAATTCAGTAGCTCTCCCTTTTAGGCCTATTGTCTCTGCTTCTGGAAGCATCACTGATGGCATGTCCATATATTTAGACTCTGTACTCAATCCTGTAAAACAATTATTACCGTCTTTCATTAGGGACTTGTGGGATTTTCTAGACAATATTAGAACTTTTAGTTTAGGTACTTTGTATTTAGCTCAGGGCTGTTACATGTTGACAGTTGACATTACTGCATTATTTACTTCTAGTCCAGACAGAGAGGGTTTGGAATTTATTAGGTCTTATTTTGGCAAATATACTGGCTTTGACAATAAGGATATTAATTTATATTGCCTTTTACTGGATTGCTTATTGACTAATATTTTTTTTCTTTTTAATAAAAAATATTACAAACAGATTAAAGGTATAGCTATGGGGGCAACTGTAGCCCCACCTTATGCCAATCTGGTTTTACATTGGTGGGAAAGAGAAGTAATGGTGAATATTCCAGGATATGAAAATGTTGGCTTTTATAGATGCTTCATCGATGATCTTTTCTTTATCATTAAGAAAGAGGTCAAGTATGGTGACTTCATGAATTCACTCAACACTAGTACTTCTTTTCTTAAACTTACCATGGGGAATTGTGGACACAGTGTCACATTTCTCGATGTGCAACTGAAATGGTGCAAGGATAACTCTGAATTTCTTAGCCAAATTTATAGCAAACCTACATTTTCCAATGGTTATCTTCCTTACATGAGTAATCACCCCTTGTTCATGAAAAAAAACATCCCAAAAGGGCAGTTTATTTGTGCTTCATGCATGACTAGTAAGATAAAGATTTTTTTATGGGAAGTTGAATACATTTCTTTATTATTTAAAGATAGCGTTTTAATTTTATGCCTATTCTTAAAGCAGGTTTTAAGTTTGAAAAAGATTTTGGCATGGGTTATGTTGGCAAATACTATAATGTTCCCTTTTGTTGTCTAGAGATGTCATCAGACAGTTCCATTATAAGAAGGATTGTACAGAATAAGTGGAGAATTATTTCAGGCAACCAAGATCTAGGACTTGTTTTGGGTGAAAGCCCTAAATTCATATACAAAAAAGGAAAATGTTTTAAGTCCATACTAGAAAACAACGGTGAGAAAAAAGCTATGGGGATCTATAAATGTCATGGATGTAATGTTTGTAGATTTATTCATGAGGGTCATATATCAGTCTACAGCATTTACCATACACTATTAAGGTTAATGGAAGGTATTGCTGTAACACTGTGGGGGTAGTATATATTGCCCTGTGTTCTGGGTGTACTTGTTTTTATGTTGGAATGACCACAAGGATTTTTTGTAAAAGGATTAGGGAACATTTGTATGCTTTAAAAACCATGGATAAAAATAATGCACTTTATATGCATTCTACATTATGCAGTAATTTTAAGAAATTTAACTTTGGGGTACTCAAACGTGTCCCAGAGGATTTTAGAGGGGGAGATTATAAAAACCAAAATGAAATGAGGGAGGTGGAATGGCAACTTAGGTAAAGAGCTGATGTGCACCCATGTTTGAATGAAACCATCAATATCAAGTGTTTCTTGAAGGAACTTAAGTTAAAAGCTCTTTAAGAACTAATTACTTTTAAACAATTGGTCCAAAATTGTTAAATTGCTTAATTGATGGACTTTATTGGCTGAATATGTGTATAAATGCTATGTGGTTTTACTGGTTTGTATTTCTGAAGACGTTTTTATGAAAGAGGCAATTAAAAGCTTATTACACTAAGGTTCCTGGTTTCCTGATTAGGTCCCTGCTCTACTTGACAGTTTTGTTTTTTATGTCTTGCTTTCTGTTAAGACTTCGGGTTCTGCCAGTTTTTTTTTTTTTTTTGTTATATTGTCTACAAATCACCTATAGAAACTAATATATTCACAGCTGGGATTATGCTTCAATGCCAAGTTGGAGTAGCTATTAGCACAAACTGTGCCCATAGCAACACCTACTTTTTGCAAAAAATAATATTTTTGAAATATAAAAATACTATTTTCCAATATTTTTTGAGTAATATATAAATCAACTCAACCTTATTGTGTATAAACTCTGTGTCCTTACATAAGTAAGATCTAACATACTCTATACCAACTGTATTTGGTATTCTAGTAAAAAGGGATATCACATCCAGGTTAGAAAAAAGACATTTCTTTACTGCTCTCTATATTGTTAGACTAGTTGTATAGATCTTCTAAAAAATTGTGGGTATCTGTAAGAACCAACTCTTTTTCTAATACACGTCTCAAGGCTTTTCTATATATATATAGAGAGAGAATGTGGTTTAGTGACCCAACCTTTACTTGATACTATAGAGCGCATTGGTGGTTTATGCAAAGATTTATGGACTTTAGGCAGGCCATATGATATAATGGGATATTTGAAAGTGAAATACTCAGATAAATTCTGATTAATCAAACCAATCATAAGTCATGAGCAAATAAATGCACTTTATCTATCAGCCCCAATGTCTGTTTAGTAATAGACATATATGTGGAATTGTCAGTAAGTATTTGTCCCATGTGAGCAAGATAAAATTGTTTGTCCATTACAGCTGTACCCCCACCTTTATCTGGTGACTGTATCTCAAGGTAGTGGGGCTGAGCGTAATTCAGCAAGTGCTCATCTTTATTCAATATTTGTTTGTGCCTACTGCTCAAAGACTTTAAAATTTCAGTTTCAGAAAGGCTAGCATCTAAATAAGGATGAATTATGGGAGAAACAACACTAAGTTTCTTATATATATCATTATTATCTACTTTCTGTTCAGGAAACAATAAAGATAGTGAAACTTTCCTGGCAAACAGGCTGAGATAAATTAATACATGTTATATCTGATTTTCCTGTAGGGATGAATGACAAACCTAACCCAGCCACTGGGGATGCACAAGCCAGTGCATTTCTTTGTGCCGGTCCCAAGCCCAGATAAATGGGGAGGGTTGCATCAGGAAGGGCATACGGCGTAAAACTTTGCCAAATAATTTCATGTGGACACCAGTAAATATTTCCATACAGGATCGGTTGAGGCCTGGGTTAACAATAACTGCCACCAGTACTGTTAGCCAACAGGGTGCTGGTGGAAATTGGGCTACTGTTGGCTGAAGGAGAAGAGGTGGAAGGCATGGCCGAATGCAGGAAGAGAGAAGAATGGCTAGAACTGTGGTAGTGAGGGTCGGAAATTTGAATGTTGGCAGTATGACTGGTATAGGGAGAGAGCTAGCTGATATGATGGACAGAAGGAAGGTTGGTATATTGTGTTTGCAAGAGACCAGATGGAAGGGGAGTAAGACTAGGTGTATCGGAGGTGGGTTCAAATTGTTTTACCATGGTGTGGATGGCAGGAGAAATGGCATAGGAGTTATTCTGAAGGAACACTATTCTAAGAGTGTTTTGGAGGTGAAAAGAGTGTCGGATAGGGTGATGTTTATGAAGCTGGAAATTGATGGTATAATGGTGAATGTTGTTAGTGCATATAATCCACAAGTTGGGTGTGCAATGGATGAGAAAGAAACATTTTGGAGTGAATTGGATGAAGTGGTGATGACTATACCCAAGGGTGAGAGAGTGGTGATTGGAGCAGATTTCAATGGGCATGTTGGTGAAGGGAACAGAGGGGATGAGGAAGTGATGGGTAGATATGGTGTTAAATAAAGGAATGCAGACGGTCAGATGGTAGTGGATTTTGCGAAAAGGATGGACATGGCTGTGGTGAATACGTATTTTAACAAGAGGGAGGAGCATAGGGTCACATAAAAGAGTGGAGGAAGATGCACACATGTGAAGTATATCTTATGTAAAAGGGCCAGTTTGAAGGAGATTGGAGACTGTAAAGTGGTTACCAGGAAAAGTTTCATTAGGCAGCATAGGATGGTGGTTTGTAGGATGACATTTGTGATCAAGAAGAGGAGGAGGAGTGTGAGGGCATCACCAAGGATCAAATGGTGGAAATTGAAAAAGGGTAATTGTGAGGTGGAGTTCAGGGATGAGTTAAGACAGGCACTGTGTGGCAGTGAAGAGTTACTAAATAGCTGGGTAACTACAGCAGAGCTAGTAAGGGAGATGGCTAGAAAGGTGCTTTGTATGACATCTGGACAGAGGAAGGATGACAAGGAGACATGGTGGTGGAATGAGGAAGTACAGGAGAGTAGACAGAGAAAGAGGTTGGCAAAGAAGAAGTGGGATGTATGAGAGATGAAGAAAGTAGACAGGAGTATAAGGAGATGAGGTGCATGGCAAAGAAAGAGGTGGCAAAGGCTAAGGATAAGGCATATGAAGAGTTGTATGAAAGGTTGGACACTAAGGAGGGAGAAAAGGACCTGTACCAATTGGCTAGACAGAGGGACCAAGCTAGGAAAGATGTGCAGCAGGTAGAGGTGATAAAGGATAATGAGGGAAACATACTCACAAGCGAGGAGAGTGTGTTGAGGAGATGGAAAGAGTACTTTGAGGGGTTGATGAATGAAGAGAATGAGAGGGAGATAAGGTTGGATGATGTAGGGATAGTGAATCATGAAGTACAATGGATTAGCAAGGAGGAAGTAAGGATAGCTATAAAGAAGATGAAGAATGGAAAGGCTGTTGGCCCAGATGACATACCTGTGGAAGCATGGAGGTGTTTAGGTGAAATGGCAGTGGAGTTTTTAATCAGATTGTTTAATGAAATCTTGAAAAGTGAGAGGATGCCTGAGGAATGGAGAAAAAGTATTTTGGTACCGATTTTTAAGAATAAGGGTGATGTGCAGAGCTGTAGTAACTACAAAGGGATTAAATTGATCAGTCACAGCATGAAGTTATAGGAAAGAGTAGTGGAAGCTAGGTTAAGAAGGGACGTGATGATTAGTGATCAGCAGTATGGTTTCATGCCTGTAAAGAGCACTACAGATGCGATGTTTGCTCAGAGAGTGTTGATGGAGAAGTACAGAGAATGTCAGAAGGAGTTGCATTGTGTTTTTGCAGACTTAGAGAAAGCATATGACAGGATGCCTAGAGAAGAGTTGTGGTATTGTATGAGGAAGTCAAGAGTGTCAGAGAAGTATGTAAGAGTGGTACAGGATATGTACAAGGGTAGTGTGACAGCGGTGAGGTCTGCTGTGGGATTGACGGATGCGTTTAAGGTGGAGGTGGGGTTACATCAAGGATCAGCTCTGAGCCCTTTCTTATTTGCAATGGTGATGGACAGGATGACAGACAAGGTCAGACAGGAGTCCCCGTGGACTATGATGTTTGCAGATGACATTGTGATCTGTAGTGATAGTAGGGAACAGGTGGAGGAGACCCTGGAGAGATGGAGATATGCTCTAGAGAGAAGAGGAATGAAGGTCAGCAGGACTAAGACAGAATATATGTGTGTGAATGAGAGGGAGGATAGAGGAATGGTGAGGATGCAAGGAGTAGAGGTGGCGAAGGTGGATGATTTTAAATACTTGGGGTCAATAGTTCAGAGTAATGGTGAGTGTGGAAGAGAGGTGAAGAAGAGAGTACAGGCAAGATGGAGTGGGTGGAGAAGATTTGTGACAGACAAGTACCTGAAAAAGTGAAAGGGAAGGTCTACAAGAGGGTAGTGAGACCAGCTATGTTATATGGGTTGGAGGCAGTGACATTGACAAAAAGGCAAGAGTTTGAGCTGGATGTGGCAGAGTTAAAGATGTTAAGATCTGCACTGGGTGTGACGAGGGTGGACAGGATTAGAAATAAGTATATTAGAGGGTCAGCCCAGGTTGGAAGGTTTGGAGACAAAGCCAGAGAGGCAAGATTACATTGGTTTGGACATGTGCTGAGGAGGGATGCTGAGTATATTGGGAAAAAAGATGCTAAGGATGAAGCTACCAGGTAACAGGAAAAGAGGAAGGCCTAAGATAAGGTTTATGGATGTGGTGAGAGAGGACATGCAGGTGGTTGGTGTGACAGAGCAAGATGCAGAGGACAGGAAGAAATGGAAACAGGTGATCCGCTGTGGCGACCCCTAATGGGAACAGCCAAAAGAAGATGATGAATGAATGACAAACCTGTACTAAGTACATAGATTTGTTCATAAGTCAGTTCAAATGATGAAATATTAAAAATCAATCCATTTTCTGTTGCTGCATGTTCCATGTTGTCATCAGAGCTGTTTTGTTGGATTGGTTGAGCTGCCATATGCACCATCTCCTTATTCGACTTTTGGAGTGATTCTTTCTGTAGTCCTTTTCTATTGGTAAAGGGACGTAAAGTGTAAATGTAGTATTCATAGTTGTTAATTAATAGAAGAAGCTGAAGTGGAAGGACCACCTACCAGAACAGTCTCTCTATTTGTAGAATTGCTATTTTATGTGGCTGTGGCATCCCTATTAGGCCCTCTACAAGAGGAGCAGATGTATTGTCATCATTATTATGAGCTGGACTATCTCTTGGCCATGAAAAAATGTTCCATTTTTAAAATCTCTTAAGTCACTCTGTAATTTCTTTGTTTTCACTGTCTGCAATGATTTTTCATACAGGCAACATATTCATATAACTCATATAAATGCAGCCAATGAATGTCTATATTAAACTTATTCAAAATGTCTATCTGAAGTTCCTTATTTCATTTAACAGTGTTAATTCAATTGGTTAAAAAAATCAATCAATAGCTGCATATACTCCAGACATACATGTAAATTCAATGTTTGCCACCTCTTAAGAAGATCAGGATAAAAGGTACCATATGTCACCATTTTTAAAATTTGTAAGCCATGTCAAACTACTTTGTGATGAATAGCTGTTCCAAGTGGAGTCGCTGTCATTGCACCTATTTGTATTTATACAGTTTGTCTCTGGTTCTTTTAACTGCATACGAAATAATTCCATTGTGGAAGTATCAGAAGTAGTACCCTCATTATGTGTAAGATCAGTGGCAGGACATAATAGAAGATTCAAATCCACTTGTAAAATCTGTTGTAAATGGTCAATCCTCATATGTAAAGCATTGCCATGATTATAGTCAGTTTCCAGGGTCATTCCTTCAGCCATGCTCCAGTTGCAGCAGCCCAAAGTAAAGGGCCCATCTCTAACCAAAAGAATGCAAAGTTCCTGTAATCATGGCTGCAGAGGTAAAAAAACACTCTCCAAAACCAAGGACACAGCATCCATGGGACCTGACAACTTCCCAGGCTGGGTTCTACGTGAACTACAGAATGAACTGGCATCCCACCTAAGCACCATGTTCAATCATAGCCTCACCTCAGGCTTTGGCACACAGCGACAGTTATCCCACTCCACAAAGAGGTAGCCACCACGGACCCCAGGAACTACATTAGCCTAATGAGCCTGGTCTGCAAGGCCATGAAATGTATCATCATGGAACTTATAAACAAAGTCATTGGTAATCTCCAAACTCTGGACCCCACAGTTGGGATTTGAAAAAGGCAGATCATGTCTCTTAAACCTAACTGATTTCTTTGAAGCAGTCAACAAAGCCGTAGATGAGGGTAAGGTGGTTCACACAGACTATCTAGATCTTGCCAAGGCTTTTGACACCATCCCCCACTCTGGAATTATAGATAAACTCACTAAACTAGATATAAATCCCTATGTCACAAGATGGGTTGCCAACTGGCTCACTGACAGAATCCACACTGTGAAAGTAGCAGAGTCCAAATCCGACTTCAGACCAGTGACAATTGAAGTACCACAGGGTTCAGTCCTGGGTCCTCTCCTGTTTGGTATCTACTTTTCTGAAGTACAGACTAACACAGAAGGTCTTTGGCTAATGAAGTGTGCAGATGACTGCAAACTAGGAGCCATAATTGAAACTCCTAATGATGTAGACATCCTACAAAAGGGCATCACTGAGCAGATGCCTGGTGTCAAAGCCATGGCCACAAGCTCAATGCCAAAAAGTGCATTGTCATCCCCTTTGGTAAAAACTCTGTACCCATGAGCTACCACATATGTGGTAGTCTACTTAACACTGAAAGTGTGATAAGAGACCTTGGGACACAGGTGGACACTAGTCTCTCCTTTGATAATCACATCACCACAGTAGTCAGGAAATCCTTCTACATGGCACACCTCATCACAAAAGGGTTCTCCTCTAGAAACAAGGAGGTCATTGTTCCTCTGTTCATCCCTCATCAGATCCATTATAGACATCACAATAGGTTTCTCATCCTGGAAAAAAGAGGTCATTGTTCCCCTCTACTCATCACTCATTACACCCATTATAGAGTCCAACGCCCTTTTACTCCATCGCATTTCGCCTACTCAGAGGCAATCTCTGCCTAACATACAAAGCTATGTCAGACCCAGAGCTATTGGGCATGCTCCACTTAAAGAAATCCCAATCCCTCCGAGCTACATGCTCTAGGGACCTAAACTATGTCATCACAATAAACAGAACATGCTGGAGGGATAGATTAATGTCCCAGAGACTTCCCATACTCTGAAACAAGCTACCTATCTATATCAAACAAAGCTCCTCATTAGCACTTTTCAAGAAAACTCTTGATAATTGGATGGGAAATAGGAAATTTACCCTGGGGATCACCTCTGTGGCTCTGCTCAACAGGGGCACAGGAAAATAATTTTCTTGGGTGGCGAAAGCCAGGGTACCTTTTTGGCTAGGCTTGTATAGGCCCTAGGGCCAATAGCCTAGCACCTACCTATGAACCTATGAACCTATAAAACAAAACAACTAGATAAAGGTCAGAAAATTCCAACAATGGTCTGATAAATAATAATAAAATAATCTAATCATCATGACTGTTACTTTGTAAAAACTTTGATAACAATGAATATAATGGTAAGCGCCTTCATGGTATTTGCGCTGCTTCTTCAGACTATAAAAATCCACCATAAAACCATCTTTAATTATAAAACTGAATTAAAAACTTAATAAACCTATGAACAGCAAGAATAGCATTACATCATAATTGATTAACAAATAAGAATTCACTTTTACTCATAGGGCAAGAGCGAAAAGCTCCAAGAATACTGTATTTAATGAATCAGGTTACCAGGATTCAATTGTAGTTATTGATTAAAAGCAAACACTAAAACAAAAACCCATGTGTCATTTAGTCAGTCAACAGAAAAGTAACCATACACATCCTTATTTTGCATAGCATCTCATTCATCTCAATGCCTGTGAGAACGGACCTTCAAAACCAGTTTTAAAGAAACTTGTGCATTAAGTTCTAGAGTAACATGAGCTTGTAATTGCAGGACCTATTTCAATTCACTTTTTGCGTTGTATTCCTGAGATCTCCTCCTCTTATATTCTTAAATAATATTTACAACACTAAACTTAAAAGTGTGCTGAACCCCACAGCTTTGAGCATGTTGTGCAAGAGCATTACTGCTTTTATTATGCCTAATATCATTAATATGTTCTAGTATCCTTTCTTTCAGACTACAATTTGTTTTACCAAAGTAGAAACATTACAAATAATGCAGCTTGCATAATAAATCAATTTTCTACTTCTACAATCTGCATAAAAAACAAAATTGACCCTAGTACCTGTCATTGGGTGTATAAAAAACATACATGACCAGATAAATTTACAAGCATTACATGACCTACAGCAAAATGTGCTTTTTCTATCTGATACTACATTTGTAGGATACAGATTGTTCCTATAACATAACTGTCTTTCAACAATAAATTACTTTTGAAACTAAATTGTGGTGTACTGTTAAGTACTCTTCTAAGTTCAGGATTTGGCATTAACAATGGCCAGTTCTTTTTTACAATGTCACGTGTAATATTAATGTCACTAGAATAAATAAACACTAATCTATTGTTTCTTTTAGGTTGCTGTGCATTGTCTTCTGTAAAATGAGTCTCGAAAAAATATGTTTTCCCTTTTATGTTTCTTAAGCTATGAACTTCAGCGATTCTACTTTCAATGTCACTATTCTTATAGACTCGCTCTAAATATTCCTCTCTCATCCTCACAAAAACTTCTTCTACCTCACCGTCATCATCATGTAGCCACATGACTCTATGTAGTTGCTCCTTCATTATATTCTTTGTCACATGTCCAGGATGCATACTGCTTTTATATAGCAGTGTATTCTTCCTGCATGGCTTCCTATAAATCCTAATATTCAAGGAACCCAACATACCTTTACTGACTGTGACACCTAAAACCAATCATAGTCTGAAAGAAAGGATACTAGAACATATTAATGATATTAGGCATAATAAAAGCAGTAATGCTCTTGCACAACATGCTCAAAGCTGTGGGGCTCAGCACACGTGGTGGTGCAGCGGTAACGTTGTCACCTCACAGCAAGAAGTTCTCCCATTCAATTCTCGGCTGGAGAGCCTTCTGTGTGGAGTCTGCATGTCCTCCCCGGGGTCGAGTGGCGTTCAAAAGACATGCGTGAATGGGTGTACCTTCATTGAAGGCTGGGCATCAAGCTGGCATCTCAGCACCATAAAAATCTACTGCCAATCATTAGCGGACTGTGGTGAACCTAACTGGGAAAAGCCAAAAGAAGAAGAACAAGTGTTGAAAATATCAGAGAATATGAGAAGATCGTATGAATATGACTGAAAAAAGTGAATTGAAATGGCTCCTGCAATTACACACACATGTTCCTCCTGGACTTAATGCTCAGGTTTCTTTAAAACCAGTTTTGAAGGTCTGTTCCCTCAGGCATTGAGATGAATGGGACACTATGCAAAACAAGGATGTGTATGATTAATTTTATGTTGATTGGCTGAATGACACACGGGTGTTTTTTTTATAGTATTTGCTTTTAACCAATGACTAGGATTGAATCCTGGTTACCTGATTTGCTAAATATATGGGTGTTGCAGAGCTTTTTGCTATTGATGTATGAGTAGAAATTAATTCTGGTTTGTTTATCAATTATGATCTAATGCTATTCTTGCTGTTCATATGTTGATTAAGTTTTGAATTTGGTTTTATGAGTGAAAATGGTTTTATGATGTATTTTTATGGTCTGAAGAATCTGTGTGAATACTGTGAAAGCCCTTACCATTATATACATTGTTATTAAAGTTTTTGCAAAGTTAAGAGTCCTGCTGGTCAGATTATTTTATTATTATTTATTGGACTTTGTTGGAATTTTCTGACCTTTATCCAGTTGTGCAGTTTTATTTATTCATTTGTACTACTTTGGGCTGCCGCAACTGGGGCATGGCTGAAGGAATGACCCAGGAACTTGACTATAATCATGGCAATGCTTTACATATGAGGATTGACCATTTACAACACATTTTACAAGTGGATCTGATTCCTCTGTTATGTCCTGTCACTGATCTTACACCTGAGTGTGTCACTTCTGATACTGCTACAATGGAATTATTTGGTATGCAGTTAAAAGAATCAGAAAGCAAACTGTGTAAATACAAATGGCAGTGCTTCTATTGGGAAGGAGCTATTCATAACAAAGTAGTTTCATGTTGTGTACAGAGTTTAAAAATGCTGACCTATGGTACCTTTTATCTAGATCTTGTTAAGAGGTGCCAAACGTTAAATTTACAAGTTAGTCTGAACTATATATAGCTATTGATTGATTTTTTTTCAACCAATTGAATTAACACTGCTAAATGAAATAAGGGAACTTCAGACAGACATTTTGAATAAGTTTAATACAGAAATTCATCAGCTTCATTTATATGACTTATATGAACATGTTGACCTGTATGAAAAATGATTGGAGATGGTTAAAGCAAAGAAATGACAGCATGACTTGAGAGATTTTAAAAATGAATTTTTTTTTTCATGGCCAAGAGATAGTCCAGCTCATAATAATATTTACAATACTTCTGCTCCTCTTGTAGATGGCCCTAATAGGGATGCCACAGCCACACAGAATAGTAATTCTACAAATAGAGAGACTGTTCTGGTAGGTGGTCCTTCTACTTCATCTTCTACTAAGAATTAACAAATATGAATACTACATTTACAATTTCAGCCCCTTTACCAATAGAGAGGACTACAGAAAGAGTTGCTCCAGGAGTCGAGCATGGATTGGGTGTATATGGCAGCTTGACCAATCAGACAAAACAGCTCTGATGACAACACGGACCAGGCAGCAACAGAACATGGATTGATTTTTAATATTTCATCATTTGAACTGACTGATGAACAGCTTTCCTTACTCAGTGCAGGTTTGTTATTCATTCCTATAAGACCATCAGATGTAACTGATGTATTAATTGATCTCAGATTGTTTGCCAAGAAAGTTTCACAATCTTTATTGTTTCCTGAACAGAATCTAGATATTAATGATATGTTTATGAAACCTAATGTTTTTTCCCCATAATTCATCCTTATTTAGAAGCATTTGTTGGCTTTTGTGAAAGTGAAATTTTAAATCTTTGAACATTAGGCACAATCTTTTTATAATTTAAATATTGAACAAAGAAGATTGCCTGGTGAATTACGATCATCCCTCCCACCTTGAGATATGGCCAACAGATAAAGGTGGGGTGTAGTTATATTGGACAAACAATTTTATCTTGATCGCATGGGACAACTACTTACTGACAATTCTACTTATATGAGTATTACAAAATAAGAGGCACCGGGACTAATAGATAAAGTACATTTTTTGTTCATGGCTTGCTAATGAGTATTTCACCACTGAATATCCCATTATACCTATATTATATGGTCTGCCTAAATCCATAAATGTTTGCATGAACCAAAAATGTGCCCTATAGTATCAAGTAAAGGTTGGGTCACTGCGCTACTTTCTATATATGCAGAAAAAAACTTTGAGACCAGTATTAGATAAAATAAAGTCTGTTCTTATAGATACCCGTAATTCTTTGGCAGATTTATACAAGTGGTCTAACAATATAGATAGTAGTTAAGAAATTGATTTTGTGACCCTAGATGTGATATCCCTATTTACCGTGATACCAAACACTACTGGTATAGAGTATGTTAGATCTTACTTACCTAAGGACGTAGAGTTTATTCACAATAAGGCTGAGCTGACTTGTATATTACTCAAACCAATCTTGGAGAATAATGTTTTCATATATGACAAAGATTTCTTTTTGCAAGAAGTAGGCATAGCTTTGGGCACAGGTTGTGCTAATAGCTATGCCAGTTTGCTTTTAGCTTACTGGGAAACAGAGCAATTACTGAAGTATAGTCCCTACTGTGAATATATTAGTTTCTACAGGTAACTTGTAGACAATGTGTTACTTGTGTGTACAGGGACATCCAAGATGTTTGTTGAATTTGTAGAGTTTTTACACAGAACTCAGATTTTTTAAAGTTTAGTCAACATATTTCAAGTACGTCTAGAGAATTCCTAGATGTCACAGTCAGTAAAGGTATGTTGGGCTCCTTGAATACTAGGATTTATAGGAAGCCACGCAGGAAGAATACACTGCTACATAAAAGCAGTATGCATCCTGGACATGTGAGAAAGAATATACTGAAGGGACAACTACTTAGAGTCATGAAACTACATGATGATGACAGTAGGTAGAAGAAGTCTTTGTGAGGATGAGAGAGGAATTTTGCAGAGCGAGGCTATAAGAATAGTGACATTGAATGTAGCATTACTGAAATTTGTATTTGAAAAAACATACAAGGGAAACCATATTTTTCAGAGAATTGTTTTACAGGAGACAATGCACATCCACCTAAAAGGGACAATAAATTAATATTTACTTATTCTAGTAACATTAATATTACACGTGACATTATAAAAAAGAACTGACCATTGTTAATGCAAATCCTGAACTTAGAAGAGTATTTAACAGTACACTACAATTTAGCTTCAGAAATAATTTATCCTTGAAAAGACAGTTATGTTATAGGAATGGTCTATATATACAAATGCTGTATCAGATAGAATAGGCATATTTTGCTGTAGGTCATGTAAAGTTTGCAAATTTATCTGGTCATGTATATTTCTTATACACCCAATGTAAGGTGCTATGGGTCGATTTTGGATTTTATGCAGATTGTAGAAGTAGAAATTTGATCTATTATGCAAGCTGCATTATTTGTAATGTTTCTACTTTAGTAAAACCAATCATAGTCTGAAAGAAAGGATACTAGAACATATTAATGATATTAGGTGTAATAAAAGCAGAAACGCTCTTGCACAACATGTTCAAAGCTGTGGAGTTTAGCACACTTTTAAGTTTTAAATGTTGTTGGAGATATTATCAGAGTATATAAGAGGAGATCTTAGTTATACGAATGAAAAAAGTGAATTGAAATGGGTCCTGCAATTACAAGCACAAGCTCCTTCAGGACTTAATGTGCAGGTTTCTTTAAAACTGGTTTTGAAGGTCCCATTCTCTCAGGCATTGAGATGAAGGAGACACTATGCAAAATAAGGGTGTGCATGATGAATTTTATGTTGGTTGACTGAATGACACATTGGTATTTTTTTTTTTTTAGTGTTTGCTTTTAACCAATGACGAGAATCGAATTCTGGTAACCAGATTTGCTAAATATATAGGTGTCCTTGGAGCTTTTTACTCTTGACCTATGAGTAGAAATTAATTCTTATTTGTTAATCAATTTTGATGAAATGCTATTCTTGCTGATCATAGGTCAATTAAGTTCTAAATTTGTTCTTAGGAATAAAAATCATTTTATGATGCATTTTTTGATTTGAAGAAGCTTTGCAAATACAGTGAAAGTGCTTACCATTATATATGTTATTAAAGGTTTTATAAAGTAATAGTCATGCTGGTCAGATTATTTTATTGTTATTTATTGCATTTTATGTACTGTCAGACATTTGTATGTGACAATGCTTCTCTATCTGGGTTTTATGTACTGTCAGACATTTGTTCTTGGCAATGCAGCTATGGCTGAGTTTTATGTACTGTCAGACATTTGCACATGACAACGCAGCTATGGCTGGGTTTTATGTACTGTCAACAATATTTGTACATTACAATGCAGCTCTGACTAATGTTTTTTTGTACTGTTAGATATATATGCACATGACAATGCAGCTCTGGCTGGGTTTTATGTACTGTCAGATATATTTATACATGACAATGCAGCTCTGGCTGGGTTTTATGTACTGTCAGATATATTTATACATGACAATGCAGTTCCGGCTGGGTATTATGTGCTGTCAGATATATTTGTATATGACAATGCAGCTCTGGCTGGGTTTTATGTATAGTCAGATATATTTGCACTGAACAATACAGCTCTGGCTGGGATTTATGTACTGTTAGATATATTTGTACGTGACAATACAGCTCTGGCTGGGTGTTATATACTGTCAGATATATCTGTATATGACAATGCAGCCAGAGCTGCATTGTCATATACAAATATGACAATGCAGCTGGAGTTGCATTGTCATATTTGTATATGACAATACAGCTCTGGCTGTATTTTATGTATATTCAGATATATTTGTACTGAACAATACAGCTCTGGCTGGGTTTTATGTACTGTAGGATATATCTGTACATGACAATGCAGCTCTGGTTGGGTTTTATGTACAATCAGATATATTTGCACTGGACAATGCAGCTCTGGCTGTTTTTTATGTACTGTCAGATATATTTGTACATGACAATGCATCTCTGGCTGGGTTTTATGTACTGTCAGGGTTCTACCTGACATAATCAAAACCCCAAAACACCGACAACGCGATCACCGAAACCACATAACCGACAGTGCAAAAACACGAAACCCCACATGCCCGACAACGAAATAACCGACGGTACACAAACACGAAACCTCATACACTGCACACACCACAATCACAACAATCAACAAACAAAACACATTCCCTGTCCAAAAACCACACACACAACACAAGCACACCAAAATCCCTACAAACCCACACTAAACCTCACATACACAACTATCTACAACCCTAATCCAAACCCTAACCCTAAGGTCCGTTACTATCGTGATACTCAGCTAACCCGCCTAACCCTAACTCACTTAAACCGCCTAACCCAAACACTATCACTACCGACACTTACCTGACCCGCTCCCTAACCCTAACTCACTTAACCCGTCCCTAACCCAAACACAATCACTACCGCACACTTACCTGACCTGCTCCCTAACCCTAACTCACTTAACCCGCCCCTAACCCAAACACAATCACTACCACACACTTACCTAACCCGCACACTGACCCTAACTCACTTAACCCACCCCTATCCCCACAGACCATCAATATCCACACTTACCTTACTCGCACCCTAACGTCCGTCACTACCGCATACTTACACAGCCTTTTCCCATGTCGGCATCCTCGGCGTTGGTGTTTTCATCTGTCGCATCAGTCTTCTGAATTGTCGATCTTCTGGGGCTCGCAATTCGCTTGTCGGTGTTCTGGCGTGTCGACTAACTCAGGTAGAACCACTGTCAGATATATTTGTATGTGACAATGCAGCTCTGGTTGGGTTTTATTTACTGCCAGATATTTGTTAGTGACAAAGTAGCTCTGGCTGGGTTTTAAGTACTGTCAGATGTATTTGTACATGACAATACAGTTCTGGTTGGGTTTTCTTTTCTGTCAGACATTTGTACATGACACTGCAGCTCTGCATGGGTTTTATGTACTGTCAGATATATTTGTATATGACAATACAGCTCTGATTGGGTTTTATGTACTGTCAGCCATTTGTATATGACAATGCAGCTGTGGCTGGGTGTTAAGTACTTCCAGACATTTGTATGTGACAATGCAGCTCTGGCTTTGTTTTATGTACTTTCAGTCATTTGTACTTGACAATGCAGCCCTGACTGGGTTTTATCTACTATCTGACAGTTGTATGAGACAACGCAACTCTGCCTTGGGTTTAGGTACAGACAGATATTTATATGTGACAGTGGAGCTCTGGATGTGTTTTATGTACTGTCAGACATTTGTACGTGACAATGCAACTCTATTTGTGTTTTATGTGCTGTCAGTCATTTGTATGTGACAATGCAGTTCTGGCTGGGTTTTATGTGCTGTCAGACATTTGTACTTGACAATGCAGCTCTGGCTGGGTTTTATCTACTATCTGACATTTGTATGTGGCAATGCAACCCTGGCTGGGGTTTAGGTACAGACAGACATTTATGCGTGACAATGCAGCTCTGGCTGGGTTTTATGTACTGTCAGACATTTGTACATGACAGTGCAGGTCTGGCTGGGTTTTATGTACTTTTCTACATTTGTACGAGACAATACTGCTCTTGCTGGGTTTGCGGAGGAATTGCACATGACATTAGTTATCTGTAGTTGTTACTTCTATCTAATCACATGGCCAAGGCAGTAATTTGTCTGGTCTCCATGCACAACAGCTGGCCTCCCTCACTGCATTTATTACATTTTTCCAGTGGTGGACTGAGAGTTTTATACCATTTCCTAAATACCAGGCCTTCAGTTTTCAGAAAAAAAACAACAGATGAGCAAACCTCTGCTGTATCTCATTAAGATGCAATCTATGCAACTTCATCTCTTCAAAACAATCAAAACAAATCAGTCAAAGCTGCAGCAAGTTGCAAACAGCAAAAAATATGCATTTTTTAGAGAAGTCACCTCTTTACTCCAACATCTCCCTTACACACACACATGTGTATACATATATATATATATATATATATATATATATATATATATATATATATATATATATATATATATAAATGTGTGTGTGTGTGTGTGTGTGTGTGTGTGTGTGTGTGTGTGTGTGTCTGTGTGTATGTGTCTATGTGTGTGTGTGTGTGTGTGTGTGTGTGTGTGTGTGTGTGTGTGTGTGTGTGTGTGTGTGTGTGTGTGTGTGTGTGTGTGTGTGTGTGTGTATGTGTAGAGATAGACTGGCGACACAACTATACTAAAAAAAAAAAAAAATTAAAAAAAAAATAACATGTCTGAATTGCTATAATCATACAAATACGAACCACACCACCATTAATTCTATATGGAAAACAGCAATTGATGCAGCATTCCAGATCAGGAAAGTGAACTCAATGACTCGAGCCTTGTCCAGATTACATTCAATCAGAGGTAGGGATGCAGATGCTCAATTTTATAATGTGTGTAGCAAGGATACCAGCTGTAATTTGCAGTAATTTTGTGAGGCTACCTTTTAATGATAAGCTGCAAGGTTTTAGGTTTTATTTTATTTTATTTTTTTATTTTAATTGTATTTATGATAATTTATTCAGTTATTACAGAGACCTAAGAATTACTGTATAAAATCTACAGTGGATGCACAATGGATTGTGGAATATCAACATAAAGATTAAAATATCCAAATTGTATCATGATGGTGAACCTCTTTTAGGTAGATTGCTGTATAACACATAAAATAATATAAATACAGAAATCCATATAGTGCTGCTAGAACAATAGAAAACACCAAGATACAAACAACAACTAGCGATGATCAAACTAAAACCATTAAAAACTGTATAAGAAAGATGATCTAACTTCCAAACACTGAAAACAAATCACAATTTATTTATTTTTTGAATGGGGCAAGCCCTCCAGCATGCTTCACATACCTTGTTACTTACATATACAAATTCTGAGCATATTATAAATTGAGCATTCAACAACATGATAGCCATCAGATGAAATAATCATGTTTTTTTTTTCATTCTTTTTTTCTAGTTATTCCCCCGGATTTACTAAACTTCCGTGCAAGACTAATCTTGTCCTGCATGGAAGCAGCAGTTTAAGAGGAGGGCAGCAGCACACCATGCATATTAATGAAGGCGCGCTGCTTGAGCTCCAAATCCTACATGGAGCATGGATGAGTGCGGGGAGCGTATCTGAGAGAAGAGCTCTCAGAATAAACATGCCCCTGCAAAGTAGAACAGAAGAAAGTGTAAATAAATGAGCGAGACCACTCATAGGTGTCCACATATCCCCACCAACAGTCCCCATATGAAAATGAAGAGACCCTTTTATTTATTTGTTTTTAAAACCCCAAGTACAGCTGACCGTAGGCGTGCGGATGTGTCCATCGATTAGCTATGGTTAAAGCAACTGACAAGGCTGAAGAGGATAACAAGGAATGTATATGCAAATGAAGCAGCACAGCAATAATGTAGTAGTTAGAGCACCCGCCTAATGAACAGGCATTCCTGGTTCAAGTCCCACTGCAGCACATACCATTTTCCATGTGAAATCTGTATATGAACATATTTTTACATCTTTTTGCCATATAACCTACATAACATTTAAATTTCAACTGGAGTACTGCATTAAATGCACATGTGAAGTGTCAGTGTCATAATGAATAAGGCACTAGTAAGCAGGTTTAAGGACAAATAAGCCGTAGTAAGTGTGTTTAAGTGTGTTTGCACGAGGATAAGCATTGCCTACACAGATTAAGCAAAGTAGAAGCTAACTGAGTGTAAGAAACTGTAACCAGAGGTTAGCGGTGCTTACCGTCGCGCAAACCTATGCAAATCCGCTTACAACTGCTTTAAAGTGCCTTAATCACGCTGTATCCATTGGCCCATGTTCTGCCCAGCAACAAAATAAACTGCCTCTGCAAGGCTCAAAATCAGGACCCTGCAGACTATAGTCACAGTAGTTAACCACTAAGCCATCATAACAATAGATATGCATGAGGTATCAGCAAACTAATCCTCACCACAGGAAAATCATACCAAACATGTGAACTGAATCTATGTACAGTGTGATGTTGTATAACCTGCCACAGAACATAAATATGTGAACTGGAGTACTGCAGTAAGCGTAGATTTGAGGTGTTATTGTAATAAAGTGTACAAGTCCCCAAGTCCCCATACAGTGTATGTACACATGAATCATGGATACCAGACGCATATATAACCTGTAATGAAGAATAAATCATTGCCAAATGGCAAATATAGTGATAATTAACTATTAAGTAATGCTAACCGCAGCACAGCTCAAGCTATCCCCTGGACTGGTGAGCAGGTCAGGCACCACCATGCTGACCTGAAGTGGCAGAGGGGGGATATACTGGAACAGTGGATCCAGAAGATTTGGCGATGCGCAATGCCCCAGTACTTAGTAAGTACTCATTCTACTAAGTAGTAAATAATTGCCTAGCTTGTGTATACTATGGATAGGTATGGCTAAATATCACTGCATTTCTCAGACAGCTGCAGATGAGCAGGCTGCGAACCAGCAAGCCATGATGCTAGGCTGCAAAGGCTGTGTAGCGAGGCAAGTTAGTAATCAGTCTGCATGTACTGTCATAACAAATAAATATAAGAGCCTTAGAAAGTGTTGTACCAGTAGAAATAAATGTGTAATAGTCTGTGAATAAAGGTATAACCCCTGGAGTGCTTCTGTTTACTCTTCTCTCATATGTTGGTGATCTGTTCCATACTATAAATAGTACTGTTGTATCTCAAGCACTGTCACCCACACCGTGGTATGCAGATAAAATGGGTATGAAGTCCAGCATAACAATGTTGGAAGTGCCAAGAGGTCAGTCATATCGTACAAGTTAGGGAAACTTAGATAGAAAACAATCAAAAGCTTTACATCAATTCTTTGATAGCACAGTGTACTGTGATGTTAGCTATAATATTTTGTCACACACAGAAGGGGTTTTAATCCTGGGAGTACTACTAAGTTGTATGCATAATCATACCCCAAGCTGTACAGATTTTGATACAATGTTCAGGTAGAAAGCTGTATGCATAATTACACCCAATAGTACAGAATTTGCTAGAATGTTCAAATTGTAAGTTGTATGCATAGTCATACCCCACAACTGTTCCAATCTGTCCAGCATGTCCAGATAAATGGCCTATATCACCAGCTTGGTACCCTGTTCCCCTGAAAATCCAATGTGATGATCCAAGAAATGTAGGCAGCTGCCAATGACATATAAGTGATAGTCAAATGTGTACATAGTCTGAGAATGTATATGGAAACAAACCTGTCATTCTAGCACCTTACCCAAAGTGCATGACAGCAATGCTCAACATATGTTGCATTAACACCTGCAGCCTGTTATGCCTGTATGTAAGACACAGGTCATGTATATAATATTTTATAAACATACCAGTGTACGATATAAGGCCATTGTGTAGTGTAATAATACATGTAAGGGAAAGGCCAATGCAGTGACTAAGAATGCTGTGAAAACTACAAAGATATATTATTTGTTAATTGAACTCTCTCTCTCTCACCCCTACCATATGTGTATAATAACCCAATGACTCTCCTCAACTGGTATGTGTACACTCCAAAATTTTGTTGCGGCATATGTCCTAATGGTTTATAAATATTCACATTTGTTTCTATGCATGTGCCATGTTAAAATACACCCATATTGGTGGCCTGTTGCCATCAATTAAACCTGCATGCCCCTGTAATGGTCACTGTTGTTCCATATATGCATGTGTTCTGCTTGCTCTGCAACTGTGTTAAATCTGGTGTGTTGGGTTAATGGGAATACCTATGCATGCTGTTATAACTAATCCTGAATGCTGTTGACTGTTACTAACCCATATCTGTCATAAACCTGTGACAACACAGCTGGTATGGAAAGGCCGGTCCCAGCAAACCCATCTGTCCCACCTCAGCTGGCCATGGCACCGGGCACCAGCACATCTGGGGCCCAGCATGGGAACTCCTCCTCTGTGGGCCCTGTGCCACCTTTGGGTGGAACCGCTGCAGGGGATGGGGCTCACTTCCCCCCTAGAACTGGCATGGAGGGGAACCTGTCACCCATCAACAGGTCTGGGCTGTGGTGTGTAGGAAGCTCGATTTGGAGTACTGAGAGTGGCTATGCCAGCTTGAGGGCCGAGTGGTGCTATTAGAGGGTGAGTCTGCCCCTCCTACACAGCCCCCAGCACAGCCATCTTCAGGGCTGTGAAGATGCAGTGGTGACTGCCCATGGGTGGGGACCTCAGTCCCACTGTTTCCAATTGGGGGCTCATGGGCTTGTGACTTCCAAACACCCCTACCCATTCAAGATGTTTACCCCCCACATGTGTCATATACTGGCCCTGTATGCATCTTGTGTGTCTTGTCTGTTAACCTATCCAACCTACCTCCCCAAATATACCTAGTACCCCTCCCCAACATCCCACTCTCACCTGAAAAAAAAAAAGGCAATCTGTTCCCACAAAAAAATCTCACCCCATACATAGCTGTCAATTTCGCACACATGTCCACTGGACACATGTAATCTGGTCTAATTGGCAACACAATGAATATATGTTGTCCTCACCCCTCTCCCAGGGATTTGAGGGTCCAAATATACCTGCATATATAGTGTATATGCACAACTGTTGCTGTAGAAGAATTGGACAGCTATCGACCTTTCCTATACCCTTCCTGCACATGCCTAGCTTTTTTCCCTACTGTCTTTCTCTCCTTGTGCCCTGTTTTTCACCACTTTCCTGTCAACCCCTTTTTCTTTTCTTTTAAAGGAATTAGCACGGGGGTAAGCGTCAGTAAGCACTGTTAAGTAGCAGTAAGCGGGTTTGCGCAGGGTTAAACTATGCCTACACAGGTTAAGAAATTTGAAGCTGACTGTAAGAAAACATAAGCGGAGGTTGGCAGTGCTTACCATCATGCAAACCCATGCAAACCCACTTACAACTGCTTAAAAGTGCCTTAATCACTCTATAGCCAATGTCCCTTGTTCTGCCCAGCAACAAAATAAACTGCCTCTCCAAGGCTTGGACCCAGGACCCTGCACTCCATACACAAAGTGATTTACCACTAAACCATGACATATATACATACCCTAAAGTTTTCACAAACATACCATGCAGCACATTCAGTCAACAGCACAGGAAATGTATTAATATCATACCACACAACCTGTTAATGCAAGAAATCTGGACAAAGTATGCCACACTGTGGGTACAAATGGGATATATGTAAACTAATGCTCTAATACACTTAAAATGTTGCTAGTTACACAGTTAAATGTATTAGAACACTTATGTAGGAGATGATGTCTGAAACACAAAAGTGTTGGCGCTAGTTACTAACTTCAATGCTGCGATCATCCATGACAATTGCCAAGTGAATGAGGAACAGGCCAAAATATGAGTCGAATATGCATGGACATATGGACAGATATATATCTGTAAATGTAGACAGACAGCTACAAGTAGATATATATATTAAAGTATGACTCACAAATAATCATATAACATCAATTATATATAGATACATACATATGTTCATATGTATATATATATATATATATATATATATATATATATATATATATATATATATATATATATATATATATATATATATACACACACACAGATATATATATATATATATATATATATATATATATATATATATATATATAGATAGATATATATATGAGATATATATAGGTACATACACATATACACACACAAAAGGTATCAGTAGCCATACATATGTAGAAGTACTGGGTGCAAAGTATATCCCTCAGACACAAGCCCTTTAACTGCCACCTGTGAAATGTGTAGTGTGGCAACCATTTCCACAAGTGAGAATACTGACATTAAACATATACCCACCCACAATTCAAAGGACATGACATGACACACAGGTATGCATGCACAGATAACCTTTGTTCGTGTACTATACAATAATGTATGCCAGTACTTACACCACATAAGGTTTGAAATATGTAATCAGTGATGAATGCAAGGCCCACACAAAACAGTAGATGCAAGCAATGTGTATATATACCATAATATGCTGTCCTCCAGGCCAAGGCCTTCAATTAGTACAACAGTAGAAACAGGATTTGCCTTCAGGATACGTAACAATCAACAATTACAAATGTAGTTCAGCAGCCTCCAACTACACCCTGTAGTCAAGCCCTAGGGGGAAAATTAGCACTTGTGTTAATGTCACAGTATCTTGTACATAACATTAATTAACCTAACATCTCACTATCACACTGAATGACCCTCTTCTTAACAATTATATCCCTGAAAAGGTGTCATAGCCTAGGTCAATGGCATTGACCCCCCCCCCATAAAAGGCTGTACAAGGGCAAGGAACACTGTGTACCACACACTTACCTCTGGAATGTACAAGGGCACATATGTTTTCTCCAGCTGTTGCTCCCATATATATGCCCAGCAGTGGGAGTCCATGCCATGATTGGAATGATAGTAGTAATGCTAGTAGTAAATAATGATAGGCCATTACCTAACAACCCTTCCTGTATCACAGCAGGACAAAGACTGGCATATATGTGGAGGACAGAGGCAGGAACATAGGGCCATATTTGCATTATTGCTGTTACACACCCTGGAAATTGCTGGTGTTACAGGATTGGTTGCAGCATACCCTTATGTAGGAATACAACATTGAAATACAAATGGATGTAGCCATGTACTGATAGCACTCAACAGACAGAATGCCACAGATATATCTGGGACAATACCTGTGTGGTGCACAGACAAAACCTAACAGCCAATCCCCCTGGTATCATATGGATAGGCCCACAGTTGGGCGCTATGCAGACAGACAACATTCCATGAAAAAGTACCATGTACACAGAAACCCTGTAAGAGCAGCAAGATACAATGCACACAACAACACTACTCACGCTGTCTGTAGGTCTGGAACCTTACCCAAATGTGGATTTGGCCTGTGTCTGCAGGTTCTGCAGTAAGAGGTATTGCTAGCTGCTGTCTGTAACACTGATGTCCACACACAGGAAGGATGTCATCCATACTGGAAAGGTGAAGGGGCAATGCCCACAGAAGGCAGCAATTTAAACTACAGGGTTGCCATGACAGTGGTTATCTGAAGTACTACACAGCAGGCTGCATGCAATTAGCAACTGGTGGACACTGACTGATGCAGAGGCCACCACCTGATCATGTGCAATACTAACAAAAGCATGCTGCAATCTATTCAAACCAACTCAATCACTCTACTGGAGAGACTGAGAGAGAGAGAGAGAGAGAGAGAGAGAGAGAGATAAAAAACTTCAAGAAAGGTCACAAAGCTCAGGGTTGTATTACAGCAAAAAAACATAACAGGTATGTGAAACAGATATGCATTTACTTGCATGTAGTACATGACATTGAATAATAGAATGAATAATGTGAAAGGATGTATATGTGCCATCAGTACTTGTTCCTGTAATGATGTTCTGCTCAACAACTGCACTGGACAATAGTGTCAGTCCCTGTGGGCAGTGGGACATACCAGTCAAATGTGCAGATCAGCAGTGAATGGCAAAGATGTGACCCATGATATCTGTGTTCTGTAAATTAATGTGGCCAACAGCTGGTGGGGGTATTAATACTGCCATGACAGACACATGGGTGAGACACCACACCACCTGCAGGAGAGTCATGTTAAAGTGCAGCATAGCATGCCCAACTGTCATAGCAGTATAATATGCTTATCTAAAGTTTGTTACCATATATACCCCCTTAATGTTAGTCTGTGTTCACATGTGACACCTGTCTATGTTGCAGCAAGGCATAACAGTTCAGCTGTGAAGTAAAGAGAGTTACATGAGTGTGGTCCAGATGTTTGTATGCAACCCACATACAGATAAATATATGTGTGATACATATTCACAGCTGTGTATTTCAACAGAACCTCAGACAGTTATACATTTATATAGGTATATACACAACACATAATGATATCTACACATATATGCACATATGTATATGTATATATATATATATATATATATATATATATATATATATATATATATATATATATATATGTGTGTGTGTGTGTGTGTGTGTGTGTATACAGACATATAAATATATATATATATATATATATATATATATATATATATATATATATATATATGTGTGTGTGTGTGTGTGTGTGTGTGTATATACAGACATATATATATATATATATATATATATGTGTGTGTGTGTGTGTGTGTGTGTGTGTGTATACAGACAGATATATATATATATATATATATATATGTGTGTGTGTGTGTGTGTGTGTGTGTGTGTGTGTGTGTGTGTGTGTGTGTGTATGTCTACATATATATATTTATGTCAGTACATGTTCCCTGCCATGACATGTGTGGGAGAACATCACAGATCAATACACAACATACCTACACACCAGTACATGGCTGCAAGATGGAGTGTGTAGTGTGGTGTGTTGGTGTGTAACCCATGTTGGGAACATATCACAATTGTTTGAGAAGGTGGAATATATATGTTGGTGAAGGGTATTAGGCACATATTGGTATGTAGGTCTGGTTGGGTGACAAACAAGACAGCATACTGGGCTGGTATATGACACATGTAGTGGTTAAACACTGTGGACAAGAAGTTAGATTTGGAATGTGGAGGCCATTGAGCACCCACATGGGAACAAAGGGAACATGGTGCCCATCCATGGGCAGTCACAACAGCATCTGCATGGGCATAAAGATGCCTGGGCTGTAGGCTGAGCAGGAGGAACATGCATGTCGAACCTTGTGCATGTGTACTGCATGCCTCCAGGTGATATAGCACATACTCCATGTCTCTGTGGAGCTCCCTATGCACAATACCCTGGACCTAACTGGGTGACAGACATATGTCTGTGTGGGCTCCATGGTGGGGGACACCATCCCCTGAGGTGGTTCCACATGAAGGTAGTGCCGGAAAAGTAGATAATGAGGTTTCATGGTGGGTCACGGATGTGATGTGGACTGGTAACATGTGCACATTAGGTGAGAGTGGTGTTCCTGCTGGCAAATAACCCCTACACATACTGGTGTGTAACTGTCGTGGAACATATGTGGGTTGTAATAGTCCACACAATCCCAGAACATGTCCAACAGCATGCATAGATATCCCCAATAGCACAGAATGGCAGATGTGTAGCAATCACATAGCAGGCATACCACATACATATGTGGAAACATAGTGGCAGTGTCAATGGCATGCAGGTGAAATACTCTGTAACAGCCCAGCATCTCTAGTATCCCCACAGGGAGCATGTCTATAAACACATAGTAGAAAGTGTTGTACAATACAATATATGACCCAATGGTACATATACCGAAGACATACCACGAGCATTGTGTGAACATTAAGTTGGAGCTGATATGGTGGCAGGAGACTGATATGTGTATAGTATTATGGTAAACTTGCTATATGAGTTGCTCAGACATATTTCCATCATTATGTCTTTCAGGGAGTATGACGCACCCGAGGAATCCCACCTACAGTGTCACTGAGGATGACATTATAATCACCAGCATCATCCAGAACTACCAGCTGTTGTTGTCACGGACAAGCCAGGACCAGCAGGAGTGAACAGCCATGTGGAATGATGTGGTCTGCAGGGTGAATGAGGTGGGGATGCACAGCCGTACATATGAGCAGGTCCACCACCATTGTAGTGACCTGCTCCGCCATGTACATTGCCATGCTGCTGCCATGCGGGGTGACCACCTTGCAACAGGGGGGGGGCAATAACATCCATCCCCCCTTCACCAAAGTGGAGGAGCTGCTCATGAGCCTCATAGCACCTGCCTGCCCACAAGAGCTACAGACTTATACAGTCATGGAGGTGGGTGTTACACACACACCAGACATGGAGCATGCAGGTAAGGTTCCAGGGCATATCAGTAGACTACTGTATTGTATGCATCTGTACAGGTAGATCATGCATATGTGAGATGTGGGGTGTTTTGCTGTGTAGAACTGATAAGCAGTAATGCATAATATGTAGTACTGTGGACTTCAGTTGTTGTACTGTAATATTGCAGCCACCCTGTAGCAAAGCCGCAACTGTGGCCACTGAGATCAACTCTATCTCATCCCAGTGTAGGTACCTTAAGCATACCAGCAAGGCAGAGGCCGGATGCCGGTGAGTATGGTTTAAGGTTATGCTTGGCATATCACTGTGCATGTAATAGCCAAGGTGTAGGCCATTTACACATCTAACACACCTACCCATAATGCATGCTGCACATGTGCACTGACAGAGCACACACCTCACTAATGAGATTACCAGCCTCAAACACATGCAATACACAGTCCATCTCAGACAACTGTGGCTACACTCCAATGCACATTGCCCAGGCACAGCTGACATCTGCCCAACATACTATGTCATACACAGAGCAGTTGAACATGCTACACATAAAAACATCCCACTCCCTCTGCAAACACACACTTCAGGGTCCTAAACCTCATCAACACATTGCACAGAACATAATGGAGGGATAGGGCCCTGTCCTGTGGAATTCCCACACTCTGGAATAGACTACCCATACATGTCAGGCAATGCTACTCATTGGCCCTCTTTACAAATACACTTGACAACTGGAAGGGAAATGGGGAATTCACCCTGGTAGTATGTCTGTGCCACAGCCTTACAGGGGAACAGGGGAATAACATTAGTGGGTGGTGCATGGCTGGGAACCCCTGTGGCTAGGCTTATGTAGGCCCCAGGACCAATAGACCAGTACTCAGCTATGAATCTATGTGTACTACAGGCAACATCAGCCAGGGCTCAATAATGATCAATAATGGTCTCTGCACTCACCATAGGTACAGTACACTGTGTCTGTGGTCAGTCTAATGGTAGTCTATCACTCATACATGCACCACTGATGATAATGACATCTGTGAATACACATCAAGCATTCACTAAACACGTCTCTACATGTAAGCCAGAAACACACAGAGGCTGTAAGCAGCAGCAGAAACAGAACTGGCACACAGATACACATCCTGCAATGGTGTGTACACATGTGAGTTATGGTGCACATTACATGCCAGGGTTTTGAACAGATGCACAGCAATGCTGTGGACATGGGTGCAATGAGTTCCATGGGGAGGGCCATCACCTACTAACAGAAGCCATGCATCACAGCCATGTAAAATGTTGGTAACAGGGATTGACTAAAGTTGCACTGCATGCTGTTGAGTGCCACATGTCCTGCATGATGACATGTGTAATTACAGGTTTGTTTGAGATACTGTACTGCACCATCACCTGCTATTGTGTGTGTTATGGGGGTGTGGGACCTGTCTGTAGGTGCTGTCTGGTGGAGTGTATGGGTTGCCATGTATGTCGACTGCATGTGTGTATGTCTGTGTGTGTGGCCGTGTCTGCACACACACATGTATGTGTGTGTGTGTGTGTGTGTGTGTGTGTGTGTGTGTGTGTTTGTACTGTGTAGTGGTGATGTACAGGTCTTACAGTCTGTTCACTGTTTTCCCTTCACAGGTGCCGAAGTGGGGCTGACACCCCGCAGGGAAATCTGATGTGTCACTGACCATACAGACAGTATGAGGGAGGGTGTGTGAGGGGCACAGGAAGGGTCATCAGGGGCTGCCACTGGGCCACCAGTTGACATCCCACATGTATCCACTGCATCCACACACTCAGTCACACTGCGTCTACATACCTCATCACCTTTGGCCTTAGCTTAGGGACAGTCTAGAGTTAGCATTGGCCAGGACAGTGTGGTATCTATGGCATGTGTGTCAGGACACAGCAGCCATAGCCATATGTCTGGCAGGGTATCACATAGGCAGATGTTCAGGGGTGCTTGTTGGAGTACTGTGGGTCATCATGCCCCTGGCAGACCTGCCACATCTATATCAACCACACGCACGTTCCAGGCTGTCATGGAGGTACAGGCATGAATGGAACGGTACTCCAGGCAGGGTCTAAGGGCACAGAGGGCTCATCACACCTCTGTAACT
This sequence comes from Protopterus annectens, assembly GCF_019279795.1. NCBI lineage: Eukaryota > Metazoa > Chordata > Ceratodontiformes > Protopteridae > Protopterus > Protopterus annectens. The sequence goes on along the minus strand of NC_056729.1, from coordinate 1,157,595,442 downwards.
GACAGCATCCGTGATCTAGCAGGTGCCATCCATAATTACATCGAGGTCACGGATAGATGGTGGGGTGAGACATTGGATCTCATCCACAATGTCATGTCCATGCATCAGGACAGGGCTGGATGGTTGTGATAGCCAAGTGGATGTATGCCAGCAACACCAGCAGCTGGAGGTCACCATGCATGCCCCACCAGTCACAGCTGCTCCCTTAGTGGTAGTACCAGCCCCAGCACTGTGGGAGCCCCCACTGCAGCTGTCTCAAAATTCCCTATATAGGGCAGCCACATGGTGGAACTGTGTGCATGCAGACACACACACATAAACAACAAACCTAGGACAATCACATATCTGCACACACAACATCACCAGTGACCCATAACAGTACTCATCTCCCTCACACACACACACACACACACACACACACACACACACACACACACACACACACACACACACACACACACATGTTGTCAATTCTATGGCTCAGCCTAGTCCTCTGGCAAACCAACATCACACCCTGTGCATATGATGATACCTGTGCCACTCCCTAACATCCGTAACATCGATGCAGGGACAGGCTAACATGGTGCTGATGCACAGTGTGACTGTACAACAGTGTAGCAATGGAATGATGTGTAGCATGTTGTCAGCAGTAAAGTGAAATGCTAATATCTTGAAAGGTGTAGCTGTGCAGCCATGATGCATCATAGCTGTAATTAACAATGTTGTATTGTTGTCACCATTATCTATTCTGTTTGTGTTGTGTTTGTCCATGTGCCACATGGCTGATGGGTGTATTGGTGTCAGCAGGCCATCTATAGTGGACACCAGTAAGTGTAGTGGGTGGTACACATGCCATGGCTGGGTACAACACACAGGGCTTTTGGTTTGGATGCAGTACAGGTACAAGACTGTACATATGGAGGTATGTCCCCATGCAGGTAACACATCCGTTGCACATGTAATCCCACCAAGACAGGATAGGCGCAACCACACATTGCTATATATGCAGTCTGCAATGTGGATGACATTGAACATGCTAACAGCAGGGTGTATGTCCCTCTCCCCACTCTACTACGATCCTCACCTCAGTAACATGTGTGTGCCAATGCTGGTGGCATAGCCCTACACTTAGGAGGGTGTGAGGTGCTCAACTACTGTGAATGGTGTAAACAACAACTAACAACCTGATTACATACACTGTACAGTGTTATAGACAGCTATGCGGGGGATAGACGCAACAGTAACTGCAATAATGGCGGATGTGTCCACAACAGCCACACCTAGTGAGTTATAGCAACCCCAGTAGTGCTGCACACCTCTACAGTGTGGAGGAGGGTATTAACACATCTATGACCTGTGAAGGACTGAATGTCCATGGGATGGCAGCTGTGGAATGTTGGCATTTGCCAAGCAGTCTTGGTGGAAACATATTCTGTAAATGGAGGTAGATCCCTTAACAACTACACACATTCCTACATGTGGGATGGTGTACAAAAGCATGCTATGATCTATATAGGCATTGTGCACCTCCTAACCCTCATCTACACCTGTCATGATTGGGTCAAGGAGGTATACCAGGTTCAGGTTGTATTCTCTGCCTTTGACAAGTCCAACATTGGCGGGGTCCCATATGTTAAGTTTACTTGTGACATTGGCCATGGGTTCATTGTTGATATGTTCCATTTCCCTGAAGACCAGGGTCATCAGGTTACTGGGTGGTAGTTCCTAGCTGGCATGGTGGATTTGTGGTCATCCTTGATAACATTGGTGAGTCCATTGTCAGGTGTAGGTCTTTTGGATTGTATGAGGTATCCCACCTACTTACTGTGCCTGCCCACTTCTACTACTGTTGCCATACACTAAACAAGGTGCTTGTGTTACAGGATAGTCTGCAACATACCCTTAGTCAGAGAATTGAGGTTAGAAATAGAAATGGATGTAGCCATGTATTGATAGCATGCAACACACACACACACACACACACACACACACACACACACACACACACACACACACACACTGCCAGTATAATATCTGACACAGGACCTGTGTGGTGGATGAACAACACATGATAGGCATACCTCTGTGCAGACAAGGATAGGCCCACAGTAGTGAGCTATACAGACATATTGCATTCCAAGGTACACTAGTATGTACACACACACACACACACACACACACACACACACACACACACACACACACACACACACACACACACACACACCCTATGACACCAGCACTATGCAAAGCATAACACAACTCTACTCACAGTCTGTAGTTCCTGATCCTTCTACAAATATGTGGCCACTCTGAGTGTGCAGGTTCTCCTGTAAGAGGTATTGCTACCTGCTGTCTGTATCACTGATGCCCACACACAGGAAGGATGTCCATCACACTGGAAATGTAAAGGGACCACACCCACATGCTTTAGGGATTTATAGTGGGTGGTTGCCATGACAGTGGTAATTGAATGTAGAACACATGTGTAATTATATATATATATATATATATATATATATATATATATATATATATATAAATATGGCTATCTGGATAAATATATGTACATATATTTCCACCATATGGCCTGGACATGGAGTGTAGCCATACCCCAGCCCCTACAGTCCCAAAGTCGTAGTGCAAGGGGATGTAAGGTATGTATAGCAGGTATTTTACTAGAGTGTTGCTACTGTCATAGGGATTGTCTTTACAGACATGGTGTGTGTGGATGCTGACATCTGCTTATAACATGTGTGCCATTGGCTACTGACAGACATCCTTAGGAAATCATTATAAAATACGGCCACTAGCATGTAATGCCCCTGTAGAGTGCAGCAGAAATATTGGCCACTATATGTGGAACTTCAGACATACCCTGTACAGTCCAGAGGTATACACATAATCCCTTAGTGCACCCCATGTGTACCAGGCCTGACAATATGGATGTAGACAGCCATGTAGATGGGTATAACACATACCGACTGGTATACATTTGGCACCATAGGTGTTGGATTTACACACTCCTGTCTGGCCTGACACATAATGACTGCTGGTACAGGGAAGCCATGGACACATACTACCCACTAGATATTGAGACACATCTGTACAGCATCCTACTGCTCTGTCTGAAATAAATGACATTTAAGGGAGGCCCGACAGCAGTACATCTGGCAAGTATCTGCACATGACATCCCACTGGTTAAGTACACTAAGCTGCTAGGCATGTAACAATGCACTGTTCAGGCTACAGGCAGACTGGCTCAACACTGGCCTACATCTCGTATGGGGGAATGCACATATACCTGCATATATAGCAGGCTCAACAGCCATGTCACAGCACAGGGTAAGATACACCTGTGTGACAGTGCATAACCACAACCAATTTGAACACAGCCACAGACACATATGTTAAGCTAGCATAATATTACAGTATATGGACTATCTGTTCTAAACCATCTTCATATGTGCCACTCATAGAATGACCCTACATATACTAGGCTGCTACACAGTTTGGTCTGATGGTTGTCTGTGGCATGGCACATGTGTGTGTATGGCCCTGCAAACATGTACAGCAAAACGGTACCATACAGTGGGGCATCATGCAAAATCTGATAGAAGGGGAGCTAGAGCAATGACATCTACCACAGGCTGTACACAGGCTAAAGTACATATTAACAATACACACACTGCTGACATTCACCATCACTACACAGACATCGGTACTGTACAAACATCCACAGAATGTCCAGCTTATGTCATGAAATATAACCCCTACTGTACATGACATGTGTAGCAATCATATATATCACTGGCTTGTTATCATATATGATGACAGTATTTATGGTGTACAGCACATATGCACCACTTCATTTACGCCATATGTGAAAAGGTTGACAGAGGTGTTGCTGACAGCACATACACAGGGCCAGTATAGACATGTTGCTGTGATAACCTCATATATTTTCCATTGTAATGAGGTTTGTTGCAACATATGTCCTGTGAGGGATATGAAGTCAGTACCTGTCACGGCCTTCACCATCTACAGACTGCAATCCTCACACTACCTTCTGCATTCCACAGATAGATGCACTGTGGCTAACACATGAAACCATAGGCACAACACTGTCCAGTCTGCAGATAACCCTGCAGATGGGGATTCCTCATATACATGGCAATGCAGTATAGCAGCACTTACAGTCTGTAGTCAGGTCAGGCATATCCCCCTCCTGTTTGTTGCCCTCTTTCCACAGTGTATGTTGTTAGAGGTAAATCCCCAATCCATCTGAGATGCTGCTTCCCAAACAACAGATCTAGTTCCTGCTCACACTGACTGAAAAGGTCCAACACCACCATGATGTTCCTAGGTATTGTGGGTGCAAGTGGCTATGGGATTGTTACCACAGCTGTTCCACATGCAATCAGGTAGGGGAGGGCTGCAATTCATGCAGAGGCCATCAGCTGATCATGAGCATCACGTAAAATACACATGCTGCTGCCTAAGCAAGGTAGGTGTGGGTCTCCATATCCACCAGAGAATGAGTGGGGGAGGCAGACAGAGGCAAATACATGTCAGGGAGGGGTGGGAGAGTAAAACTGAAGCATGTTTGTGTCACACACCTACCAGCACAGGATATCAAACCCCCGACAACTATGTAGTGTTATCGCAGTTCGATGCAGTTATTGGATGCACCACGTGTTACCTGATGTGGAGCACTTAGAACATATATCTGAGGGTGAGTGACATCTGCATCAGGGATACAGTAGATATACGGTAGGTGTCATACACATGCCTGTCTGCATGAACTGGTGCCAACATCAACACAGGCACACTCACACAGGGACGCACACACATTGACACATTTGGCAGGGCCAGGAGTGCAACTTATCACTAGTGCTATTGCCACAACACATCAATGTGCAGGTATCACATGCACCACACAGGTCATACGGAGGCTGTATGGGCAAAGAGTATGAGGAGATGTCAGACATCAGACAGCATCCTTCAGTATGCCCTGGGGGGTTGTAGTGAGTGTGGATGTGGACATACACACCATACAACACACACACACACACACACACACACACACACACACACACACACACACACACACACACACATGAACACACAGGCTGCCAGTTCTGACATGCATGGGTGCATGTCTACACAGATGTGTGGTGATCAACTGTGCCAGCAGGCTGTACAAGGGTAGGCAATGGGTATACCTTGGCATCAGGCCACATGACAATGGTCTGCATTGTGGCTCAGGCCTGTAGTTACTGCATTTGCCCACACAGGTGGGTACTGCATCCCCCATCCAGTCATCTGGGTGACTATTGTGTGTGGCCAATGCTGTACACCACATGCCATGTATGTGTTCCTTAGTCCATGGCATGGATGGTGTCTGGGGTGTGCACACCTACCACATGCATGAACAGTGACATGTGAAACTGTACCTGGGGTGCCTGGCCCATTTTGTGAACACAGATTATAATCAGATGTGCCAGTCTTGCCCACCTGTGGCAGGAACTTGTAACAGGCAGCAGGTTTACCCTTCTACTACATTGATGGCATGCCAACAGCATTCCCTGATGTCAGTGTCATCTGTCCATACAGGGCATGTTGTCAGGCATGGTATGTCCAGTGTGAGTCACATGTGAAGGCACCACCTGAGGTGCAGGTGTCCATAGGGGAACATGGTGGAGGTGCACTGTCTGCATGTATGTGCATATTGGACAGATGGGCAGGGTGACATGCCCTCTGTAGCCCACTGCTATCACTGTATAGTTACTATCAGTGGCCTATATGATGTGTACTACCCACATATTGGCTGTTGCCTAGGCATGTTTGTGCGTATGACACATGGGTTGAGTGTGTGCTCTGGGTAATAGTGGGGTTGTTAACTTGGATTGGCTGGCCTTGATGTCACATGTATGGGGATGGCTTTGCACCCCAGCCTCCAAGCTAATTTGCTTCTGTTATCTCTGTATGGTTGACATTGTGATATATAGTAGGGCCACCATTAAAGAAATAAGCAAAAACCCCTCCACATTGCCCACAGGTGTCACACACTCACCTCTACACATGATATGAATTACAAACACGCACTTGTCATGTTGGAGAATAGAACCCCTACCTAATTAGTTTATTACACTACAGCACTATGTAGTTATAGTACATGTCATGGACATTTCTGGAGTACTTCTTCCCCAAAGGTGCATTTCACAGTGAATAACATCAGCAGGATTACCAAAGTAGGGCATTTCAACTGTAATGTGAGTGACTAGCCTAAAATGCATTGCTCCCTACACAGACAGTGAGACACACACAAAACAACTGCAACTGACATGTGCAGGTATAGAACCTCTGACCAAGGTCTATATCACATTACAGCATGAAGTTATTCTAAGACGCACCACAGAGATTACTAAGGACAGCCTTCCCCAAAGGTGTATTTCACACTGAATGACATCAGCAGGTCTACCAAAGTAGGGCATTTCAACTGTACTGCGAATGACTAGCCTAAAATGCATTGCTCTCTACACAGACAGCGGGACACACACAAAACATCCACAACAGACACGTGTGGGTATAGAACCCCTGACCAAAGACTATATCACACTACACCATGGAGCAGCTATAGGCTGCACCACAGGGATTACAAAAAAACTTTCTCCTCAAAGTTGTATTTCACAATGAATGACATCAGCAGGATTGGCAGAGTAGGGCATTTGAAATGTACTGTGCGTGAGTAGCCTATGATGCATTGCTCCATACACAGACATTGAAACACACACAAAACATCCAGAACTGCCATGGCTGGAGATGAAACCCTACCACAGTTCTAAATCACACTACAGCAGTAAGCAGTTACAGGATGCACTACAGAGATCATTGGGTTATGACTTTCCCAGAGGTGTATTTCTAGGTGAGTGACATCAGCAGCCTTGCAAAAGTTGAGTATATGAATTCTAAGGAGTGTGAGTAACCTAAAAAGCATTGTTTGTTACTCAGAGACAGACAAAGACATACAGATTCTCACACACAGTTGCCAAGTCTGGGGTTATTACACCTACTTTACTTTATCACACTACAGTAGTATGCAGTTACAGGACATGCTACAGAGATTACTAGGCTATTATTTTCCCAAAATTGTATTTTTAGGTGAGTGACATCAGCAGCCTTGCCAAAGTTGAGTATATGAATTGTACAGAGTGTGAGTAGCCTAAAAAGCATTGCTCTTTATTCAGTCAGACATACACACAGTTACCAGGTCTGGGGTTAGAACACCTACCTAACTACTTTATTACACTACAGTAGTACACAGTTACAAGATGGGTGGCTGCGGTGGTGCAGCGGTTAGCGTTGCTGCCTCACAGCAAGAGGTTCTCTGGTTCGATCCGCGGCTGGGGTGCCTTCTGTGCGGAGTCTGCATGTCCTTCTTGTGTGTGCGTGTGTGTGCCTTCTGTGGAAGGTTGAGTGCCGGGCTGGCAACTTGACACTGTAAAACTCCACTGCCAATCATGAGCAGACAGGTGATCTGCTGTGGCGACCCCTAACTGGGAAAATGCCAGAAGAAGAAGTACACAGTTACAAGATGCACTGCAAAGATTACTGGGCTATGATTTTCCCAGAGGTGTATTTCTAGGTGAGTGACATCAGCAGCCTTGCCAAAGTTGAGTATATGTATTGTACGAAGTGTGAGTAGTCTAAAAAGCATTTCTCTATACACAGTCAGAGAGACACACACAAACACACAGTTGCCAAGTCTGGGGTTAGAACTACTATCTAACTAGTTTACCACTACAGCAGTACACAGTTATGGGACGCGCCATGGGGATTAATGAGCTACAGCTCTCTCAAAGATGCATTTCACAGTGGATGACCTCAGCAGGCCTGTCATGATACTGCTATGGGGAGGCCGTAACCCATTCATGTAGGGGTTGACATGCCACATGCAGGCACACATGGGGTCATACATGTATACAGCTACTAGTGATTACTTCCTTGTACAGTCATATTCACAGCTGGCACATGCACTACATAGTCTGTCATGCTGACAGATACTGGTGGCTAGTATCTGCAGTGAGTGATACCTGCACCTCATGTGTTTGGGGCCCTTTGACTGTGTGCTGCGTGGAACAGACCCAGATGGCTCCTTGTCATGGTCACCCTCTTCCACACATCTACGTCCATCTACCTTTGGCTTATTATAGTGTGTTGTCCTTACATATATGTCTGTATTCCTATCCACTGTGTGTGCAAGACATCAGTGGTGCATACTGACATGTCTGCAATAAGAACTGCAACTGTCAGATATGTCTGGTCCACTGGTGTTTGCAGACATGGCCTTCATGTGTTTAAGTGTGTGAGCATGCCCAGTATGGCCATCTACATTGCATGTGTGGATCAAGTCCAGGTAGTTTGTACTGCGGTGCTGACCTTTGTGTTGTACACCAACAGGTAGCATGCTGTGTCTGCAGGGTATACATTGGTCATTTGGAATTGACTGTTGCTACATTTCTGCATAGTGGGGGGACACCTGACTGTTTCTACATTTCTACACAGGAGTGGGGGGGCACACCTGACTGTTACTATAAGTGTACTTAGGATGGTGGGGCACACCTGACAATTTTACAAATTTGCTAGGACTGTACTGGTATGTCGGTTACACCATTTCAGTCTGTAGTCTTACCTATCATGCTGGCTAGAGGCATACCAGTGAACTGCAGATCTTAACTTTAACTACCTACATATTAGTTTCTGACTTCCTGGCCTTCACAACTTACATCCAACTGCCCGGCCTGCTATAGTCTGTCTGTGCAGGCCTGGGGGAGGGGTTACCCGTAGGGCTCATTCAGAGGCCGTAGTATAGCATATGTTTGTGTTTGTCTGCACCTATCCTGCTGCCTGTGACTGTTGTTGGGTATGTGCCCCCCCAACTGGCATGTGTGAGTCACTTACCTTGTGGGTGTCCCAGTATTGAGGATGGTGCTGCAGGGCTGCCTATGTCAAATACACATAGTACACTCCCTATACATGGTTGAGCATAGGTAGTGTCATGTTTGGCATCCCTTTTACCGTATGTGCAAGTTGGAGAGAGGTGTAATTCCCTGGGTCCCTACTGTGTCAGTGCATGTGCTTTGCGTTGCCTCTTTGCCAAGGCCAGGGCATACTGGACACACCTCCTTCTTCCTACTGGGGTAGGCTCAGGTTGTTCCTCCTCTGAGTCACTCTGTGCCTGTGCAGGCCTTGGCACTGGTGGCGGGCTGTGTGGCCCTGCTCCATGCTGTTCCTGTTGCAGCTGTTTCCGCATGATCATATTGTGTAGCATGGCACATACAAGGACAATTTGGGTACATGTGTTGGTGAGTACTGCAAGGCTACACCGGATTTGCCCAGGCACTGGAACCATGACTTGAGCATCCCAACCACATGCTCTATTATGATTCGTGTTTGTGGGTGTGCCTCATTATGGAGTTCTTGTTCAGGTGTGTGAGCATTTTTGATGGGTGTCATCAGCCATGGCTCCAGTGCATATCCAGCATCCCCCACTAGGTGACCATGTGGGATGTCCCCATTGGCAAATGTCTGGTACAGCTGCATCAGATGCCAGATGTGGGTATCATGGTAACTTCCAGGGCAGCCAGCACACACATTCATTATTATGCCCTGGGCATTGTACACGACTTGTCAGTTGATGGATGGGAAGCCCTTATGGTTGATGTAGACCCTACCTCGCTCACCTGGTGGTGCTTTAATGCATATGTGCGTGCAGTCTATTGCACACACTACCTCAGGGTATTCTGCTATTTGGTGGAAGAGAAGCATATTGCTGGCCAACGCCTCATGGGTGATGGGGAAATATACATGCTCACTGACATGTGCTGACATGGCATCCAGGAACTGGTGGGGTACCCTGGATGTTGATGCCTGTGAAATCCCCATCATGTCCCTAGTTAACCTTTGGAAGGTACCTGTAGCTAGTATTCTTAGGCCTACACATACTTTGGTATCCACTGGGATGGGTTCCCCTCTGTTAGTTCTGTGTGTGAGGTGTGGCCGGCACAGCTCAACAATTTGCTGTAGGAGGTCCCTGTCCACCCTAAAGTGCTCCACTGTCTCCAGCTCATGTAGCCCTTGGTAGGCTACCCGGGGTCTGCACACTCTTCTCCATCTCCTCACTGTGGGTTGCTCAGCAGCATTCACATCCTCACCACTCTCAGCCTTTTGCACATGATGGTTTATGATAGCAAAATCAGCCCCTAACATTTTTTCTCTTGCTTTCGTTTTGTAACATTTCCCCATCTGTATACACCGGTGGTGCAGAGGTTTTGGGAAAAACAAGGGGGAAAGGTGTTTTTATAGTTTATAGTGGTCTGCTGGGCTGGGCTGCTGCCTGTGTAATTGGCTGTTTCTGATACATTTCACCTGTCAGCTAAGCTAGTTCTCCTTGATTACCTTCTTGCTGCTGTTTTCCCTTCCCATTGTCTCCCTGTTTAAGCCTGTGTGCGTGCCGCGCAAAGGTAGTGCTCAAATGTACACAGAGCTGCTATTTCCTGGTTTAACTTCCTTTTTCTTCTTGTAAAACCCGGTGCATGGTGTGCATACCCGCTTACACTTTGTAAAGAGTGCTAGGGAGTTTGGACACACCTCTAGCTTAGCTGTGCTAAGCTAGGTGCAGTCCTGAGCCACAGGGCTCCAATCCACTTACAGTATGCCTGACACATCCACCCATAATGTCACCTATATACTAGTCTTGCACCCAGCTATTTATACTCTTACACTCTTGGGACCTGCCTCACACCCTGGGGAAAACTGGGATTCACTAACCTTTCCCTTATTTGCATAGGATTGCCTGCTAATGCATAGTTACATGTCCCACACTGAGCCTCCCCCTTATTAACCATTACTCATTGGCAGGTTTTCTTATGTCTGCCATTGACTTGCATGGTAGAATACTGATTTTAATTAGAATGCTTATTTTAGGTTTATTTTATTATTTCCCCCCCGATCCCGTTTGCGCACCGCTGTCCTATGCTTAAACAGCCGAGATCGGCGAAAAAAAAAAGTTGTTTGTTTTTTTTTTAAATAGTTTGCAATGCCAATGGCCTTCTACTTGGCCATTGGCATGCTTCCTCAATCATATGCAGCCTTTATTAGGATTCTGTCATAGCTCCATTTTGTAGTTTGCAGAAATGTACTTGATTACTAACCAAGTACATTTCTGCAGACTGCACTCGTCCTGCCCTGACAGCTGCTGGCTTCCTGGATCACAGATTACCTTCATTTGCATGGTTTTCACCTGTAAATGTGGGTAATTTGCATACAGGAGCTCAGTCCATGCAGCATTAGCCTAAGAGCTCACAAGCACATCCCGGGAGCTTGTCCCGGGATCGCACGTCGGCCATATTGCCGAAAATAGCTCTTAGACTAATCCTGTACGCTATAACGGGTTTCATAAATCCAGGGGATTGAGTGCAGTTACACTTTAAGGGGAAAGGAGGAACCAATCAAAAATGTGCTCTCTTGAGTTTATTCATAGCATTACAGTGTACATGCTGGACATTTATTTATGGATTTAAACCACGAAATTCACACAATCAAAAGAAAGAAAACTCTTCCTTATATAAATGAGAAAGAAAATTAATAACAATAAAAATAAAGCTAAACCTCAAACTCTAACATCAATATATGAGAAGTCCTAACTGGAATTAAAAAGAAAAAAAAAACTCTCAACAATTTACACCCAATTGATAAAAAGACCGAACAAATTAAAAAAAAAAAAGTAAAGAGAGAGAGAGAAAGAGTGAGAGATGGAACAAATTTAAAAAGTAAAGAGGTATAGAAAAAAACTAGGTTGAGGCCAAGTTAAAAGAATCCAGCCCCATCAGTTCCATTCCATTCTTTAAAAAAGGAGAACTGTCTGTAAAAAGAACCCAGTACCACAAAAAGTATATAGGAAGCATCAGTGCTTGCTTGATAACCCAAGAGATGTCGACCATAACAAGGGGATCAAAAAAGTGAGAAACCCTAGTGAACGTCTATGGTCCTAGTTGGCAGTTTAATAGACAGCTTCCATATTTGTGCAAAAAGCAATACTAATGCATGTCGTTTTTTTTTTTTTTTTTGTACTGGCAGCTATTTGACTATCAGACCAGGTCAAGTGACTGACAGTATCATCTCAGTGTATTGTATAAGATTCAGTAGTATACTGGAGTATAACTCATTAAAACACACAGTAGCAGTTGTATCAGTTGCCATAGTGACACCCAGAATGCTAGAGGGAAGTTGGCGATCTTATGGGGCTATGTGTACAACATGCTGGCTTCTCTGTAATACAATAGTGAAGTGATATAAACACCTTATGAAGAGAGTGCCATTTACAAGGGATGACATGACTACAGCCACTGTATTCATGAGGAGCTAAGTTATACTATAGGTCTCCTTCCCAGAGCAATTCCTATAAACTAAGCAGTCTAAGGAATACATCAGCAGTCACATCACACTACTCATTCTACATTAACAGAATTCTTAATACATAGTATATAGTATATAATTATTACATAGTATATGGTATATAATTATTACATAGTATATAGTACATAATTATTGTACTTTATAATTGTTCCTGTTGTAAAAGAAAGTGAAAAGCAGGTATACTTACTGGCCCTCAAGTAGATACCCTAACTTAAGTTCTTGTGACATAATGCAGCACCCATATCTGCAAATTGTATTTTCTGGTATTTCCATTTGTAATGGGGCTGCCAACACTCATTGCAAACAAAATGAATGGAAAATTAGCATGTCCTTCATTAACTGGGACATGCCAACTTCCAAAACACTCACCCCCACACAGTTTGGATTTGTCAAGGGGAGGTCATTTCTGTTAAATCTGGTCAACTTCTTTGAGACAGTCACCAAAACCATGGACAAGGGGAGACAGTGCAAACTACCTACCTTGACCTGGCCAAAGCCTTTGACACTATTCTCCATTTGGACATAATAGATAAACTAAAGCACTTATCCTGTCTATTGTACAATAAATTGTTATTTTTTACCAGAGATTTGTTACCTGCTGTGTGTTCCAGATACTTTTTACTTTGCTCATAATAGATAAACTCTCTGAACTAGGCATCAGTCCATATGTTACTAGATAGGTAGCAAACTGGCTTGCTGACAGAACCCACCTAATCAAAATAGGGGAAGCCACCTCAAGTAGTAGACTCGTAACAAACTGCGTACCTCAGTGATCAGTCTTGGGGGACTCTGTTATTCAGGATATACTTCTCTGAGGTGCAGGCCAAACCCATTGGGCTATGGCTGGCCAAGTTTGCAGATGACTGCAAGCTGGGTGTGGTCATCAATTCTCCAAGTGATGTGGATGTCCTCCAAGAGGGCTTCCCCCAAACAAATGACTGCCGCCAGAAACATGGCCACAAGCGGAATGCCAAAAAATGCATCATCATCCCTTTTATAGAGAGTGACGTCCCCACATGCTGTCACATTAATAACAATGTCCTAAGCATGCAATCAGCCGTGAGGGATTTGTGCACCCAGGCTGATAGCAACCTGACTTTTGACCACCATGTTGCTTCTGTTGTATGGAAAGCTTTCTACATGACCTACATCACAGTAAGGGTATCTCGCCCAGGGACAAGGAGGTCATAACATCCCTGTATTCTTCCCTTATAAGGCCAGTTACTGAGTACAATGACTCCTTCAGCATGTACCTAGCAAAGCCCATGCAGCAGCTGGAGAGACCACAGGAGCTTTTCATCAGAAGAATCCAGGGCCTCAAACATCTACCTTACACAGATAGGCTAAAAGCCATGTCTGTCTACTCAGTTTCATACAGACTCCTCAGATGCGACCTCTGTCTGGTATACAAAAGAATCTCAGACCCCATCTCGATGGGACTGCTGCATATTTGCAAGTCAAGCTCCACTAGAGTAACCTGCATGCACAACCTCAACCTGGTCTGTGACATCAGTAGGTCTTGTTGGAGAGATAGATTTGTGTCTCTGGAATAGACTCCCTCTCCACATCAGGCATAATACCTCATTATCCCTTTTTAAGTGCAACCTGGATAACTGGATGGGAAGCAGAAAATACACCCCTGGGATTCCACCTGTGTCCCTGATAGACATGGACTTTGGGTGCTGACTTGTCTAAACATGGGCTAAACTCTTGGCTAGACTTATAAGGGCCTCAGGGCCAATAGCCTAGTAACGTCCTATGATCCTATTTTTATTGATTTAGGTTATATGGAGTGCCCAAAAAGCATGTAAATGGTGAGGCAAGCCTATTTTCAAAACATTTTAGGTGAGAGCTATACATTTTAAAACCATACCTGCATAAAATATACATCATAGAGTGTCATGAGTACTTGAGCAAAAATTCATTAAGTACAGAGCGTAGAACATGTTGGATGCCACGGTGGTATGGCGGTAGCATTGTTACCTCACAGCAAGAGGTTCTCCCGTTCGATTCTTGGCTTGGCTTGGGAGTGCCTTCTGTGTGGAGTCTGCATGTCCTCCCCACGGTTGGGTAGCGTTCGAAAGACATGCGTGCATAAATGGACATGCCTTTGTTGAAGGTTGGGTGTTGAGCTGGCACCTTGGCGTTTCATAAAAATCTACTGCCAATCATTAGCGGACTGGAGTTCCACTGTGGCGACCCTTTACTGGGAAAAGCCGAAAGACAAACAACAACAACAACAGAGCATAGAACATGTCAGAAAGTGTACCCAGACACTGGATGATAATTTGAGCATATAGTGATAAGGCATAGATCAGAGACAAACGCAACACACACACACACACACACACACACACACACACACACCATCTCACATCCACGTAAACACACAAATAGATACACATGCGTATATGTGTCAGCACACACACAAACAAAAACACACACATACCACCACCCATACACTCTCACCAGAAATACATGCACATATGCATGTATGTGAATGAGCACACACACACAAACATATATGAGAGTGCACACACACACACACACACACACACACACACACACACACACACACACACACACACATACACACACACACCAGCTCACATAAACATAAATGCACAGAAATACATACACATATGTATATACGTGAGAACACACACATGCCACTGCACATGCACACACACAGGTGCACACACACATACACATTTGCACGGTCATACACACACACACACACACACACACACACACCACCATGCATAAATTACCACCTCACACACGTAAATACTCAGAAATAGATGCACATATGCATGTATGTGAGTGCTCACACACACACACACACACACACACACACACACACACACACACACACACACACACACACACACACACACACACATCACCATGCATACAAAGCACACAAACATAAATATATCCACATATACAAATGCATGAGCACACATGCACATTTCACATACAATTCATATGAATGCAGAATTTTAAAAAAGCCAGCTTTCTTAAACATTAGCTATTCATCAGCATCTGGTAATTATTCCGGTAAAGCATTTTCATTTAGTTAGCTGAACTGTCAGTTTTACTGTAGTGTGTGGCATTCTTCTGCATAAAATAAATACATAATGAGCTTTAGCATAATGCAGGTTGAACAAAAGAAATTTGGCTTTCTCTTTATCACTTAAGTACCTCTACAGAGTAAACTTAAATGAATGAGTTCCTTGTAGCCTGCATTTTGCATATCATTTAGCTCTTGTTTCAGTACTGCTTTCTGTGAGTAGAAACAATAAAGAAGAAAGAAAAGGAAAGGAAAGGAAAGGAAACATTTATTTAACCCAAACAAAGGAGCTGCTTATTCGTCCAAGCCATTCTTGATAGTGTTATCATGTCCATAGGTTACAAATGGACTAGCCTTCCTGTGCTCTCACTCATTTAATATCCATGTGTAGATAATCCCTATGTAATGAAGAACATGTCTTTTCCTGAAAAAATTTTTTCCCTGTATTTACTTGCAGTATTGATTTCTTGCTACATACAGAATTTCTCAAACGGCACTCTGTCTCTTACTCTGAATTTTTACTTCTTCCATTTTGCTACACTCATTGCAAGTCCTGTGACAGCTTCTTATTGCTTTAGCAAGTCTATTTCCTGCTTAAACAAGGTTTCTGTCCATCTCTGTGTTCTCAACATTTAAAAGACTATGTAAGCCACTGTCATGCTGTTTGATTAGCTTCTCTAAGATATCAAGTCCCTTGTATCTCATCCCACATCTGGAGATGCATGAACGCATATAGGCATTTAGGTTTTTATGAAAATGTGAATTATGTGGTCCCACTGGTCTCAGCAGGGGAAGTTTCCCTTGCATGAGAAACTCAGAAGAGCATAAATATTATAGTATTGCTGTGGGCAGCATATCCTGCTAAATTTAATTTGCCTTTTCTGTTTTTTTGTTGTAAAGCTGCACACTTAAAAACTGCTCAGTATATTCAAATCAAATCTCAATACTAAGTACTTGCTTCAAGAATACTAGTTGTATTTCCTTTTTAATCCAGTTTTTAGTCTGTTATACATATCACTGACAAATAAGGTTTGGTAACAAATTAATTTGCCAAGGGACATATTCACGTTGAGGTTAGGAGAAATAGTAACGGCAATCAAGTGTGTAGAGTAAGAAATCTAGCTGGAGGGTGAAAGGGTTAAATGGGAATGTAGGTGACTGGGAGGAAATGAGGTTAGTGTAGGGAGGGGCTTAATGTGTTTTATGCAGTTGTAACTGGGTAAGGAATCACATTTTGGAGTGAACTTGCCATAGCAAGTATTACGTCCATGACTACCAGAAGGTATAGTGACACCCGGTAGGCTACGGTTTAATAATGGATGGCATAGTGATAGTGGGTGAATATACATATATATATATATATATATATATATATATATATATATATATATATATATATATATATATATATATATATATATATATATCCACTAGGGCCTTTTTAAGCTTGGTCATGCATCCCAAATTTCCGACAACTTCTGATACCCTTGATAATTACAATTATAAGCACGGGCCTGAGAGATGAACTATTTACAGGTTATCTGTGTCCATTAGAGACATAGGAGCCAAACCAGGGATGGATTTCCAGTTTTCCATCCAGTTGCACTTTAATTGGTTTAGGGAGGAACTCTGCTTCACATGGATAGGGAGCCTGTTCCACAGATGGAGTAGTCTCTGGGATATATGCATATCTCTCCAGCAGGTCCTATTTATATCACAGGCAAGGTTTAAGTATTTGGAATGGGTAATTCTGGTGCTGTTTGGTTTTTGGATATGCAGGAGGTCCATCAGAGTGGGATCTGACAATGCCCTGTATGCCAGGCATAGATCTCCCCACAAAAGCCTGTAGGAGACAGAATACAGGGATAGGGCCTTGAGGTGTTTTGCATAGGACATTTTACTTATGCTCTGTATTCTTTTAGTGAGGAACCTCTGTGGACATTCCAGTTGTTGGATATGACTGGTTAGGTACATACCAAAGGGGGAATTGTACTCAATGACAGTTCTAATGAATGCCATATACAGTAGAACAATGACGTCCTTGGACTTAGATGCCATACCTCTATTTATAAGTTGAGCAACATAGAATGATTTCCTCACCACTGTAGACACATGATGGTCAAAGGTTAGATTACTATCTATGTGTGTCCCTAAGTCCCTGACTACTGGGTCAACTCTAAGGGGTGTGTTGTCAATATGAAAGTTACCAGGGATGGATGACTTCCCAAAGGATACTGTTATGCATTTCTTGGCATTTAGTTTTAGTTCATGGGTCCAACACCAGTTGTTTGTTTGTGGAAGCCCTCCTGGAGAACATTTGTTGCCATGTGAGATTCAATGATAGCTCCTAATTTGCAGTCATCTGCAAATTTAGTCAGCCAGTGACAACTGACATTGGCCTTGACTTCTGAGAGGTATATGCCAAAAAGGAGAGGTCCAAGGACTGATCCCTGAGGGACTATACTTGTGAACTGGCCTTTTTGAAGAGGTGGACTCCCCAATTTTAACTTCTTGGGTCCTATCTGTGAGCCAGTTGGCTATCCACTGGGTGACATATGGGTCTTGTACCAAACTACTGACTTTCTCAAGAATGCCCGAGTGGGGTATTATGTCAAATGCCTTGGCCAGGTCAAGGTAAGCAGTTTGAACAATTTTGTCTTCATCCATTGCTTTGGTGACTTTCTCAATGAAGTCCACCAGGTTGAGTAGGCATGATCTGCCTTTGACGCAACCAAACTGGGTTGGGTCCAGTTTCTGGAGGTTTACTATATCTCTTTTGATCATTTCCATGATAATTCTTTCCATGGCTTTACATATAAGACTAGTGAGACTTATGGATCTGTAGTTTCCAGGGTCTGTAGATGGCCCGCCTTTGTGCAGAGGGGTGAATGTTGCCTTTCTCCATTCATGAGGGACAAACCCTGTTTGGAGACTACAGTTAAATAGTAATTCCAGAGGCCCTGATAGGTCATGTTTCATGCTACTTAGAAGGCATCCTGGGATATTGTCTGGGCCCATCGATGCAGTGTTCTTGGTCTTAGAGAGATCATTAAGGACCTGTTCCCGAGTGATAGTAGGGGGAGTTATGTTTGATGGTATTTCCTGAGGGAAGGTTGAAGGGGAGAGAGGGGTAAAGTTGGAGCTGAATTTATCAGCCAGAAGGTTTGTATGACTTCTGGCTCAGTATAGGTGTCTCTATTTACAATGAGCTCTACACACAATTGTGTATTGCCTCTGAGGTTGTGGACATAGCTAAAGAATGAGATTCCTTGTTTAGGTTGTTGAGTGCTTGGTCGAGTACTGTAAGTTGGTCAAGTCAAAGAATTTACATTTTCTGGGGGGCAAGATTGCCTTTATTCTCATTATTAACTTCGTTGATGAGGGAAGGACTGTGGGTTTCAGTTTTGCTGGGAAATCAGTATTGGTGGTATAGGGGGAAAGGGAAGCAATGCAGCAGTTTCAGTTGCTCAGATATCCTATGGGGTGGGGGTAAAATGGGGACATTTTGTGTTTGGGGCTCACTTTATGTGAGCAAAGGATGCATTCGTTGGTGTAGTGGTTCATCCAGATGGGTGATTTCTGCTTTCATAATTTTTTTTTTGTTCCAGTTTAGGGGGGGCAGGATCATGTGCTATGGATAAGTGCAGCTGGTGTTGGCCAGGGGGAGCTCCTGCATGGTGGGGAGTTTGGACTGTTGCAGAGGCTTGCTGACAGACCTGGTATGGTGTGTTGACTTGTGAGGAGCAAACCATGTATATTGCGTGAGCATGCCTCTTGGCTACATCTCAAATGTATGGATATCCTTTAAAATAAACAAAATGTCCAGACATTTGGTTTGAGTTTTGGTCCATTTTTATGGATTGGGAATGGCTGCTTTGTTTCAGGTGATCGGCTGCATGGCTGGCATTTTGACTGTCATAGGTTTTCACAGATGTCCCTGATTTTGATGTGTACGTTTTGGCTCTGTTCCTTTTGACTAGTGACTGTTGGAGTGGAGGTGCTAGGTTGTACTTGGTGGATGATGACAGGCATTGGACTTGTGGTCTTCTTTCACATTGGAGGATACATGTTGGTTCACATTCTCTTGACCTTTCTGGGTCCTGAGTTGATGGTATTGATGTTTTCAAGGTGTCCCTGATTGTCTCTTCATTCCATTGAAGTTTTTCCCTGGCTGGTTGTGAGCTGAGTCATATGGTCGGGATTTGGTTGAGGGTTATTGTGTGTGGTTGGGAGTTGCTGCTGGCTGGGGTGTTGGGTGGGGTGGTGTGCAGTCTAGACTCAGGAGAGATTTCGATGATGAGAAGAAGTCAGTGGTGGAGACATTCTTTGGGGACCCATGAGTTTTCTGCTGTCCGTGGGTGACAGACCGGTCTTAGGATGGTTCATTCACTTCTGGAGCTGTTTTATTTATAGAAGATGTCTTTTGATAAGTGGTCCTTATCCAGATTTCGGCCTCAAATGGGAGTTGGATGTTATGCAAATGAGGGCAGGGTGATCATTCTGTTTCTACCTTCTCAACAGCAGGGTGGTCAGATGTGAGGGTGGTAGGATCCCTTAGGATTTTGTACTAGTATGGATCAAATATTTTTCGTGTTCCGTGAGTTGCATTATTAATTGGTGCCCCCATGCATGTGCTGTGTTAAGACTTTATCTCCATGGTTACACTGATAGAAGAAGGAGAAAGCAAAAAAAATCACAATTGCTTTAACAAATTTTCAACTTCTTAATTTGCTCCCCAAGAGTAGCGTAAAACTCAAGACATACAAAATTAAATTCATGCTCTCTGTCTATGCAGAATCACAAAGACCAAGTTAGTTTTAAGGACATTGCTTTAGTCAGTTGATAATAATTCAATAAAATGTTTCTGACTATGCCACAATCTCACACAACTAATGGAGGGGTGTTCAGGGGGGAGTAAGTTGGTAAGGGTAAGAGTTAGAAATTGGGCCTATTTTGGTCCTGTGTCCCACTGCGCATTATGCATTTGCTCCAGATTTCTTGCTTTAAGTACTGGAGCGGTACTTAGGGTGATATGGAGGTTTGGTTGGTGCCCCTTTTTGTAATATGCAGGGTGGTGTGGAGGCTTGGTTGGTGCCTCTTATTGTAACATGTGGGGTGGTATGGAGTTTTGGTCAGTGACCCTTGTGTATATTAAGGGAAAAAAAGCGAGGGTGGGAGACAGAGAAAGGGAAGAGGAATGGAGGACAAGTGGGGTTTTCTGCACAGGCATGGGTGGAATGCTGAAGGCAGCAAATCTCCTTCCTTATGGTGTGTGGATGACAGTTTTCTGGTTTTGTTGTCTGGCGGGGTGGTCGTTATTGGGGCTGGGGGAATGCTGTGGCATCTTGGTGTTGATGTGATTCCAGTTAAGTCGCAAATAGTTTTTCGTGGGCTGCAAGCTGTGCATAGTAACAGTTGCCTTCCATGTATGCATGGTATGGTATATAGTGCAGAAGACTGGATTAGCATTATACCTCTTAACACTCCAGATTTTGCCTTATATGTCTGGTCTATTCCTCATGTAATATGTGTGTTATTGTTTTCTGGCAAATTGTTTGGATGATCTAAGGATTGAAGTCTTTAAATAATGACAGTGTCAGACATCATATTCTGCAGAAAATGCATGTTGGACAAATCTTGTTATTCTAACACATTTTCAGTTTATAAGAGCAACATTTAAATCTGTCTTTAGTTTGTGTCTGTTCCCCATTGTGTCAGGCATTGTCATACCTCTCAATGGGACAGATTTTTCAGAATGTCCAGATTTTGCCTCGTATTTAATTTGTTCTTCATAGGATTGTGGCTGTCTGGAAATTAGTAGCAAATCATTAAAGAGTGACATTAGAGACTAATGACAGACATTTGCGTTTGTAGTTTCGGGACAGGTGAGGATGAGGTACATCAGGGGCAGGGTGAATCAGGCTTGGGGATTGCCAAAGTTGAGATTGTCCACAGATGGGGTGAAATCACAACAGTGTGAGGTTATGTCAGACTGTAAGCATGGTAAATTTTCCTGTGGCAAGGCTATGCAGATGGGTTGCTCAGTGGCCTGTACTGCTTTGTGGGATTAACATTGTTTTCCTTTGGATTTGGCAGCAGCAGCCGGACAGTCAGAAGGAGGTACACTATCTGGATGATTTTTTTTTTAAGATTAGGTGAAGAATTTGACAATGTTTAGCAAGGTATGCAGGCTCTTTCATTTTTTTTTGTTGGCAGAAGTATGAAAAGGTTTAATTTTCTTTACCCTGAATATTGGCTTTCCTTCCATCTCCATGTTGAGCAATTATGCCCCTTATAATGTGGTACATATGGGTGAGTGGTGGAACACTTTTCAGTGGCTCACTGACATTGTTGGTTATTATGCTCATAGGATGCTTAAAGTGTGATAATTTTATTTATAGAATAAGCTTGTTAAGAAATAATAAATCAGATTTATTTACCATTGATATCAGTTAAATTGCTAGTACAGAATGTGTGGCAGACTTTTTAGATGTAGAGCTTCGAGGACCATAAACTTTTAGCAGATGGGAAGGTTGTCATTAAAAAGTTTTGATTTGTTTGTAGGTAGAGGATTTACAGTCTCCTTTTCTTTTTCAGATCACAATGAGGTCACAGATGGGGGGAGCACAGAGTGAGTATCAGTCGGTGGCCAGAAGAAAGTGGACTCGAAAGATGATAGATTCTGTTGGGGTGGATGTTGGAGTGGTACAGAATGAAGTCTCCAGTAATCTAAATGTATTAGGTACTCATTAAGGTGTGTCAGAGTTGGTGGAGCTTGGAAGTAGTGTGGGGTGAGGATGAGGTATGTCAAGGGCAGGGTAAAGCAGGTTTGGGGAATGTTTCTGGGGAGGTAGGGGTTCTTGACAAGTGGAGTGGAGTTACAACAATGTGATGCTGGGTTGGATTTTTTGGGTATGGTAGTTGAGTTTGAATTTTCCTGTGGCAAGCTTGGTGGTCTGTGCTACTTTGAGACTTTAGCGCTGTTCTTCATTGGATGTGGAAGCAGTGGGTGGGAAATCAGTGAAGGGTTTGACAGAGCATTGCAAGGTATGTGTGAGCATTGGGGATGTGAGAGGAATGGGTTTCTGTTTAAGCAGACGTTTAAAGATCTAAGCAAGGCATCTTGTTTCTGGGGTTGCTAGTGGATGCAAGTCATGGCTTGTTTGATTTACCAGTTGGGAAGGTAATGTGATTATACACATATACAGATATAGATAAATATAGATAGATATACATGTAAAAAAAAAAGAAAAAAAACTCGAGTGAAATTTTGGGACAAGGACAGATTAAGGGTGGGTTTAGCTCCAACTGGTAACACAGGTGACAGTGTTATGTGACTTGCTAAATCTTGGACAGTGGTTGATATGTTTGAAGTGTTGGGGTACGCTTGATAGTGTTAAGATTGACAGACTGTGGATATTGACAAGATAAGTTTTGTTTGGACGGTTGGTGTTGGGAAGTAGAGGTCTATTGGGTTACAAGCTGGGGAGTATTGGTTTTATGGATGTATTGAAGTCATTAAAGAAGGTGGTTCATTGGTCAGAAAATGCTGTTAGACAATTTGCCTTATAATACACAATGGATATAACGGTTGGATTATTATTAAATTGATTTGGTCATTATTATCTCCTTTGGGTGGCAGACGGACATTGCAATTAGGTAATATAGCATTCAGTTGGGCTTGCTTTGATCCAGATGGTGTTGGGATTTTAGTGTTTTGGTGGTACATTTGGTAGGTAATGACTTGGGAATAATTACAAAGTTACCTTTGGTAGTAGGATAAATGAGGATATGTCTAAATTACAGATGTTATACAAGGTATGGGTATCACTTTGGCATTGGTGAGGGATCATTGGTTTAATTTCAGTTTCTCTTTATAATCTCAAAATACTGAAATCGTGAATTTCAGTATTTCGGGACCATAAAGGCGATTTATTTAAATAGAGAAAGTGCATAATTGCAAATTCAAATATCTCGAGTTTGCGGTTATTGCTTTACACTACGTTATGTGCGGTTGTTTGTTTGGAAGGTGTCCAGTGTCTTGTGTGATTTAGGTGTAATTTAAGGTAAGTGGGTGTTTTGTAATGGTTTTGGGTGGGAGTTTGAGTGTATGTGAGTGTGTTTGTAAGTTGTACGTGTGTTAGGGTAGGCAGGTGAAACTATGAGTGTGTTAGTGCTGGATGTGTTGGTGTTTGTATATGTGTGGTGTATGTGTGTGTGTGTGTGTGTGTGTGTGTGTGTGTTTGTGTGTGTGTGTGTGTGTGTGTGTGTGTGTGTGTGTGTGTGTTTGTGTGAGTGTGTGTGTGGGACTGTAGAATGTCTGGGTGTCAGTTTACTTCCATTTTCTGATTGTGTGATCTTGGAGTTAGTATATATAAGTAGAGAGGTGTTGGGGCTGCAGGGGGACTTGCCCCGCTGCTTATTTGTAGCATAGGTTTGTGGATGTGTGGTGTTATGTTTTTGCGTGTTTTTTGTATTGTACAATGGGTATTGTGGTGTATGTGCCTATTTGGGGGATGAAAGGGTTAAAATGGAATGTAGGTGATTTGGAGAAATGAGGTAAATGTAGCGAGGGGCTTAATGGGTTTTATGCAAGTATAACTGGGAGAGGAATCACATTTTGGTGTGAACATGCTACCCGCCCTTCATCCCTGTTTTTGGAACATTGGGGATTGTGTGGTTATTTTATAAGTTTGGGTAGAAGGAGACGAGGGGTAGGCTTGTCCCTCTTCTGTTCCCCTCTAGTGCTGGAGGTTCAATGAGTTGGGAAATGAAAGTGAATGATTGAGCATTGCTTGATAAGTAAATAAGTGAGCAGAGATAAGGGCACTGCTTATTATGTCAGGGCTGAGCGAGGTCATGCTGCCCTAATTAACAGTTATATGGATGTGTCTACTATGACTGATAAATTAAAATATTGGTCAATAAAGTTATGCTTATGGCATTTTAATAAAGGTCATCAAATGTCATTTGGTGTAATGTGTTTATTGAAGGGGGTGAGACAAGTAACTTTGTCACGTAAATGCTGAAACCTTCAGAAATATTGCAAGGTAACTTCCATAACAATTTCATTTTCCATATGCAAGCTTAATTTCAATGACAAACTTATATACATGTTTCATTGTAGCACATAAATATGTGTACTTTTGACAAATTGTTCACAATTTTTTATTTCTGTATATTCTTTTTCATCCTTTCCAAATCTATACTTCTGTAAAGATTTCACTACATTCTACAAGACAGCATATGTTTTGTCCTAGGCTATATAAATTCATAATAAAAAATTAATTTCTGAATGTTGCTGTCATCCACTGATATTGCATCTATCAGTAATGTATAATAATCTTGAAAGCTGTTATCCAGGCTTTAACCTTAATCAACTTTGTTTGTGTACTTGTTTTCCATGTAGCTGGGTCTATAACCTTTCTCAGCATTTTATAAATAATGTAGTCCCTTTATACCTGCATAGTTTATGATGTCATGAAATATTGAATTCATATCTTTCTTTCATCCATTTACTTATTAAGTGCACTGCAACTAATAATTTGGAACATGTTCCTCAGAGTCTCCAGTGTCACAGTCTAGCTCAGTCAGCCATGGCAGCTAGTATCATATCCATGCCACTTGCATGTACAAAGTTATGTCTAACTTCTCCCATCCTTCCACTGATAAGTTTTTGAACAATGTTAATGGCATGGAAATTTATACTTCTCAGACTACATTTTGAACTTTTAGTGTCGTACAGTTGCAGAGTCACATAGGTCCCTAATATTCATCAGTGGTCTGTCTCATGGCTCTGAAGGTTAAATAAAAGTACAGAGTCAGGCAATTTTAATGTCATACTTAATAGCTAAATTACCCCCCCCCCCCATTTCACCATCTTCACACTTAATTATTTTCTTTTAACTTTCTCTGCAAACTTTGCACATATCAGAAGTTTCTTAACAACTGCTGGTTATTGGTAATCTTGTTTGCCTTACTGTTGTTGTGTTGACTAAATGAATGAGATATATATTTCTTTTGCTTTTATTCAATCCAGTTCTGTTTTTCTTTCTGCATTTTCCTGCATGTCCTGAACAAATTATTGTTGCTTCCTAAATCACCCTTGGTCCTTTATTTGACATAATAAAAAATATTTTCTTATATTGATTATTTCAGACTTACTTCACATACAGGACTGGATCCAGCACATGGCAACCCAGGCAGCTGCCTAGGCCCGGTGCTAGCTAGGGGCCCCATAAATGTCAGTGGATGGCTGCATCTCACCGTATGATGTTAGTACAGTTTAAAAAGTAAAAAAAAAGAGTATCTTAAGCTTACTCAGTGAATTTCCCTCCTCTGACCCACCAATCCCCCTTTAGCAGTATTTGTTTTCTTGATCTTTGACCCATTATCTCTCTTTTGTGTCATAGAAGCTTAGCTAGATTGATGACCTTTGAATTCTTCCATTTGGATGAGGCAAGACAAGCTGTGCATTTTCAACATTTTTTTATTTAATTTAACAATAAAATCTGCTCATTTCTTTTTTAATCAAGTACTTAGGTTTGCTGTTGCCACATTTCACTCTTATCAAATATTTGAAATGATATCCCTACCCCTGTTGGTCCAGTTGACCTTTTCCTCCTTTGGAGTCTTCTATTTGGGGGAGGCAGGTGAGCCGCAGATTTTCTATCTTTTTTTTACTTCATTTAATACTAAAAGCTGACCATTTCTTTTTAATCAACTACTTAGGCTTTATGTGGCCACACTTCCATTTTATCAAATATTTGTAATGATATTACTATCCCCATTGATTCAGTTGACCTTTTCCTCCCTCTATCGTATGACAGACTTGACAGTAAAGTAGAGTGCATACTCAAGCAGACGTCATACCCAATGTAGTGAGTCACTGTTTCACCTCTAGCATCAGCGCTTTTGAAAAGAAATAAAAAAGTGTTGATTGTTTGATTTATAGTATACAGACAGGGCTCTGCCACATACCATCTTAGTGATACTGCTGCTCCAGAGGATGGTCTAAGTGAGGAACGAACCAGCAGCTACCTTTATAAAGTAAGTATGTGTTGTGATTGTGGACTGCAGTTGTATCCTTCATGTAGGAAGTTTTGTATCCTTTCCATAGAGTGAAGTCAAGTAGCAGGTAAGTCTAGTACAGATGACAGCTGCTAGCCTAGGATTAACTTTTTTTTAAATATGTAAACAGTGCTCTAGTCTCATGGAGTTGTTTCATTTAAGGCTCATTAACTTTAATGGTCATCAGAGTACCTGCTGTATGAAGTTCATTCCATGCAGGGCATGCTGGCCAGGCTGGGGAATCCATATCCCTACGAATTTTGTAGAATGTCATCATATTTCTGCTACACAGTGCTCCTCTTTGTATCATACAGTCAACCATTAATGCTGTTAGGGCTTCATACTTCTCATAATTACACAATTAAACCCGCAATTTTGTCTTATATTTTTGCTTTGTCCCTAGTACAATACTTAGGTTCATAATTTTATAGTTAGTGTATGCTAACTGCCCTTGCAGGCCATTTTACACCTAGCTAATTTCTCTCAATGGTAATAATCAAATCCTGTACCTAGCATTTGTGAGACAACCATCTTAACTTAACCATTATGTCAAAACTCAACATCTCAACAAGTGAATTTACTGTTCATTTCATTTTTTAAGTTAATTAGAGAGTTGTATGCCTCTCTTGTGCCCCCAGATTTGCATAATGTCTCTAATTTTGCCTCTTTTTTTCTTTGGTCCTTTACATCAATAATGCCTACATTTTCTGGAATATCACTGAGGATTATTCAGTAAATAATGACAATCATTAGAGCTGATTGTTACTGTTGTTCAGAAAATACATATCCATGCAACATCTGTTGCTCTTCTAACTTTTTAAGTGAATTAAAAGTTGTTGGACATTTAAGGCTTTGCAGTCAAAAGTATAGAGATTGAATCTTTCCATTTCCATTTGATTTTGAGAAAAATCACTTAACCAGAAAATGCTCCCAGGTCACCTCTGAAAAGAGACATTTTATCTCGCAGATATTTTTTAAATTTGTCCCTTTTTATTTTTACATTTCCATCATTTTTGGCATTGTCTGGAATTACTAAACAAAGAAGCTGAGATGTATTTTGGTCTGTTCCTTGTAAAATGTATGACCTTTTGGCAAACTGTTGTGGACTGCAGTCACTAAATAATGAGAGGCATGTTCATTTCAGTT
The DNA here is from genome assembly GCF_019279795.1 of Protopterus annectens. Classification (NCBI taxonomy): domain Eukaryota; kingdom Metazoa; phylum Chordata; order Ceratodontiformes; family Protopteridae; genus Protopterus; species Protopterus annectens. The sequence continues at coordinate 1,157,567,672 of NC_056729.1, read as the reverse complement.
TTTATATCTTTCAGACAATGTCTGCCACTTTGTAAGTAAAGTAAGAGCCGTATTTAAAAAGTGTTCCTGATTTCGGGTCTTTGCACTGTTTCTTAAGCTTAGAGTTCGGGAGCGCATTTTGAGGTTCAGTTTATTGCACTGTATGGTTTTCATAGGATTGAGCTGAAATAAACTTGTAGGTCATTATTTATTTGTTTGTTCATTTATATAATTGCAGGCAAACATCTGCGGTGTACACAAACATGCAATGGGCTGTCATTGATGGTTTTCTGTGGTGTGTGTGTGTGTGTGTGTGTGTGTGTGTGTGTGTGTGTGTGTGTGTGTGTGTGTGTGTGTGTGTGTGTGTGTGTGTGTGTGTGTGTGTGTGTGTCTGTATGTGTGTGTGTAAATACACGGCTCCTATATCTAAGAGTAGTTAATGGTATAAAGGAAGGGAATGATTGTAGTAAACAGGAGTGCCATCCTATGAGTTTATGATAGTATGATCATTGGTTTCCTTATTTTGTTGCTAGGGCATTTATTATGTGGTTGTAAATTAACTGGACAACATGGAGTCTGCAAGCATAATGTTTTATCTGTGAGTACATTTTAATGTATCTTGTTTTTGAGGGCATATTGATGTGAAGTGTACCATGATGGCATACAGATGCTTGTTTATGACTTAGATGAGGAAGGCTATGAGCTGCTTCTTGTATTGCAGGATTTGGTTCCTTAATCTTTGGCTGTCAGCTTTGTGACTCTGACCAAGTCATTTCACCAGACAGTGCTCCAGGGCCATCCCTGAAAAGGGATACATGCATCCAGTGGGCTGCCTCAGGCTATTAGCAGATGCATTACACAATTCCTGCTCCCTTCACATAGTCACTAACTAATGCTTCACTGTATGCTATTTGAGTTTGAATCCCAGCATGCGTCTTGTATTTTAATGGCCTAATAGATGCACTTTCAAGAAATGTTAGTTCAAGGGAAGAGAAGCTTACTGCTGCTCACGCTATGTCTGTTTTTTTAAGTGTGAAAGTTTTCTTTGTGTTGTTATGTTTTGGTTAGCAAATGTCTGTCAGTATTTTTGGTTTAAATTTTGAAATAAATGCAAATTTCTGTGATCATTGTAAAAGTAAATACGAAAATAGTATGTACACAGACAAGTGTGAACAGTGTTTTATGGTAACTGAGGACAGGCAACTAATGAATGGGATATTGGTATGGCTCAGGGGGGCCTGGTCCTTTACCCTGCCTAGGGCCCCATTTGACCATGATCTGGTTCTGTCACACAGTGATGGCTTGCTTTAGTCACAGTTTCCATACCATTTTATCTTGGATGTGTCAGCTGTGTAGCAGAGAGCTCTCATATTCCATGGATTCTTTGAATAATTCTTTCACTAGCACTATACACCTTGTGCAAAATATGAATCATGCTGCTGACCACCTATGATGTTCTTGGACAAGCTTTGTAATCTTATTAAAAAGTCTTTAGCTAACTATCTCTGGCCTCCTTTTTCAATGCATCTATTTTGGCACATTACAGTATTTGTCATAAACCCTTTGGTCTTCTCTCATTTTCCAGAACCTTTTATTTGCTGAACTTTCTATATGGAATTTGTAATATAAACAGTATTTTTATTGATTTGCACACAGAAAGAAAAGTTACCTTGTGGTACCACATTTTTTTTCTTTGTAAACTACTCAAGGATTGGAGGCTGGCAATGCCTAGTTTTTTAAAATCCTAGAGCTGCAAAAGATTAAAAAAAGAAACCATACACCCTCAACTTTTTTATTACTTACCCTTTCAAGTAATTTTAAACATCTGTAATAAACTCTGAAATTTTTAAAAGGTAGCATAGGTTTACACTCAGTAATAGAATAGAAAATGTGCCATAACATTCCATTTTTTATGCAGTATACATATTTTCAGCAATTTCAACATATTATTCAAGCTCTGCCTTCCTTAAACCTTAGCCTTCCACCAGAACATTATTGTGCCTGTATTGTTGCCAGTTATGGAAACAAGCTCCTACCTTTAAGTTATTTGTATTTGTTAACTGGGGTAAAACATCGATCTCCACAATCTGCTTTCAGGCTCAGTCTTAGAGTGCTGCCTGGTTAAATGACTTGCTCACAGTCACACAGTTAGGCAATGGAGGCTGAGGGAATCAAACCCATGACTACCGGAAGCAGCTAATTAATGTCTTCTTCATCCTCTAACTGACATACATTACCTCTGTGCTTCCCATCACATCTCCAGCATTTGTTATCGACTCGAGGAAAAATAATTTCACTTGTCACCTTCCCATCACTTTTTCTTTGCCTATACTCTGATGTTGATTGCTGGTAGGGAAACCTGCAGTCCAAATGTCAGTTTGGTCTCTACACACCTTCTACTGTCTAATTATTGTTTGCATTGGTTCCTTAGCCAATGTTTTCCAATACATTTTAGACTCCTCGGGTCTATTTTCTATACCCTTACTTGCAGTCATCCCCACTGGCAAAATCTGCTTTCTTCATTCTCATGTTGAGTAAACTCTTCATACTAGGCTAGCTGCCTCTTGCAGACAATCTTAAGCCTAGCTAATTTTCTTTCAAAGGTGAAAATCAAATCCTGCACCTTATTCTCCCTTATGCCTGTGAGATAAACACTTTAACCATTATGCCAACACCTTAATAATTTTGGCCCACAGGCTTTACACTCACATATCTGTTCTTTGGAGGTGCTCTACCACTGTATCTCATTACTTTATGAATATAATATTCTGTATGGTTGCGGCTAATCTCCTTGACGATCTGCATCCAAAATCCTACTTTCACCTTATCTCTCAAACATCCCTGTTATTAATTCTGCTGTCATCCCCTCATTTGCTCCTACATTTCTTTAGTAAGATAACTTTCATTTTCTTTTCATTGTCAATTAAAGTCTACCTCATACTCAATGCCATATCCAAGGAACTGGGTTCTCCAGTTTACCAGTATCAATTTCAGAATATTTGTGCAACAGTGCACACTCTATTTGTTGCTGTCCACTGGCAAAACTATCCAATGCAGCTCCTTTTTTCATTGCACCTCCCCCTCCTCCTATGAATGCCAAGATCTAACCAGTGTCACAGTGTAAATAGAAAACACTGTGACTATAGCCAAAGCCCTGACTAAGGCCCAGCCAACTCATGTGTGATTAGCAGCTCACTGACTGAGGTGCTGACAGTGAAGCCTGGACATGCCCATCCTGTGGATGGAGGGCATGCTCTTGCACATATTCTGTACTAAACCAGTAAACCCCTGGTAGAGGCTTGGGAGTAATAATAATAATAATAATAATAATTATAATAAAAGTAATAAATAAAAAAAAACTGTTGCAATGATCCATTGACACTGACCTATATAAAACAAACATCATACTATAATGCAATGTCCCAGGATGAAATTCTAAGGAAATAATATTAATATGTAAACAATTTATTTATTTTCAAGTTTAAAATGAATCAATCCTTTTTCTTTTTTTAATGAAGAAAATGGACCATATTACTCTTCCTTACCAGCCCTTGTATATGGGCCCATCAACTCTCAAATGTACATTCAAAAACTAGAGGACTAACTAAATTTTGCAACATGCAGCCTGGATTTACTCATCAAAAATGAACTGCAAACAATGAGTTGAGCATCAGTTTTGAGAAATTATTGAAGAATAATAAAGCAACTTCTCTGTTTTAAATGTTTACATTGTCTCTACTGCATGGTCGTGTGTATTAAAAATATTTTTATTAGTTTTGATAAATCATTTTACCATCTTTTTGGATATTGTAACCAGTCATCACTTGATATTTTTAATAACAGAATTTGAATTTACAGTAGCTTAACAAAACATAGGTTAGGGCATTACAATTCCTCCAGGACTGTAGGATACACCAAAGCTGTATTATAACAAAACTAGGCAAAGTCCAATGATCAGAAATGCTAGGCAGATAATAGTAAGTAGTGTTAGTAGGTAAAATCAGAATTTGACATTACACTACTGTTGTGGAAAATTAAAGAACAGAGAGATGAAGGCACCGGCAGAGAAGATACAAACTGATGAAGTGGAGAAGGTATGTGCAAGTGAAGAAATTAGGGAAACTTTCAACACATTTTATTTAAAGGTGTATGCACAAATATCTAAAATGGATAGGATCTTTGGAGGGTATAGAAGAGCAATTCTACATGAGGAGGTGAGAAGGATGTTGTATAGAATAACAGGAATGTGAGGCAGCAGTTGTCATAAGATACCTAAGGGAAGGAAAGGCGAGGAGCTCAAATGGTGGTCCAGGTGATTTCTATTATAGAGTGGGGTTGCAACTTAATAAAAATCTAGCTAAGATATTTAATGATATTTTGGATAAGGAGGACCTACCAATATCTCTGTGCAATTTGTTAGCAGTGATGCTGCATAAATAGAAGAGAGAAATGAGGATCCCAGAAAATGCAAGATAATGTTCTCTTTAGCTTCTTTGGCATTCTTTTGTCATATACTACCCTTGATACTCTATGCCAATTGGCTGCAGACCCTCTGATTCTAACACTGACCTTTTCTTTGAGATTTCCCTTCTTCTGAGCCATTATTCACAGATATTTAAAGCTGTTAACCTGTTTCAATATCTTCCCTTCAATCTCAGTTCTCACACTCTTCTGATGTTCCGCATTTACTGCCATTACAGCTGTTTTTTATATATTCAGTATCATATCATCTCATGTGTGTTTAGTTTTGCATTCCCCTATCCTTTGCTGAAATTCTTGCTCAGAGTCTGGCTGTCATGTCACATTGTCTGCATACAGCAACTTTGTTGATCTATCCCCTTTGAAATGTGTGCTAATCTAGTCCATCACTAGTATGAACAGCAGCAGAATCAGAGCTTAACCCGGATGCACCCCTTCTACAACTGGAATCCACTCTCTGATACTGAACATTGCTTGTACTTAAGTCATCAGGTCATTGTATATAGCGTGCAATATTTTTGGGACTTTGAACCACCACAGAGCTTTCTTTAGACCCTGTCATATTGTTACACCAAATCTAGGAATGCCCAGTTGGACTCTTTCCTCATCTCTAGCTTCTTTTCAAATATCTGTCTCACTGCAAACATCAGGTCAGTTGTGCTGCATCTTGATCTGAATCCAAACATCGTACTTTCAACCACTCTGTATATTTGTTTATCAGCCATCCACTCCAGAATTTTCTTGCAGTGTGACAGGAGTGACCTACCTCTGTGCTGCCCACAA
>NC_056729.1:1157439931-1157557431 GCF_019279795.1 Protopterus annectens | reverse complement strand
TTACATTTATACTATTTTAATTCTATTTTGTTTTTATCACTTCCCATTTCTCCCAAAATATAGCATTTTCTTTTTATCACAGTTACTTAACAAATGCCCCTCTTTTCCACAAAAAATGTGTTTTGGGTTATCCCAGTATTTTATGACACTCCTGTTCCCCTCCACATTTATCATGTTTGGTATATGTATAATTGTTTTCTCTTTCTGTTTTTGATACACTATTATAATCCCATCCACCAGTCCATAACTCCCTTTTATCAAAAACTGTTGCAGTGTCCAGTACTTCTTTACATAAAGTTTTTCAAAGTCTTTCTTTCCACCTCTCTTCAAAACTGTAAATTAATTTTCTGTTTTTGGTTTACTGCTAAATGTTTTTATTACATAAAGATTCCATGGGTTGCAGTCTTTCTTTTTTTCATATTCTGCAGGAAAATGTTCCACTGAAAAAAGTCTTAGATATAATGTCACAAAATATCTGTTTGTAAATAAGTATAAATTATCTTACCTCGTGTGCTTTTACATCCAAAGGAGATATTAAATTGAGCCTTACTTCATACCATACCAGTGCATTTCTTTGTCTTCTTTACTTTAGGTCCTTATGATGTACTTCTTTTTTATTTACTTATGCCTTTTTCTTTTCTGTTGCTCTTCTTTTGCTTTCCTTTACTTACTTAACTCATTCAAGTCAGGTCCTATTAATTTACAGAACTTTTTCTTTATTATTCAGGAGTGGTAAAGTAATGCCAGTTTAATGGAAGTTTACTTGTATGGTAAAGGTGATATGGTATACACACACACACACAAACACACACACACACACACACACACACATGCACGCATGCACACACACATGCACACACAGAAGCATGTGTGCCCACATACACACACAAGCACAAATACTGATGCACACAAGCACACAAATGCACATGCAGACTCAGAGCCAGATAAAGCACTAAGCAACCTTGGTAACTAATAGGGCCCACTGGTTGGTGGGGGTGACTGCAATATTAATTTAAATAAAATCACAAAAACATTAATTAAAATAAAATGAAACTTTTTCTTTTTTTACTGTCTTGTTTTCTTGAGTTTGCATGCATCCACTTCCAAAAGCAGAAAGAGCATACAGAGCAACACACTCAAGATTTGCTTTCCAAAGTGGATAGCCTTCATTACAACAAATGGATTTACTCGGGTATGAGAGCTATTTGTGTTCGGATGATTTGTTATAGGAGATAGCAGGAGCCTTTTTTTCCCTAAAGTGGATTTCCCATTACAGACAAATAGGTATGAACAGACTTTGGGAGAGGGGTGCAATGTCATTGTAAGAGAGTGCACTTCAGTTAATTAACTTGGTTAGGCTCAAAAGCTGAAGGAGACAAGAGGCGTAATCCCCTGCACCAACTACCAGTTGATTGAGATGCTCTGAAATTGGTACTTTTGTCATTTATTGGTTCATATATTTTGTTTCATTCTTAATGGAAAAAAATGTTCAAAACTACACATTTAAAAACACACTAATAAAGGTTGCTGCATTTAACAAGAAATGTGATTAAATCAGAAAGGTGAAGCAAAAACACAAGCATTTATTCGTGGTCCTAAAAATTTTTCAGGGGACCCATGGATTAATAACAGACCAGGGACCAATGTTCACTTAATCCACAACTGGTGTATTTTCAGTGAATATGACCTTTAAGAGAAGAGGAGTTTACAGTAGCTCATGCTAAGTCTGTTTTCAATGCATTTTCAATGTATAACTGTTTTACTTAACAACTGTCTATCAGTGTTTGTGCTGTAAAATTTCTGTTAGTAGTGTAACAGGTAGCAAACTTGATTTTGGTGCAGAAGGCTGAGTTCTACTCCTATACATCATAGACAGATTGCTGACATTGCAGTGTAGTATAAGGGCGGTACTGTACTCTTGAATGTGTCATCCTTCAGATGAGATGTTAAACTGAGGTCCCATCTGTCTGTGTTGGAGGTAGGTGCTATGAGAGTTTTTACTTCCACCCGAACTATCAAAAAGAGTAGGGGAAGTTCCCCAATGCTCTAGCCATGTTTTCCCTAGTACTATAAATACCACTAAGGGTCTATTCTGAAAAGAGGCAACTGGTCTAGTGGGAATAACCTGGTCAACAAAGGATAAATAAATTAACTAGCCTGATCAACAAAGGATAAATAAATTAAAAGTTTTAAATTAAATCCACATCTCTGTCTTCATTTCAAAAGTAAAGAAAAAAATAGTATGCAATGCTGATAGTTTTGAACAGTGTTTATGGTAACTGGTGGAGAGAGACAAGTAATGGGATACTGGAATTACTGTGAAGTAGGGGTCTAGTCCATTACCCTGCCCAGGGCCCCATTTGGGCATGATCCGGCTCTGCACACACTCACACACATTAGGCAAATAACAAGTTTTCCCTTTGCCTATTTTGTTTAGATACTTTCAGTTTGGGCATCACAGCAGTTTTAGTACACAAAATGCTCTGACCAACTCCAGCTACATATACTTCATTATGCCCTTGATGACAGTAAAGTTAATGCACTGGCAAATAGATGTCCAAGGATAATTGCAAATTTACAAGTCATTGAACAAAACATATTAGGAATCCATTCACTGGAACACAGAGAGTCATTCTCACGGGATGAAAAATATAGGAGCTTCAAACAGGATAAAGAAACAACTTAAATAATGTTTTGCAGATGAGCTGGCATTAAAAGATGAGTGGAAATTTTTTCATAAACATAGACAGACAGATGTGAAGGCAGAAGTCAGGGAAACTGAGGGGTGGTTATGGATTGAGTAGTGCTGAGAAATCAGTGAAACTGAAACATCAGTAGGGAATGTATAAGCCCTGCAATAATTACAAAGAAATTAAAAAACAACTATGACTTGTTGGTTTAGAAAAACATACATGCAGACTAGGAATTACAGCAAACTGAAAGCAAAACAAATGTTGACAAGACAAATTAAGAAAAACAAGAGTGCACATTCATTGGAGTAATGGCCCATATCAGTGCAAACAAATGACGTTGAGTTCACTCATCTGGATCAGGCTGCATCAGGCATTGATATAAGACTAAATAACTGTGCCATTGGCAATCCAGCAGAGAAAAGGAAAAGAGAAAAATAGGCAGAGAGACAGAGAAAAAGGCTATCACAAGCAAGGCAATTTAATTCTGTTTCTGACTAGTTTAAAATCTATTAGGCATGGAAGGGATATATGCATATGCATAACCGTGTGTGTGTGTGTGTGTGTGTGTGTGTGTGTGTGTGTGTGTGTGTGTGTGTGTGTGTGTGTGTGTGTGTGTGTGTGTGTTTATATGTATGTGTACTCTGTTACATCATAGTACAGGTTGGTCAACAGCAAAACATTGAAATGTGAAGCATCAACTCTTACTGTGCATTCTCCGAGGATTACTCTTGAACAGACTAAACCAAAAAGATGTGTTTTTGAAGAGGCAAGCCTCCCTGCACCCAGCACACCTGAAATTATATGTACTAACGTCAAGATCTCACAATCCTCAGGAAAAGATATATTTATAGATATATATTGATAGATACAAACATAGACGTGTGTGTGTGTGTGTGTGTGTGTGTGTGTGTGTGTGTGTGTGTGTGTGTGTGTGTGTGTGTGTGTGTGTGTGTCTGTGTGTGTGTGTGTGTGTCTGTGTGTTTGTGAGTGTGTGTGTGTGTGTGTGTGTGTGTGTGTGTGTGTGTGTGTGTGTGTGTGTGTGTGTGTGTGTGTGTGTGTGTGTGTGTGTGTGTGTGTGTGTGTGTGTGTGTGTGTGTGTGTGTGTGTGTGTCTGTGTGTGTGTGTCTGTGCATATGTATATGGTTATAGTTCATTTTGTTGAGTCATATGATATTGACAAAGTGACCTGATGTGATTTCTATTGAAAGTGTGAGTTACCAAATTTCAGAAATATTAATGTTTGGAACATTGACATTTATATCTGGTGTATGCAGGGCTGATGTTAGCATTTTGGGGGCAAATGTCAAGTTGGGTTTCCCAGCCTAAATATATTCCTGTTATTGCTACCCCTCCTATTCATCCTTTTAGTTTATGCTGCAAACGTTTAGGAGTAGTACATACAGAATGACCTGTACAATGCTCTTAACTTATTATGTTGAACCATCTCACAAAGGGACATCCACAGTTACTGGCATTTAGTTGCAGCAATGTTACAACAATTCTGTTCAGTGTTCAGGGCTGGACTTAGGTGAAATGGAGCCCTTGGCACTGCCTACTTTTTCAGCCCTCCCGCCAAAACACACACATCCTAAAATACTCCTCTTTGTTTCTCCCCATCTTGGGTTCTTGCACATTACTTTTATCTTCCATTTCACGTTACCTTTCTCTTCATCTTTTTCAAGAAGCCATAACTTTATACATGCTCTGAAGTGCTCTTTTTAATTTTCATACAATGATGACTTTAACAGAATGTATGATTAAGGAAAGAAATTCCATTGTTGCTGTTCAGCTTTAGTTTTTCTTCCATCCTATCAATACACCTTTCCTGACCAAGACAGCACAGTAATAACCATTCAGGAAGTAACAGTAATAACCATTCAGGAAATAATTAAGCCAGTGTCAGCAGAAGTCTTAGGGCTACAGATGCTCTGGGATGCATTTTACAGCATTTTTCAATCCAAAAGTGACCTAAACAAAAATCACCAGTAAAAAAGAATTTCAGTCATATTTGTGTCTTTCAATGAAGACATAAGTTCAAAGTTGACAAAATAGCAGTTCACAATAAACTAACAAGCTAATTTAAAACCAGTTTGTGCTTGTTTGCTCAAAGCTGCACCGAGTTAGGCCTTCTGCCCTTGCTCTGCTGTTTTCCAAAAACCTGCTGTGAGACTACAAAAGATAAGAGAAGACACATAGTTCACCTACATAGTGTGCCCCTCAACCTAGGCCCCCTAAGGCAAACAGCTTGCCCAATACAATAATCATAGGTGACTCAATAGTGAGGCACACTGATGTCCCACTCACTAAGCTGAATAAGGAGAAGGTAACAGTCAGCTATCAGGTGCCAGAATCCAACACATAACACACACACTCAGGTCACTCCACAACAAGTATGACTCAGTCATTGTCCATGTGGGTCTAAATGACCTGAGACGCACCTATCTGGACTAGATGAAAAGAGACATGGTGGAGCTCTCGGATTATGTGGCCCAGGCAGGTATGACCCTAGCCCTGAGCAGCATCCTACCATTGCCCAGAATGATACCACAGTACAAACAGAAAATGATTGACTTCAACAATTGGCTAAGTTTCTGGTGTCATTCTAAGGGGATCCAGTATCTATCTGGTTGGGATGACATGATTGATAGACCTTGATGCTTTGCCAGAGATGGTTTGCATCTGTCATCCCTGGGTTTTCGGGTACTGGCTAAGGGTATTGCCACTCCTATAGTGCCTTTTTAGGCAGTGTTCCAAAGATCAAATTACCACCGTAACAGCTATAAATAAATGCAATCTGAGGGTCATGCTGCTCAATGCTGGTAGTCTAAATCTCAAGATGCACTCTCTCAAAGCACTCCTCAAAATGGAGAACATTGACATCTGTGCTGTAATGGAGACCTGTTTTAAAGCAGCAGAAAGCACCCCTGCCCTAACAGGCTATAACTCATTCAACACCTTTTGGCCCCAGAATATGGACCGAAGCTCCAAAGGCAGTGGTGTCTCCATATTTGTAAAGGATATGCACAACTCCAGACTAGTAGCACAGTATTACACATCTGAGATACTCCAGATACAACTAACATTGGGTAAGATGGCAATTCAGGTCGTAGCCTGCTATAGGTCCCCAACCATGTCCCAAGACTCTCACTCCACATTCCTAAGCACTCTGGAAACTATTAAGATCCAATCCAACACTGTCATACTAGGTGACTTTAACTACCCCTCCATCAGCTGGGAAAATTACTCATGCATCAATGCACTGGACCAATGCTTCCTGGAATTCATCAGTTCCAATGCCCTGGACCAGCTCATTCTTACCCCCACTAGAGGTAGCAACATCCTTGACCTGGTTATTACTAACATGGGCAACCATTGCTCTACACCAATAGACAATCCCTCCCTAGTTAGATCCGACCACAAACTAATCAGCATGGAAATCCACATCTCAGCCATACCCCCTCACAAAGGTATCCACCATGAAAGACTTCTCCAAAACTGACTTTGGACTCCTAAAAAAGAGGTGGCTAACTTCACGGCACCCATGCCCATGGAAAATAGATGCATGACTGCTGAATCATGCACTAGTGCACTGTATGAACACGTATATAAATGCATGGTACTAGCCATACCCAACAAAACCAAGACGCTCTCCTCCAAACAAAGGAAGCATATCTGGTGGTCCCCTTCCATTGGTAAACTCTACAACAGAAGGAAGAAACTGTTGCAGAAAAAGGTGAAGTTCCAAGACTGGAAAAATTCCCTTATTAGCCTCAACAAAAAGTTGAGATCCCACATCAAAACCACAAAAGCTAGCTATGAAGGCAGAATTGTGGCAGACATTAAAAACAACCACAAAGCCTTCTATAGTTATATCAAGAATCTACATGGTAATACCCAGATTTGCTCTGAGTTACTGCACAATGGTACCTCTTATACTGTGACAACAGACATTGCCAACATACTGGCCGACAGATTCAAAGCCAACTTTACCCCCCCCCCCAAAGGACCAATCTCAATACCGGAAGAATGCCAGGCAACCAACATTACTGCAACACAGGTTAAAACTGCATTGTCTAAGGCCAAGAATACAGCTTCCATGGGAACCGACAATATCCCTGGCTGTGTTCTACATAAATTACAAAGTGAACTGGCACCACATTTGTGTGCTCTGTTCACTCACAGCCTCACCTCAGGCTTTTTCCCTACTGAATGGCACAAGCTACAGTCATCTCTCTCCATAAAGGAGGAGCGACTACAGCCCCTGGAAATTATCACCCCATTACCTGACAAGTCTGATATGTAAGGTTATGGAACACATCATTATGGACCTAATTAACAAGGATATAGGGAATCTCCAAACTCTAGATCCCATGCAATTTGGTTTTGTAAAAGGTAGATCATGCCTGCTCAACCTGGCTGACTTCCTTGAGTCGGTCACCAGAGCGGTGGATGAAAGTAAGGCAGTTCATACAGCCTACCTCGATCTGACCAAGTCCTTTGATATAATTCCTCACTCAAGAATTATTGATAAACTCAGCAAATGAGGCTCAACCCCTATATCGTTAGGTGGGTTGCAAATTGGCTCACAGATAAAAGCCACAGTGTTGAAGTAGTGGACTTCAAGTCAGACTACCGATCAGTCACGAGTGGAATCCTTCAGGGATTGGCCCTGGGTCCTCTCCTGTTTGTCATCTACTTCTCAGAAATCCAGGCCAACACATAGGGATTCTGGTTGACCAAATTCACAGATGACTGCAAGCTGGGAGCCATTATTTACTCCCCAGGTGATGCAGACATCCTACCGAAAGGCCTCACCAAGACCAATGACTGGTGCTGAAACCATGGCCTTTAGCTTAATGCAAAAAAATGCATCATCATCCCCTTTGGGAAAAACTCAGTTCCCACTAATTCCACATCGATGGTAGCCCACTGAACACTGATGGCTTTATAAGAGATATGGGGACACAGGTTGACAGTAACCTCTCCTTTGACCACCACATTGCCACTGTGGTCAGAAAGTCCTTCGATGTGGCACCTCATTACCAAGGGTTTTGCATTCAGGAAGAAAGAGGTCACCATTTCTCTCTACTCTTCCCTCATTAGTCCAATCATAGAGTATAATGCCCCATTTGGTATGTACCTCGTTAGATACCTGCAACAACTGGAGAGGCCACAAAAGTACTTCACAAAGAGGATCCTAGGCCTTAAACACATGTCCTACATGGACAGACTCAAAAACTCTTGCTATTGTCTGTCTCATATTGTCTACTAAGAGGCGATCTCTGCTTAACTTACAAAGCCATGTCTGACCCAGATATATTAGAATTGCTACAGCTAAAGAAATCCCAATCCCTCCACACCACACACTCCAGAGACCTCAAACTCATTACCACAATCAACAGAACATGCAGTAGAGACAAGTTCATAATGCAGAGACTGCCCATGCTCTGGAATAGACTTCCTATACATGTCAAGCAGAACACCTCACTAGTCCTCTTCAATCAAAATCTTGATGAGTGGATGGGAAATAGAAAGGTCATCTCAGGATCAATCCAGTGGCTCTACTTGATAGAGGCACTGGGAAGTAACAACAGGCAGCACAATGCCAGGACACTTCTATGGGCAAGGCTTGTAAAAGCCCCATGGCCATTAGCCTAGTACACACCTATGAACCTAAGTGCTTGTTTTCAATTGATTTCTGCACTTTTGATTAACTAAAACAATATTTGCTTAATATCTGTTTAAACTGTACAACTGCATTTTAAGCTTAGTGAATTGAATCCTTGAATTGAAAGTTCCTGTGTTGCCCATTTCCTTTCTTGGATAAAGGGAGGCTTCTTTGTTCACGAGTGGCAGTGGGGAGCTTGGAGCAGACTATCTATCCCTGGAGGAGTGTTCCCAGCACAAGAATCTGGTAGTCTATTGGCCGTTTTGGGCCAATTTCTACCTCTTTCAAGTCCCCCTGTATAAAACCCGCTTTAGCACGGCTTTGCGTGATTTTGCACATAGCGCAGCATTGGACAGCGCCGCTTAATTGGGTTTAAACCATTCTCGGCTCCACAAAGCTCTGCGCTTCACTTTTTCCCTTAGAACTGATCTAGTTCTCATAATAAACACCCTATTCCCACTCTAAAGCCTGACACTTGCTCACTAAAGCAATTATATAAGTCAGCACTAAAAAATAAAAGCATTACACCCTCACAAACTCCCCTTGAGTACTTTGTTCCCCATTGGCCCCTTTTTCAATTATAAAGGAATTCCCAATACTATTCTAGCATGTACAAAGGTCAGTTGTCAATTTCCTCTCTGGTCCAGCTGGTGAATCTGGGAATCTTGAGGCAATGTTACAACTGCCTCATGTACACAGACAACCCTCTCCTCCTCCCAACAAATTCCAACACATGTGAGAGATGCAACCATATAGCCAAACTGGAGGCTAAGCTCTCTCAACTCAGTACTGGTAAAACCAGTCAGGAGGAGAAGGAAACCACACTCACTACAATTCCAGTCTCACATAGACCTACCACGACAGCAAACCAAACACATAAACACACAAAAACATACTGGGAGGCTCTAAATAAAAATCTGCCTAAGCAGCAGAGACCTCCAAAGCAGACACCCAAGCAACTGCTACCCCAAAACAAAACATGTGCAACACATAGCTCAGAAAGCCAGTGTGCCGAACAGTCACAGCCCTTAAGGCTAAACAACACACCTGATACACTTGTAATAGGTGACTCTATCATCAGGCACACTGACGTACCGCTCACCAGGCTGAACAAGGAGAAGGTCACGGTGAGCTGCCTGTCAGGTGCTAGGATCCGCCACATAACACAAGCACTCAGGTCACCCCAAGGCAAGTACAAATATGACTCAGTCATTGTCCATGCTGGTGTGAATGACCTGAAATGTACCTCCCTGAACTACATGAAAAGAGACATAGAGGAGCTCTCTGAGCATGTAGCCCAGGCTGGTATGACCCTGACCTTGAGTAGCATCTTACCTTTACCAAGAATGATGCCACAATATGAAGACAAGATGATCAATTTCAACAATTGGCTTAAGTATTGGTGTCATTCAAAGGGGATCTAATGCCTGTCTGCCTGGGATGACATGCTCGACAAGACACGATGCTTCGCTAGGGACGGCTTGCACCTGTCACCCCTGGGCTTTCGGATATGGCCTTTTAGGCAAGGCTCAAAATACAAACCCACATCCATAGGTATCACAAGGAATAAGAAACTAAGAGTAATGCTACTCAACGCCAGAAGTCTAAACCTCAATATGCACACACTTGAAACTCTCCTTAGCATGGAGAACATCGATATCTGTACAGTAACAGAAACCTGGTACAAGGCTCCCGAGAGCACCTCAGCACTACCAGGTTATACCTCATACCATGTTTTTCGTCCCCAAAACTTGGACTGTATCACAAAAGGAGGGGGAGTATCAATATTCGTCAAAGATACCTACACCTCCAGGTTGGTGGCACAGCACAGAGCATCAGAGACTATCCATGTGCAACTAACAGTGGGTAAAACTGCCTTCCAGTTTATAGCCTGCTACAGACCACCCTCCCAAACCTAGGAACCCCACTTGGCCTTCCTGAGAACACTGGAAAATATGAAGGTCTCTCCAAACACCATTATATTGGGCATCTTCAACCCTAACATAGACTGGGAGTATTACTCTAGCTCCAACACCCTAGCCCGAAGATTCCTAGAATTTGTAAATTCAAATGCTATGAAACAACTTGTTGCCACTCCCACAAGAGGGGAAAACATACTGGACCTGATCATCACCAACATGGGGATTCTATGCTCCAGACCAGAAGTGTATCCCTCACTGGTAAGATCAGACCATAAACTAATCTCACATCACGACCCCAGCCCCAGAAAACCACAGTGAAAACCTTCTCTAAAGCAAATTTCACACTCCTCAAAACTGAGGTGGAATCCTTCAAAGCCCCCGGGTGTGTGGAAAATATGGCCGGACCGCAGAATCCTTTATAAACTAATTCTATGAACACCTTCAGGAATGCATGGATCATGCAATCTCAAATAAAACCAAAACCCAATCCTCCAAAGTTAGGCGTCCTGTCTGGTGGACCCCAGCCATAAACAAACTATACAATAGAAGGAGGAAGCTACTACATGATAGAGCAAAATCCCAAAAAGGGAAGGCATCTCTGATCAGTATTAGCAAAAAACTACGGGCACTCATAAAATCGTCTAAGGCCAGCTTTGAGAGAAAATTTGCACAGGACACTAAGGATAATCACAAGGCTTTCTTTAGTTATGTTATGAACCTGGGTGGGAATTCCCAGATATGCTCAGAATTAGTCCAAAATGACAAAAAATACACTGAACCCACAGACATTTTCAACATCCTAGCTGACAGGTTCAGTGCAAACTTCTCCCCCCCTTCCCCACCAAAAGGGCAAATATCTATCCCAGCAGAGTACTGCCCCCCTGACATCTCAGATGCTCAGGTAAGAGCCGCCCTCTCCAAAGCAAAAAACACATAATCAATGGGACCAGACGGTGTCCTGGGCTGCGTCCTACATGAACTCCAAGAAGAATTAAACCCAAACATAAAACTACTGTTCAATCTCAGCCTTACTACAGGATATGTACCCAAAGAGTGGCGTACAGCAACAGTGGTCCCTCTCCACAAAGGTGGTGCCTCAAAGGATCCTGGAAACTATCGGCCCATAAGCCTGACTAGCTTGGTCTGCAAAGCTATGGAAAGGATCATCATGTACCTCATAAATAAAGATATTGGGGACCTACAGACACTGGATCCTACCCAGTTCGGCTTTGTTAAGGGCAGATCCTGCCTCTTAAACCTGGTTGATTTCTTTGAAACAGTCACCAAGGCCATTGACGAGGGGAAGGTGGTCCACACAGCCTACCTGGACCTTGCAAAAGCCTTCGATACAATACCTCACTCAGGCATTATAGATAAGCTCACCAGCTTAAATATAAAGCCCTATGTCACTAGATGGGTTGCAAACTAGCTCAAGCACAGAACCCACATAATTGCTGGAGCCATGTCAGACTCCAAACCAGTTACAAGTGGCATCCCACAAGGCTCAGTCCTGGGACCTCTTTTGTTTGGTATATATTTCTCAGAGGTACAGGCTAACACAGAAGGACTGTGGCTGACCAAGTTCACAGATGACTGCAAACTGGGCGCCTCAATCGACTCTCCAGCCGACACAATCTTCCTACAAAAGGGCCTCATAGAAACAGATAACTGGTGCCAGAGCCATGGCCTCAAGCTAAATGCCAAAAAGTGCATAGTCATCCCCTTTGGCAAAAACAAAGTGCCCACAAATTACCACATAGGTGGTAATCCATTAAGTACGGAAGAAGTAATTAGGGACCTGGGGACCCAAGTTGATAGCAATCTCTCATTTGACAACCACGTGGCCAAAGTGGTTAGAGAAACATTTTATATAGCCCACCTAATCATGAAGGGATTCACATCTAGATCATGGGAGGTCATCGTGCCTCTTTACTCATCCCTCATCAGGCCCATAATTGAGTACAATGCCCCTTTTGGGATGTACCTTACCAGACACCTGCAGCAACTGGAAAGACCCCAAAAGTACCTCACCAAGAGGATCAAAGGGCTCAAACAGATGCCATATGCTGCCTGGTTAAAGAAACTCCAGCTCTACTCAGTGGCATACTGCCTGCTCAGAGGCGATCTGTGCCTGACGTATAAAGCCATGTCCAACCTGGAATTAATGGACATGCTGCACCTCAGAAAATCCAAATCCCATTGAGCTATGTGCTCGAGAGACTTGAAGCTCAGCACTGAAATAAATAGGACATGCTGGAGGGACAGATTCATAACCCAGAGGCTCCCTTCACTCTGGAATAAAATCCCAGTCCAGGTTAGGCAGAGTCCCTCATTGACTCTCTTCAAGAGGAATCTTTATGAGTGGATGGGAGATAGTAGGTTTACCCTGGGTAACACTTCTGTGTTACTGTTAGACAGAGGCACAGTATACAAACCTCGAAAAAGGGCATAGCAAAATTCATTTAAAATGGGTGGCGAAAGCCAAACACACTCTGGCTAGGCTTATAAATGCCCTAGGGCAGATAGCCTAGTATGAACCTATGAAGCTATGAACCTCTGTTCTGATCTTGTATCCCCACCCTGCTGCCGAACTGTGGTTGTGGTCTTAAAGCTTTGTGGCTTTTGAGTTGCCCGCCTCTACTATAAATCTGATAGTGGACACTCCTCCCCATCCCCTTGCATCAGCTCATTCTACTGAGTACAGTGTGATCAGTTGTGAAGGTCCACCCTTTTAGCTTCTTAACCTTGGATTTTCTTCTGTCTCCTCATTTTCTACCAAAAAAAAATAAATACTGTGCCTCTTCCTACTTCAGTTTGATTGGGCTTAGGTGTTCAACTGCATTTAGTTTGTTACATTTGTTACTGCTTGTTGGTAGCCTGTTTGAACTG
Source organism: Protopterus annectens (assembly GCF_019279795.1). Classification (NCBI taxonomy): domain Eukaryota; kingdom Metazoa; phylum Chordata; order Ceratodontiformes; family Protopteridae; genus Protopterus; species Protopterus annectens. The sequence goes on along the minus strand of NC_056729.1, from coordinate 1,157,544,259 downwards.
ATGACAGTATTCTACTGAATTGCTGCTTTATTTGAGCTGTTTTTTTTACTGTTGTGATTGTGAGCTAATTTATCACATTTGCACTGTTTTAAAGCAATTTACTGATTAACTGCATTCCATTACTGTTTAACTGTATTTCATTGCTATTTACTGTAAATCATTACTATTTAACTGCATTCTACAGCAATTCATTACTGTTTAACTGTATTTTTTCATACTGTGAGTTCTGTTTTTGTCTGTAAGTGGTTAAGCTGTGCTTTTTTATGAGTTTTATGATGTTCTTAGACCTTAAATTGAGTAGCATATTCTGGATACATGTTTGCTGCTTCCAGAGCTGTTTGTTTTTGCCTTCTATGTTTCTGGTAGCCATCTTGTGTTTGCCTTCTGTGTTTCTGCCAGCCATCTTATGTTGGTAGGGGCCTATCTTCTTTGTTAGTTAGAATAGCAGGGCTGACTGAACTTTGTCTGGCAGAGGCTGATTTGTAAAGAAAGCAGGGGCTAGCAGAATTGGCTAGATTTCCATGTTACTAGAATCTTCTGTTTTTTGGTATTTAAATCCTGCATTTGAGCTGGTTTGGGCGTGTTTGCACATCAAGCACTGCAGCTGTACTGTTTTTAACTCATTGTGAGGTATTCCAGCTACAAATTTTCCCTTAGTAGTACTTGTGTGTTCACCTCGTTGTACTCCTCTTAAACCTTCCACCATTTATCCCCTTAGCTCTCTCTGTCCTCTCTCCCTCAGATTCTGAAAATTAAGGATGGACAATTTCCTATGGCTTCTCCTGCCAGTCTGGTTGATATGGGCATCCTGAGACAGTGTAACAACTGCCTCATATGCACAAATAACCCTCTACTACTACTATATAGGAGCACAATTTGTGAGAGATGCAATTAGATTAAGAACCTAGAGTCTATGCTCTGTCCCTCACATGCCAGTATATCTGACACAGAGAAGGTTGTCAACACAAAAAACACATCTCAAATGCCACCTACACCTACACAACACACACCAACATATGTGGAGGTCCTCAACAAAAACCCACCCACAAAAGAGACCTCCAAGGCAAAACCACGTAAAAATTCCACTGCCCAACACACCACACATAGTCCACACTCATGTGTCTCACAGCCACTAACTAACGCCTAAACATAAACTGAACATATTAGTCATAGGAGTCTTCATTGTGAGACACACAGATGTGCCCCTCACCAGGCTGGATAGGGAGAAGCTCACTGTTAGTTGTTTATCAGGTGCCAGAAACCACCATATCACCCATGCACTCAAGTCTCTCAACAACAGGTATTGTTATGACTGTCATAGTCCATGTTGGCAAGAATGACTTGAGATGTTTCTCCCTGGATTATATGAAGAGAGACATGATCGAGCTCACTGAATATGTGTCTCAGGCAGGTATGTTCCTAGCCTTAAGCAGCATTCTACCGTCACCCAGAATGATGCCTCAATACAAACAGAAAATTATTGACTTTAACAATTGGCTTAGTTTCTGGTGTCATTCCAAATGGAACCAGTAACTGACAGCCTGGGAAGACATGATCAACAGTCCACAATGCTTTGGGAGATGACACTGTAGGGATGCTGCAGTGGTTACTCATGTTGGTTAAGCTGGTCCAAGACATTTGCACTGACAAAATCAAGGAATCTCTGGGCATTTGTGTTTTGGCATGAGTAGTTCTTTCAGTCTATGATTAGATAGTTAAAGTCACCCAGGATCAGGGTAAAGGGTTGAATCTTGTATGAATCTACAGTGTCATCTCCCCGGAGATGTCCTGCATCTGTCTCCCTTGGGTTTCAGGTTTCTGGGAAAGGGTCTTGCCTCCCATGTAGGGCCTTTTTTAGGCAATGCCATGAGGTTAAAACTACCAACATGAAAATTTCATCAAAATGCAAATTAAAGGTCATGCTGCTAAATTCTAGGAGCCTAAACATAAAGTGCACTCATTCCAAGCATTCTTAACCCTGGAAGATGCTGACGTTTGTGCAGTCACAGAAACCTAGTTCAAAGTTGAGAAGAGCACCCAAGCCATACCAGGTTACTCATCATATCATACTTTCAGCCCCAAACCGCAGTAAAGCAAAAGGAGGTGGAGTTGCAATATATATTAATGACATACACACCTCCAGGCTGGTCAAACAGTATGATGTACAGAAGACACTCCAGGTGCAGTTAACCATTGACAAGACCCCTTTTCAAATCATAGCTAGCTACAGACCCCCAACTTTGACTCAAGATGCTCACTCCACCTATTTGGACCTCTTTGAATTTATCAAGGTTCAACCCTTTACCCTGATCCTGGGTAACTTTAACTATCCAACCATAGACTGAAAGAACTAATCATGCCAAACCACAAATGCCCAGAGATTCCTTGATTTTGTCAGTGCAAATGCCTTGGACCAGCTGGTCGACACCCTCACAAGAGCTGATAATATGTTGGACTTGGTATTAACCAATATGAGTAACCACTGCTGCAGCCCTACATTGTCATCTCCCCTGGTAAGATCCGACCACAAAGCAGTCACTTTTGAAGTCACTATCTCCCCCGACCCCCCCCCCCCCCAGCCAGGGTCAGAAAAATACTTCTCCAAAGCTGATTACAACCTCCTGAGAGAAGGTATAAAGAGTTGTTTCACAGCCCCCTCCCTCTCCATAGGAACTGGCATATATGTCCAAACCTACATCAAAGTACTATATGAACATTTATATAGCTGCATGGAATCAAGAATACCTGACTGGATAAAATCATCCTCCTCAAGGAAGACTAAACCTGTCTGGTGGACATCTGCAATAATTAAACTCTATAATAAAAGGAAAAAAATTGCTGACCATGATCAAGAAGGAGTAGATGCATAATTGGAAGCAATCTCTCCTTAGCCTGAACAAGCAAGTAAGAGCACTAGTGAAATCCTCCAAAGCAAACTTTGAGTCAAAACTGGCCACATCTACTAAAGACACTCATAAGGCCTTCATGTCCACAATCTCAATGGAAGCACTCAGATCTGCTTCACAACTGGTGGTCAAGGACACCACATACACAAATGCCATAGATGTAGCCAACTTGCCGGCAGACAGGTTCAGTGAAAACATCACCCTTCTGTACCCCCCATCAGCAAATCAGGACATCCCCAGCTCCTGCCCCCCTCCCCTTATCTCTAGGAAGCAAGTCATCACTGTTTTCTTAAAGATAAAAAATAAAGCCTCCATGAGACCCGATAACATGCCAGGCTGCATCCTACATTAACTCAGGCAGGAACCTGCAGACCATTAGGCACCATATTCAACCAAAGCCTGAGTACCGGCTTCATCCCAGCTGAGTGGAGAACAGCCACTGTCATCCCTTTGTACAAAGGTGGAATGTCCACCAATCCAGAAAATGATAGACCCATCAGCCTAATTAGCCTGATCTGCAAGGCCATGGAATGGATTATCAAGGACCTCATTATCAAGGACATTGGCAACCTCCAAACACTCGATCCCACACAGTTGGGTTTCATCAAGGGGAGGTCATGCCTGTTAAATTTGGTAGACTTCATTGAGACAGTCACCAAAGCCATGGACGAGGGGAAGATGGTGCACACCCCCTACCTTGACCTGGCCAAAGCCTTCAATGTTATTCCCCACTTGGGTATAATAGATAAACTCTCTCAACTAGGCATCAATCCATATGTTACCAGATGGGTAGCAAACTGACTCATTGATAGATCTCACATAGTAAAAACAGGGAAAGCCATGTCAAGCAGTAGACCTGTAATGAGAGGTGTAATGCAGGGATCAGTCTTGGGGCCTCTATTGTTTGGAATATACTTTTCTGAGGGTAGACCAAAACCAGTGGGCTATGGCTGACTAAGTTTGCAGATGACTGCAAGCTGGGCACTGTCATCAATTTCCCAAGTGATGTGGACGTCCTCCAAGAGGGTCTCACCCAAACAAATGACTGGTGCCAGAACCATAGCCTCAAACTGAGTGCCAAATATTGCATCATCGACCCCTTTGGGGAGAGTGACATCCCCACAAATTATCAGATTAATAACAAGGTCCTAAGCATGCAATCAGTCGTGAGGTACTTGGGCACCCAGGTTCAGAGCAAACTGACTTTTGACCACCATGTTGCCTCCTTTGTACGGAAAGCTTTCTACCTGGCTCACCTCATTATTAAGGGTACCTCATCCAGGGAAAAGGAGGTTACAACATCCCTATATTCTTCCCTTATAAGACCCATTATAGAGTACAATACCCCTTTCAGCATGTACCTCACAAAGCACATGCAGCAGCTGGAAAGACCACAAAGGTTCCTCACCAGGAGAATCCAGGGCCTCAAACATCCACCCTACACAGGTAGGCTAAAAGCCCTGTCCCTCTACTCAGTCTTATACAGACTCTTCAGTGGTGACCTCTGTCTTGCATAGAAAGAAATCTCAGACCCCGCCTTGATGGGACTGCTGCATATCCGCAAGTCAAGATCCACTCGAGTAACCCACACTCACAACCTCATCCTGGTCTGTGACAGCAATACATCTTGTTGGAGGGACAGAGTTGTGTCCCAGAGACTCTCCCTTCTGTAGAATAGACTCCCTCTCCATGTCAAGCAGAGTATCTCTTTAACCCTTTTTAAGTGCAACCTGGATAACTGGATGGGGAACAGAAAATACACCCTTGGGATTCCACTTGTGTCCCTGCTGGACAGGGGCATCGAGTGCTGACTTGTTGGAACATGGGCTAAATTCTTGCCTATGCTTGTAAGGGCCTCAGGGCCAATAGCCTAGTAACTTTCTATGTTCCTATGATCCATACATAGATCCTGTCTGGAAATACTGCCTGCCTCCCTAAACTGCCATAACTGACAGTCACTGCCTATGCATCCCTCTGATGTTAGACTGGGATGAAAGCAAATGGTCACATTCATATATTTCAAGTGACTGCTGAAATGCATGTACATAACAAGCCTCCTCTCTTCTCACCACTAAGGCAAAGACAGCCACCTGTATAATTGTGAGGAAATTGAAAAAAATAATGATTGCAGTAATGTATTCTAATTGTTGGCCCTAGATAGAACATTGCCCCTAAATGAGCTAAAGTAACTTTCTTTTTTCACCTCTGAGGTCTGTGAGGAAAGTAAAGGAATCCCCAGCTCCTCAAATAACCTACAGCAACTTTTTCTTGGCAAACATCTGAGCAGGGCTGGTTTTAGAATGGGTGTGGTTGAGAGCAGAGGCCATTATTGGTTTTATCCTATAGGATCATATCACAGTCCTGTTCAATTTAAAGAGCATAAACAGAAAGTTAAAGCATTTTTTCTCCTCATGTTTTCCACAACCAGAAACAGCTTTTATGGGGTTCTCACACAGTCAAAGATGATTAAGGGACCCACTAGTATGCATTTACACAGTCTGGGGAGTGAGGTCCCACCAGACTCCTAGCAGATCAAAATGTCTGAATGGTCTATGACATATTTTATGCCTTACTTTTGAAATATAATCACTTGTTAGCTACATTTTTTATAGATACCCAGAAGAATAATGTGTGTGTCCTGGCAATATTGGATGTGTGCACTGATAAAAATCAGTGATATTTTTTACCCACATACAAGAATAAGTCACAGTAATATTAGTTTTGTACTTATTTCATCAAATAACAATACATTGTGCAACACTGGTACTACCACTGCAGATCACCAGATCAGTTACTGCTGTTTAATAGTCATCAAACAGCAAGGATAAGTCCCTTTTATTTACCTCATTGAGGACTAAATGAATACCCGACACTGTCCCTGATTTCACAGATACTCTCTGATTTTGCATTATAATTTTGCTCTGTCCTTCATACAGAAGAAGTTTTATTTGCTGGCAAACCATTCAGGATTACAGACAATAAATAAATCCAGACGTCAGAGTTTTATACTTTTTATTGTCCAAACAAATATGCATGCTGATGCAAAATGTGTTATTCTAGTAACTTTGTAAGTGAATTAGAGTAATATTTAAAATGTGTTCCTGATTTTGAGTGTTTATTCTGTTATTATTTTTTTGTATTGCATATAATTCTTCAGCAAAGAAGTTGAGAGTTACACTATTGGTGTTCTGCCTGGATTTATAAAACACCCTGGAAAAGAAAACCATCCTTGAAGACTGAAAGCATCAGCTCTTCCTAACATCCAAATTTGCACTGAGGTCAGTCATTCTGGTCTGCTGATCTCTCTAGTACTTACCTTGCTCATGCTCATTATCAGCTTTATCCTAATAGGGTCATGTCACTACCCTGTTCAGAATAAAGAGCATAATCAGGAAATTAGTACATTTTTTTCTGCTTATTTTTTCCCAGCCAGCAACAGTTTTTGTGGGGCCCCCACACAGTCAAGGATGATTAAGGGGGCCTCCTGCAGGCATGGGTATTGCAAGTACCTAAAAATGGCTATGTTATTAGTTTCAGTGAAGAGAATGTTCACCAGCAGGATTTAACTAGGCTAGGTGCATTATGTCAGTGGTAAAATATTTAATGGAATTGTGAAGTCTGTTACCTGACAAAACACTGTAACTATAACTAAAGATCTTCTAATTTTGAAGGAGATATAAGTAAGAGTTATTGTTACCCACCTGGTGTATTAAGTTTACAACACCGCTGTACTAGCTTTTGTTGGTTTGACAGACACATTACAAAATATCAAAATAAGATTACTTGCTACCAGGCGGCCCTCCAGCAACCATATGATTAACTTGTACCTAAAGCCAGCTATGGGTGTGTGAGGTTTGCTTGAGTACATTTAAGTGAGGTTTTTAATTACTGCAACAATTTGGATATTAGAGGTACAAGTGTATGTGTAAATATTTGTGGGTTAAGGCTAGAGTATGGACAAGGTAAGTGTGAATTAGGTGTGCAAGTATCTTGCGTACAGGAACAATTAGAGAAAGTTTTTTTTTTTTGTAATCTACTGTGTGAGGCTGAGGTAAGGGACAGTGGCAGGCCTAGACTTATAGTTAGTACACATGAGTATGGTGATGGGGGGCCTCTACTGAGTTATTTCTTAACACGTATACTGACACATATATATTCATCTCAACCAGTAAACATTCTTTATTTTCAAAGTCCATCTAAACCCAGTAAAGTGAATCAAAACAATGCAGAGGCCTGCCACATAAAATGGAAATGTGCGTTGGCCAGCAATATGTATCTCTTCCATCAAATAGCAGAATACCCTGAGGTAGTGGGTGCAATAGACTGCATGTACATATGCATCAAAGCACCACCCGGTGAGCGGGGTAGGGTCTACATCAACTGCAAGGGCTTCCATCAACTCCCAGGTCATGTGTGATGCTCAGGGCATAATAATGAATGTGTGTGCTGGCTGCCCTGGAAGCTGCCATGATTGCCACATCTAGCATCTGACGCAGCTGTAGAACAGATTTGCCAATGGGGGCATCCCACATGGACATCTAGTGGGGATGATGGATATGCACTGGAGCCATGGCTGATGACACCCATCAGAAATGTACACTCACCCGAACAAGAACTCCATAATGAGGCACATGCACAAACACGAATCATAATAGAGCATGTGTTTGGGATACTCAAATCATGGTTCCAGTGTCTGGACATATCTGGTAGAGCCTTGCAGTACTCATCAACTACATGTACCCACATTGGCCTTGTATGTGCCATGCTACACAATATGATCCTGCGGAAACAGCTGCAGCAGGAACACCATGGGACAGGGCCACACAGCCCCCCACCATTGCCAAGGCCTGCACAGGCACAGAGTGACTCGGAGGAGGAACAACCTGAGCCTGCCCCAGTAGGCAGAAGGAGGCATGCCCAGTATGCCCTGGACTTGTCAAAGAGCCAGCAACACATTGCACACACACTGACACAGTAGGGATCCAGGGAATGTCACCTCTCTCTGACTTGCACATACAGTAAAAGGGATGCCAAACATGACACTACCTGTGCTCAACCATGTATAGGGAGTGTACTCCGTGCATCTGACATAGGCAGCCCTGCAGCGCCACCCTCAATAGTGGGACACCCACAAGGTAAGTGACCCACACATGCCAGTTGGGGGGGTTCACATACCCAACAACTGTTACAGCCAGCAGGATAGGTGTAGACAAACACAAACAAATGCTGTTCTATGGCCTCTGAATGAGCCCTATGTGTGTGTAACCCCTTCAGGCCTACACAGACAGACTACAGCAGGCCAGGCAGTTGGATGTAAGATGTGAAGGCTAGGAAGTCAGAAACTAATATGTACCCAGTGAAAGCTAGGATCTATAGTACACTGGTATGCTTCTAGCCAGCACGATAGGTAAGACTACAGACTGTGTCCCCCAGCTATGCAGAATTGTAGCAACAGTACATGCCAAATGACCGATGGATACCCTGCAGACACAGCCTGATACCTGTTGGTGTACAACACAAAGGTCAGCATCGCAATACAAACAACCTGGACTTGATCCACACATGCAATACAGATGGCCATACTGGGCATGCTCGCACACCTAGAGGAATGAAGGCAATGTCAGTCAACAACATACTGAAAAGTCATACTGGGCATGCTCACGCACAAACACATGAAGGCCATGTATGTAAACACCAGTGGACCAGACATATCTGGCAGTCACAGTTCTTAGTGCAGACACATGTCAGTATGCACCACTCCTGCCTTGCACACACAGTGGATAGGAATACAGACATATATGTAAGGACAACACACTATAATAAGTCAAAGGTAGATGAACATAGATGTGTGGAAGAGGGTCACTGTGACAAGGACCCATCCGGGCCTGTCCCACCCAGCACACAGCCAAAGGGCCACAAACACATGAGGTGCAGATGTCACTCACTGCAGATACTAGCGATCAGCATTTGTAAGCATGACAGACAATGTGGTGCTCGTGCCAGCTGTGCAACATGACTGTACAAGGAAGTAGTCATCTAGTAGCTGTATACACGTTCCTGTGACATATGACCCCGTGTGTGCCCACATGTGGCATGTCAGTCCCTACATGAATGGGTTATGGCCCATGCACACACCGCCCACCCCATAGTAGTATTGTGATAAGCCTGCTGAGGTCATCCAATGTGAAATACACCTTTGTGAGAGCCGTAACTCAGGAATCTCCATGGCGTGTCCCATAACTGCATACTGCTGTAGTGATAAACTAGTTAAGTAGTAGTTCAAACCCCAGACTTGGCAAATGTGTGAGTGTGTCTGACTGTGTAGAGAGCAATGCTTTGTAGGATACTCATGCTCTGTACAATTCATATGCTGAACTTTGGCAAGGCCGCTGATGTCACTCATCTAGAAATACACCTCTGGGAAAGTCATAGCCCAGTAATCTCTGTAGCATGTCCTGTGACTGCGTACTGCTGTAGTGTGATAAAGTAGTTAGGTAGGTGTTCTAACCCCAGACCTGGTGAATGTGTGTGTCTGAATAGAGTGCAATGCTTTTTAAGCTACTCACACTCTGTACAATTCATATACTCGACTTTGGCAGGGCTGCTGATGTCACTCGCCTAGAAATGCACCTCTGGGAAAGTTATAGTCCAGTAATCTCTGTAGTGTGTCCTGCAACTGCATACTGCTGTAGCGTGATAAAGAAATTAAGTAGGTGTTTTAACCCCAGACCTGGCAACTGTGTGAATCTGTGTATGTCTGACTGAGTAGAGAGCAATGCTTTTTAGGCTACTCACACTCTGTGCAATTTATATACTCAACATTGGCAAGCCGGCTGATGTCACTCACCTAGAAATACACCTCTGGGAAAGGCATACACCAATAATCTCTGTAGCGTGTCCTGTAACTGTATACTGCTGTAGTGTGATAAAGAAGTTAGGTAGGTGTTCTAACCCCAGATCTGGCAACTGTGTGTGTGTGTGTGTGTGTGTGTGTGTGTGTGTGTGTGTGTGTGTCTGACTGAATAAAGAGGAATGCTTTTTAGGCTACTCACACTCCGTACAATTCATATACTCAACTTTGGCAGGCCTGCTGATGTCACTCACCTAGAAATACAACGCTGTGAAAATCACACCCAGTAACTTCCATAGCGTGTCCTGTAACTGCATACTGCTGTAGTGTGATAAACCTAGTTAGGTAGGTGTTCTAACCCCAGACCTGACAACTGTGTGGGTGTTTGTGTGTGAATCTGTGTGTGTGTCTGACTGAACAGAAAGCAATGCTTTTTAGGCTACTCACACTCTGTACAATTCATATACTCAATCTTGGCAAGACTGCTGATATCACTCAACTAGACATACACCTCCAGGAAGAGTGTATCCCAGTAATCTCTGTAGCACTTCCTGTAACCGCATAGTGCTGTAGTGTAATTTAGTACTGTGGTAGGGTTCCATCCTCACCCATGGCAGTTCTGGATGTTTTGTGTGCGTATGGAGCAATGCATTATAGGCTACTCACTAGAAGTATATTTCAAATGACCTACTGTGGCAATCCTGCTGCTGTCATCCATTGTGAAATACAACTTTGGGGAGACAGTTCATCAGTAATCCCTGTGGTGCGACCTATAACTGCTCCATGCTGTAGTGTGATATAGGCCATGGTCAGGGGTTGGATATCTACACATGTCAGTTGTGGATGGTTTGTGTGTGTCTCACTGTCTGTGTAGGGAGCAATGCATTCTAGGCTAGTCACTTGCAGTACAGTTGAAATGCCCTACTTTGGTAATCCTGCTGATGTCATTCATTGTGAAATACACCTTTGGGGAAAGAATACTCCAGTAATGTCCCTCATGTATTATAACTGCGTAGAGCTGTAGTGTAATAATCTAGTTAGCTAGGGGTTCTACTCCCAGACATGACAGGTGTGTGTAACTCATATCCTGTGTATTTTGGCTGTGAGTGTGTGACACCTGTGGCCAATGTAGAGGGGGGTTTGCTCAGTTCTTTTATGGTGGCCCTACTATATATCACCATGTCAACCATACAGGGATAACAGACGTAAATTAGCTGACAGGCTGGGGTGCAAAGCCATAACCAGACATGTGAAAACAAGGCCAGCCAATCACAGGTAGCAACCCCACTATTACCCAGAGCACACACACATGCCTAGGCAACAGCCAATGTGTGGGTAGTATACTGCATATTGGCCACTGATAGTAATGCTGCAGTGATAGCAATGGGCTACAGAGGGCATGTCACCCCACCCATCTGTCCAATATGCATGAACATGCAGACAGTGCACCTCCACCATGTTCCCAAATGGACACCTGCACCACCCGTGGTGCCTTCACATGTGACTCCCAATGGACATACCATGCCTGATAACATTCCCTGCATGGACAGATGACACTGACATCAGGGAATGCTGTTAGCATGCTATCAAAGTAGGTGCAGGGTAAACCTGCTGCCCATTAGCAGTTCCTGCCACAGGTGGGCAAGAATGGCACATCCGATGATAATCTGTGTTCATAACATGGGCCAGACACCCCAGGTCCAGTTCCACATGTCACTGTACATGCATGTGGGAGGTGTGCACATCCCACCAGACACCATCCATGTCATGGAGTAAGGAACATATACATGGCAAGTGATGCACAGCATTGGCCACACACAATAGTCTTGCAGGTGACTGGATGGGAGATGAAATACCAACCTGTGTGGGCAAATGCAGAAACTACAGGCCTGAGCCACAATGCAGACCATTGTCATGTGGCCTGATGCCAAGGTATACCCATCCCCTACCCTTGTACAGCCTGCTGGCACAGTTGACCACCACACACCTGTGTAGACATGCACCCATGCATGTCAGGACTGGCACCCTTTGTGTTCGTGTGTGTGTTGTGTGGTGCATCTGACCACATCCACACTCACTACAACCCCCCTGAAGCATGCCATTTGATGTCTGACACCTCATCATACTCTATGCCCATATGACCTCCATATGACCCATGTGGTGCATGTGATACCTGCACATCGATGTGTTGTGGCAATCCCACTAGTGATGAGTTGCACTCCTGGCCCTGCCAAGTTTGTCAATGTGTGTGCATCCCTGTGTGAGTGTGCCTGTGTTGATGCTGACAGCTGTTCATGCAGACAGGCACGTGTATGTCACCTACTGTATATCTACCGTATCCCTGTTGCAGATGTCATTCACCATTACAAATATGCTCTGAGTGCTCCACAGTAGGTAATCCATGTGGCGCATCCAATAACTGCATCAAACTGTGATAACACTACATGGTTGTCGGGGGTTTGATACCCTGTGCTGGTAGGTGTGTGACACAAACGTGCTTCTGTTTTACTCTACCACACTTCCTGGACATGTATTTCCCTCTGTCTGCCTCCCCCACTCCCTCACCGGTGGATTTGGAAACCCACACCTGCTATGCTTTGGCAGCAGCATGTGTATTTTAAGTGATGCTCATGATCAGCTGATGTCCTCTGCATGAATTGCAGCCCTCCCCTAGCTGATTGCATGTGGAACAGCTGTGGTAACAGTCCCATAGCCAATTGCATGGAAACACACTCCAATACCTAGGAACAACATGGTGGTGTTGGCCCTTTACAGTCACTGTGTCACTGTGAGCAGGAACTCGATCTGTTGTTTGGCAAACAGCATCTCAGATGGATTGGGGATTTACCTCTAACAACATACACTGTGGAAAGAGGGCAACAAACAGGAGGGGGATGTGCCTGACCTGACTACAGACTGTAAGTGCTGCTATACTGCATGTGGAGTAATGTTGGTTTAACAGTGTTTGTCTGGATATGCCTGTCGTACATGTCGCAATACCTGCCATGTCGGTTCCATGTATATGAGGGATCCTCATCCACAGGGCCATCCGCAGACTGGGCAGTGTTGTGCCTTTGGTTTCATGTGTCAGCTACAAAGCAACTATCTGTGGAATGCAGAAGGTAGTGTGAGGATTGCAGTCAGTAGATGGTGACAGCCAAGAGAGTTACTGATGTCACATACCTCATAGGACATATGGTGCAACAAACCCTGTTACCACAGTATATGCATGAGGGTATTACAGCAACATGTCAATATTGGCCCTGTGTTTATGCCTCCAGCCACAACTCTGTCAACCTTTGTACATATGTCATGCAGTAGGGGGTGCATATGTTCTGTACACCATAGTCATTGACAGCATATCTGATAACAAGCCAGTAAGATAGCAGACTGCTACACATGTTATGTAGAGTAGGGGTTATATTTGAAGACATAACCTAGGCATTCTGTGGTTGTGTATACAGTACTGAGGTATGTGTAAGTCTGGTAATTGTTGACAGTGTGTGTATAGTGAATATGTACCTCAGCCTGTGTAGAGACTGTTGTAGATGTCAATGTTCCTGGTCCTGTTCTATCTGATGTTACATGCTGCTCCACTGTATGTCACCCTATCAGCTTACATGTTTGTAGGGGCGAACATACACATGTCCCATACCAAAGACAGGCATTAGACCACACTGTCTAGCAGCCCAGTATATGTAGGGGTGTTGTGTGAGTGACTCATATGAGGATGGTGTAGGTCAGATAGTCCATATACTGTAATAGTACGCTAGCTTGCCATATGTGGCTGTGGCTGCGTTCACACTGGTTGTGGTTATGCACTTTCACATAGGTGTCTGTTACTCTGTGATGTGACATGCCTGTAGAACCTGCTAGCTATGCAGGTACATGTGTATTCCCACATGGGAGATGTAGCCCAGTGTTGAGTCAGTCTGCCTGTAGCTTGCACTGTGCTTTGTTACATACCTAGAACATTACTGTACTTATCCAGTGAGATGTCATGCCCAGATACTTGCCAGATGTACTTCTTCCGGGCCACCATGACAGTTATGTATGTCAGACAAAGCAGTGGGATGCTGTTCAGATGTATGTCACTAATTAGTGGGTAGTATGTGGCCATGGCACCTCTGTACCAGTGGTTATTATGTGTCAGGACAGACAGGGGTGTATGAATGCATAACCTATCGGGGCAAATGTATACCAGTATTTACATGTTATACCCATCTACATGGCTGTTAACATCCACATTGACAGGTCTGGTCCACATGTCTTGCATGAAGGGGTTCTGTGTATACACCTGGACTGACCAGCGTGTGTCAGTCTGTCCACATATATTGGGCGTATCACAGCTGTAGTCCACAGGGGTGTTACTGTGCTAGCAGTGGTACTGTACTATGATGACCTCAGGATGTCTGTCAGTTACCAATGGCGCACATGTTCACAGCAGATGTGGCCTCCCACACACACCATGTCTGTGAAGACGATCCCTATTACAGTAGCAATTGTCTACAAATATACCTGCAATACATGCATGACATCCCCTTGCACTGAGAGGTTGGACTACTGGGGCTGAGTAAGGCTCCACTCCATGTGCAGGACATACGGCAAATATATATGTATATATCATTATACATATATCCATATAGATATGTACACATTTACATATCTTGCTTACTGTATGACAACAGTTGTACACATATGTGTCTGTGTTCCAGACTCTGTCCTGCACCTACATACCTGGCTTTGCACATGTGACATGCTGTCAGGGTTTGTTATGTAGTGGGCTGTGTGTATGTCATGCTGTCATTCCTGCCATCCCTCCACAGCTGTTGTGTCCCCCACACATACTGGGGGGTTGGGGCCATATATGTGTGGGCTCCACCTACACAATACATGTGTGCCTGAATGCACTGCAGAGGGCAGTGTACTTAACTGTGGTATATGGCCCAGTAGTAGTGAGTGTATGGGGGGTGCACCATGACTAACCCTGGCTGCTACAACATGTGTGGTTATCTGGGGTAAGCTGCCTTAAGGTATCTGGATGTACATTACCATACAGTCCACCGTGGGTAAATGCAGGCCTAATGCCTCCTGCCATATGGAATGTTCGGTTTGTCAGTGTGATTGTGATGGTGTCAGTTATGCCTTGTTATGTAACAGATACATCCCATTGTGTCAGCTGGGGTCTGTACCCCCTAGGGATTGTGTACAGAGTGTAGATATAGGCTGCTGGACTATACATCTGCATTATGTACTGTTGATTGTCTGGTATGCTGTGGGCTAGTCTGTCATTACTATTGTACTACTAGAAGGCCTCGGCCTGGACAGCAACATGTGTCAACCTTTCCAGACTACTGTCTCAGTATAACTGTTTCACAGTTGCATTACACTGTTCATATGGATGTCAGTGTCTAAACTGCTATATGACATGGCATATACAACTGTCATAGTACACAAATATAGCTTTCACATTCATTTATGGGCATCTGTGTGTGGTGTTATATCCTTTGATATCTCTGTGGGTATGTGTTGCAGGCTATGAATGTCATTCATATGGGTGGCTCATAAAGTCTCCAGCTGGTAAGGTGGTGATGGTAGGAATACTGGCCAATTTTGTGTGCACATACTACATATGTATCTTTCTGTACATATCTCTGTGTGTGCATGTGTACTTATATATATATATATATATATATATATATATATATATATATATATATATATATATATATATTATACTTGTATCTGCATATATCTATCTGTGTATATGTATCCTAGGAATGGCCATGTCATGTGTGGTCCTGGTTATGGGATCTGCAACACTTGTTACTGTATTACGAGGGGGGGGCCATGCTTGGCTGGGGGAGTATACCTATTCGTACCAGACGTATATTGTGTGGGGCCTCTCAACACCATTAACGTTGCATGAGGACATATATGTTATTGTTATATCCCCATTGTTATCATCAGATTTCTGTCTGTATACACCTATATATGTACATGTATATATCTGCTGACATATAAATGACCTGCTGTATATCTTTACACATGTAGATGTAGACATATATATCCATAGATGTAGGCATTTGCATGTATATATGTTCATATATATTTATATATTTATATATATATATATATATATATATATATATATATATATATATATATATATATATATATATATATATATATATATATATATATATATATATATATATATATATATATATATCTACATATATCGATATGTTGTACCTGTTTAGACATTAATATATTTACTCACACACTTACAACTATATGTTGCAATACATTCTCTGTACTGTCGAATGACTGGGCTGGATGATATGTATGTGAAAACATCAGGGTTATGTATATCTGCCATGATTTAGTGGTAAATCATTTTGTAAATGGTGTGCAGTGTCCTGGGTACCAGCCTTGCAGAGGCAGTTTATTTTATTGCTGGCCAGAACACTCCCGCTTACCACCACACTAACCTCTTTAAAAGGAAAGAAAAAAGGGTTGATAGGAAAGTGGTGAAAAAGGGGTTCAAAGAGGGTAAGATCGTATGGGAAATAGCTAGGCATGTGCAGGAAGGGTGTAGGAAAGGTCCATAGCTGCCCATTTCTGCTACAGCAACAGCTGTGCATATACACTGAATTTGGAGGTAGATTTGGACCCTCAAATCCCTGGGAGAGGGGTGAGGACAACATAAATGCATTGTGATGCCAATTAGACCAGATTACATGTGTCCAGTGGACATGTGTGTGAAATGGACAGCCATGTATGGGGCAAGATTGTTTCGTGGGAACATATTGCCCTTCCATAATCTTTTCAGGTGGGAGTGGGATGTTGGGGAGGGGTTGTAGGTATATTTGGGGAGGGAAGTTGCGTAGGTTAACAGACATGACACAAAAGACGCATACAGGTGCGGTATATGACACATGTGGGGGGGTGAACACCTTGATGGGGAGGGGTGTTAGGATATCGGAAGCCCACAAGCCCCTTAGTGGTAACAGTGGGACTGAGGTCCCTACCCATAGGCAGTCACCATGGTGTCACCACAGTGCCATACCCTTGTAAAATATGACTGCAGACCTTCCTCCTGCTGACACATGCACACCTAAAACACAAATGGATAACATTATGGAGATAACAATCAGTGTTACTGACAGCTGAAATACATCATAGCTGCATGGCTACACTACCTGACATATGTATTACACATTACCCCTGACAACATCTTACACTGCAGTACATTGCAGCACTCTATAACAGTCACTGTGTGCATCAGAACCATATTAGCCTGTCCCTGCATCCCGATGACAGGGATGTGGCACAGGTATCATCATATGCACAGAGTGTGTTGCTGGTTTGCCAGAGGCCGATGGTGGTCCATACATGTGTTACCATATGAGTGGGTGAGGGGTTTGGTTCAATGATTGAGACATGGTGATGTGGTGTGTGTCGGTATGGGGTCTCCCTAGGTGTGGTTGCATAGTGTGTGGGTATGCATGCACACAGTCCTGCCATGTGGCTGCCCTAAACAGGTGTTGTTGGACAGCTGCAGACCATACCTGGCAGTATGTGCAGTTCAGTGCCTCCGGCCACAGACACGCTGACTGTGCCTGCCATGGATTCCATGGGCATGTGCAGGTACAGACCTTGAGGTGCTACTCTCCCCTGATGATGACAGATGTCCGCTGGAACCATGTCCCGTCTGGGACTGGCCAGGGCCACGTGCACAAGGCCTGCTGTGGTGTAGTGTGGACAGCACCCCCAGTGATGTGCTGGGGCTGGTACTGCCACTACAGGAGTGGCTTGGTGTCCTGGCACATCCACATTGACCACCAGCTACTGGTGTTTCTAGCCTACGTCCATGTAGCCGTCACACTACTCCCACCACACGTTCAAGCACAGACATTCCACGGTCGAGGAGGCCCACCATCTCACACCACCATCTATCCATGACCTCAGTATGTTCACGGAGGGCAGCAGCAATGTCATGGAGGGTGCCACTTACAGATGAGAAAGCAGCCCTCTGCAGCCTCAGGCCCTGTCTGGTGTGCATGTCCATGCATGCCTGTGCCTCCATTATGGCCTGACACATGATTCTGGTGGTACCAGTTGTGGTGCTTCTGCCAGGGGCATGATGACCTTTTGCACTCCCACGAGCACCACGGTACATCTGCTGATGTGGTGGCCTGCCGGACATCTGGCTATACTGACAGTGACCTGACACACTTTCCTGGTCACTGGCACCAACTGCCAACTGTCCCTCTGCTATGGCCACATGTGATGGGGTTTGTAGGGGCACTGTAACTGTGTGCAGGCTTGGGGTGACTAGGAGGGTGATGACACATGTAAGTGCAGTGTTGGCCTCTGACAACCCCACCTGTGTCTCAACAGTACCATCATCATCATCAGTGTCTGTACGGACACCTACCTCAGTTTGCATGCAGGAGGGGCCCTGACCCACCTCGCCACCTGTGGGGGAAACAAACACCCACTTGTAAGACCTGCACAGCATTGCATAACAGTATGCACATTCACACACACACAGTCAGTCACACACACAGTCAGAGTCACATACACACAGTCACACACACAATCACACAGTCACACACACACACAGTCACACACACACATAGATACACACACATGTACACCCACAAACACTGACAGTCCACCTTACTACCTCCCTTGCCCTGAGTTTACAGACAGTCCCACATTCAGTTACATATGTTCCCCATCCTGCATGGCACTTGCTAACATACACTCATTAATACTACCCATTAACATATCATACCTCTCCATGCCTACATGTGTGATCACAACACATGACCTGTTACTCCATCACCTCCCTGACTTTGGTGGAGTAGGTTGTACATGGCCTCACTACTGTCATCCAGTATTACCTGGGGTATGTCCAGTTATGGTGTACATGGCCACTATATTGTTGGGGCTGCTACATTCACTACATATGTCACACACCAGAGCCTCATACTACAGTCTTGATCAGTCCATGCCACATCTGCTGCACAATCAACCCGTCATGCAGACAACAGTAATACCTGGATACACTCACTGATGTGGTATGGTAATTCCCCATTCCATTAGTAGTGCTGCATATGTGGGTAGCCGGTTATCTATCTGCTGTTGGCAATATGATGTGTATACCTGGTATGTACTTTCCCTCCCAATGCATGTTCTGTGCTACAGACCTTGTTATGCTATCAGCTGTCCTGTGTTCACATATCAGAAAGGCTGTCCTGCTGTCTCATGTGTCACTACATGTACAGCACAATCACACAAAGAAGTACTGCCACGTGATCAATCCCACTATCGCCTGTGAATACATAGTCACCCGCACAAACAGACACACATGTACATACACATCAGACATGCATCGACCACACTCCACCAGATTGCACTTACACACACATTCAACACACACACACACACACACACACACACACACACACACACACACACACACACACACATACACACCTACATGTGGGGTTGCACACCTTTTGTACACACAGTCCTCCCATTACCCTTCTGTCAGCATACATTACATCTGGTGCTCAACAGCATGCAGTGCAACTATACTGACCTCATGCTAGTGGCAGTATACATGTGTGTGATGCATGGGCTGTGTTGGTAGGTGATGGCCCTTCCCCTTGTTAACACTGCACCCATGTACGAAGTGCTACTGTCGACCTGTTCTGCACCCTGCCTTGTACTGTGCACCATACCACACAGGTGTACAAACCATTGCTGCTTATGTAGTACTGTGTCTGTTATGTCAGCTCCAATGCTCACAGCCCCTATGTGGTACAACACCTCATACCTGTGATGATATGTGAACAGATATAATTTGTGAATGCCTGATGTCTGCGTTACAGATCACAACATCAGCAGTGCATGTATGACCAGTACATGACCATTACACTGACACCCACCAGACCTTACCATGGCTGTGGGGGTGCCCTTCACATGTCCCAGAACTCTGCATGGTTGCAAGGTCTACTCATGTGCACAAACTGCTGTCACTATTGCTGTGGGGTCAAGTTTACATCTGCCACAGTTACATAACCTGATTTTGTGCAGTTACAGCCATGAGGGTGTTGTTTCACACATGTCCCTACTGTAGGCCATGTGTCCTTCCATACTTCTCGTCCCTGTGGACACATTGCACAATGACAGGATGTTAGTTATCTTGCATGTGTCTGTTGTACCCTTCCGATACCCCAGCATGGTCACTACTGTGATGCAGTGCACTTCACAACAACAAAATGTGAACATGTATAGCATGCAGTATGGTTAGGTGTGTTAGATGTGTGCATGGAATATCCCATAGCCATTACATACACAGTGTCTTGTTATGCATGAACATGAACCATACTCACCGGCTACAGGCTGCTGCTGTGGTGGTATCCTGGAGTGACCTACATAAGAGTGTGAGAAAGTTGTTGTCAGTGGCCACAGCTGTGGCATGCATAAAGAGTGAGTGCAGCATTACGTTACATCTACAGTAGGGTTCCACAATACTACAGCTTATGCACGTCTGTTTATTACTACTACACAGCAAAAGACTATGTATCATACATCTCGGAATTGCATGATGTACCTGTACAGATACAGATGCATACACATGAGTGGTGTACTGATGTGCCCTGGAGCCTTACCTGCATGCTCCTCAGCCAGTGTGTAGGTGGCACCCACCTCCACAATGCACCCTGCCAGTTGTTGGTGCTGCAGGTGTGCAGGTGCCAAGGCTCATGAGTAGCTTCTCCACACAGATGAGGGGTGGATGGACGGCTTGCCCCCCTGTTGTGAGGTGGTCTCCCTATACAGAAGCTGCACACCAACGTACATGGTGAAGCAGGTTGCTGCAATGATGCCGGACCTGCTCATATCTGTGGTTATGCAGTCTGACATCATTGACCCTGTGGACTAGTTCATTCCACATGGCAGTCCTCTCCTGCTGATCATGGGTTGTCCATCCGAACAGCTGTTCCTAGTGCTGTACCAAATGTGCAATGATGACCTCTGTTTCAGAAGCACTGTAAGCTGGCAAATGGATATGGGGCATCCTCCCTGGAGGACATAAAGATGGAAACAGGTCAGTGCAACTCATACGGCAGGGTTACCATAGTTCTTAATACACATCTTTGTCTCCCCCCACCATATCAGCTACAACAAACCATTCACAGAATGCAATTGGTATGTCGGCTGCTTACCTACCATTGGGACATATGTTGTATCGTACCAAGCTTTGTGCTATGTGTTTGTGGCTTGCTTTGTGCTATGTGTTTGTAGCCATGCTCCCTGTGGGGACACTATCTCTGCTGGCCTGTTACAGACTATTTCACCTGCATGCCATTGTCGGTGCCACTATATATATATATATATATATATATATATATATATATATATATATGTATAGATATATCTTGTGGGTGTTTATATACCTACATCTATATGACTGTCTGTATATCTGTAGACATACCTGTGTAATTATATATCACACAGATATTTATATGTGGGGTGCATACAGACATCTGGTCCACATTCTGTAACTGTCTTTCATTCACAGCTGCACTGTTCTGCCTTACTTCAACACAGCCAGGTGTCACATATTAACACAAACTAACATTAGGGTGGTATATATGGTGAGAGATTGCTGGTAAGCCTATTATACACCTATGGCATTTGCGCATGCTGCATTAGACATTAACATGACTATCCTGCATGTGGTGTGCTCTGACACCCATGTGTCTATCATGACGGCAGTACTTCCACCACCAGCTATTGCCCACACTAACATACCAAACACACATATTATGGCTTAAATCTTTGTCATTCCTTGCTGATCTGAAACAGTTGGTGAGTATGTCCCACTGCCTACAGGGACAGACAGTATTGTCCAGAGCAGTTGTTCAGCAGAACTTCATTACAGGGACAACTACAGATGGCACATATAAACATTCCACATCATATTTCCTATTATTCTATACCACATACTACTTTCAATTACATACATATATGTTTTACATACCTGTCATTTTTTTTCCTGACAGCTGTGACAGCTTGTTGTTGTTTAAGGATTTTTTTTTCTGTGTGTGTGTGTGTGTGTGTGTGTGTGTGTGTGTGTGTGTGTGTGTGTGTGTGTGTGTGTGTGTGTGTGTGTGTCTCTCTCTCTCTCTCTCTCTCCACTAGAGTGATTGAGCTGGTTTGAATGGATTGCAGCATGGCTTTTGTAAGTGATACACATGATCAGGTGATGGGCTCTGCACCAATCAGTGTGCAACAGTTGCTAATTGCATGCAGCCTGCTGTGTAGTACTTCAGATAACCACTGTCATAGCAACCCAGTACTATAAAATACTGACTCATGTGGATGTTGTCCGTTAACCTTCCCAGTATGGAGGACATCCTTCCTGTATGTGGGCAGCAGTGTTACAGACAGCAGGTTGCAATACCTCTTACAGCAGGAATTGCAGACAGAGGCCAATTAAACATTCGTATGAGGTTCCAGACCGACAGACAGAGTGAGTAGTGTTTTATGTGCATTGTATATTGCTGGTCTTGCAGTGTTTGTGTGTGCATAGTAGTTTAGGATGGAATGCAGTCTGTCTGCATAGCTTTCAACTGTGGGCCTATCCACATGATGGCCAGTGGATTGTCTGTTTGGTTTGGTTAGTACACTACAAAGGTCTTGCCCTACATATGTCACTAGCAGTATGTATGTTGCATGATATCAGTACATGGCTACAGCCATTTGTGTTTCTGATGTTGTATTCCTGCATAAGCATATGTTGCAACAAATCCTTTAACACCAGCAATTTTCAGGGTGTGTAACAGCAATATTATGAGTATGGCCCTGTGTTCCTGCCTCTGGCCTCCACATATATGGCAGGCTTTGTTCTGCTGTGATACAGTTAGGGGTTGTTGGGTAATGCCCTATCATTATTTACTGCTAGCCTTCTTGCTGCCATCCCAGTCATAGCGTGGACTCCCACAAAATTTGTTGGTCAGGGTCCATGCATGTTACTGATACATTGACATTACCACAACTAATACATTCCCCCCAGGGCTTGACTACAGGGTGTAACTGGAGACTGCTGAAATACATCAGGAATTGTCGATTGTTACCTATCTTGAAGGCAAAACCTTTGTCTACTGCTGTACTAATTGAAGGCCTTGACCTGGACAGCATAGTATGTTATACATCCACATTGCTTGCATCTACTGTTTTGTGTGGGCCTTGCATTCATCACTGATTACATATGTCAGACTTTATGTGCTATAAGTAATGGCATACATTATTGTATAGTACATAAATAAAGGTTTTCTGTGTATTCATAACTATCTGTCGTGTCATGTCCTTTGAATTGTGGGTGGGTATATGTTTAATGTAAGTATTCTCATTTGTGGGAATGGTTGCCACACTGCACATTTCACAGGTACCAGTTACAGGGCTTGTGGCTGAGGGATATATTTGCACTGAGTACTTCCACACTACTCCTACATATGTATGGCTACTAATACCTTTTTTCAGTGTATATGTGTATGAACCTATATGTATATATCATATATCTATATATATTTATATATATATATATATATCTAGAGAGAGAGATAGATATACTTGTATATACCTGAACATATTTGTCAGTGTATAGATGTGTGTGCATATCTGAGCCATTGTGATGTGTACCTCTTCCACATTGTACATTCCCTATGTTAGAATTACTTTTCTGCATGATATGTTACATATATTGCCCTGACATTTACAGGTGAATTGGCTTACTGTGAAAGCATTGTGGCTGTGTCATGGAGGGTCTTGTAGCCAAGAACTGCATGTGCTGGCTATTGGATTGCACAACATATCCATTAGATGTGTGGAGGGTAACATAGCACTAATTACTAGGTATCCCTTATTTGGGCCCCCACCCCAATTAATAGTGCATATGGTCTGTTATGTTGTAGTGGGTAGTTCAGGATTTTGTTCCCATGTAATAATGCTATACACAGTTCTGTATATTATATATGTATATATATATATATATATATATATATATATATATATATATATATATATATATATATATATATATATATATATATATATATATATATATATATATCTGTCTACATTTCCAGATATATAGCTGTCCATATGTCCATGCATGTTCGGACTATATTTCTGGCCTGTACCCCATTCTGTTGGCAATTGACATGGATGATCACAGGACTGTAGTCAGTAACTAGTGCCAACACGTTTGTGTTTCAGACTTCATCTCCTTCAAGATATGTGTTCTAATACATATCACTGTGTGACTAGCAACATTTTAGGTGCCTTAGAGCAATATTTGACATATATCCCTACCTGTACCGACATTTTGGCACACTTTGTCCAGAACTCTTGCAATAAGTGGTTGTGTGGTATGATATTACTACATTTCCTGTACTGTTGACTGATTGTGCTGGATGATATGTTTGTGAAAACATCAGGTTAAGTATATGTGCCATGGTTTAGTGTTAGATCACTTTGTGTATGGAGTGCAGGGTCCTGGCTTCGAGCCCTGGAGAGGCAGTTCATTTTGTTGCTGGGCAGAACAAGGGACGTTGGCTACAGAGGGATTAAGGTACTTTTATGCAGTTGTCAGCAGGTTTGCATGGGCTTGCGGGATGGTGAGCACTGCTAACCTCTGCTTATGGTTTCATACAGTCAGTTAGCTTCTGATTTCTCAACCTGTGCAGGCATAGCTTACCCTCACGCAAGCCCGCGCAAACCCATGCAAACCGACTTACTGCTGTTTAAAGGCACTAACTGCCACTTACCCCCATGCTAATTTCTTTAAAATAAAAGAAAAAGGGGTTGATAGGAAAGTGGTGAACAATGGGGCACAAAGAGAGAAAGACAGTAGGGAAAATAGCTTGGCATGTGCAGGAAGGGTATAGGAAAGGTCCATAGCTGCCCATTTCCTCTACAGCAACAGCTGTGCATATACACTATATTTGCAGGTACATTTGGACCCTCAAACCCCTGGGGGAGGGGTAAGGACAACATATATTCACTGTGTTGCCAAATAGACCAGATTACATGTGTCCATTGGACATGTGTGCAAAATGGACAGCTATGTATGGGGTGAGACTTTGTTGTGGTAATAGATTGCCCTTTTTTTATTTTACAGGTGAGAGTGGGATATTGGAGAGGGGAAGTAGGTATATTTGGGGAGGGAGGTTGGCTAGGTTAACAATCAAGACACACAAGATGCATACAGGGCCAGTATATGACACATGTGGGGGGTAAACACCTTGGACAGTCACCACTGCACCTTCACTGCCCCGAAGGTGGCTGTGCTGGGGGCTGTGTAGGTGGGGCAGGCTCACCCTCTAATACCGCCACTCAGCCCTCAAGCTGGCGTAGCTGCTCTCGATTCTCCAGATTGAGTTCCCTATGCATCACGGCCCGGACCTGTTGAAGGGTCACAGGTTCCCCTCCGCACCTGCTCTGAGCAGGGTGAGCCCCATCCCCTGCAGCGGTTCATCCTGAACATGATGCAGGGCCCACGGAGGAGGAGGTCCCAGGCTGGGCCCCAGACGTACTGATGCCCGGTGCCATGGCCAGCTGAAGTGGGGCAGGTGGGTCCACTGGGACCGGCCTTCCCATATGAGCTGTGTTTTCACTGGTTTATGGCAGATGTCGGTTAGTAACAGTCAACAGCATTCAGGATTAGTTGCAACAGCATGCATAGGTATTCCCATTAACCTGACACACCAGATTTAACACAGTTGCAGAGCAAGCAGAACATATGCATATGTGGAACAACAGTGGTGATTACAAGAGCATGCAGGTGTCATTGATGACAACAGGCCACAAATATGGGTGTATTTTAACATGGCACATGCATAGAAACAAATGTGAATATGTATAAACCATAAGGACATATGTCCCAGCAAATGTTTGGAGTGGGCACATACCAGATGAGGAGTGTCATTGGGTTATTTCGCACATATGGTAGGAGTGAGAGAGAGTTCAGTTAACAACTGATATATCCTTGTAGTTTTCACAACATTCCTAATCACTGCAGTGATCTTTCCCTTACAAGTATTATTACACTACCCAATGGCCTTATATTGAACACTGGTATGTTTATAGATTATTATATACATGACCTGTGTCTTACATACAGGCATGGCAAGAGGCAGGTGTTAATGCAACATATGTTGTGTATTGCTGTCATACACTTTGGGTGAGGTGCTAGAATGACAGGTTTGTTTTTATATATATTCTATGACTATGCACATGTTTGACTTTCAGTTATATGTCTTTAACAGCTGCCTACATTTCTGGGTTCCTCACACTGCTTTTTCAGGGGAACAGGGTACCAGGCTGGTGATATGGGCCATTTATCTAGACATGCTGGACAGACTGGAACAGTTGTGGGGTATGAATATGCATACAACTGTCTATCTGAACATTCTAGCAAATTCTGTACAGTTGTTGGGTGTAATTATACATACAGCTTTCTATCTAAACATTGTAACAAAATCTGTACAGTTGCAGGGTATGATTATGCATACATCTTACTAGCCCTCCTGGTATTCAAACCCCTGCTGTGTGTGACAACAAAATTTAAGTTATCATCACAGTACACTGTGCCATCAGGGAATTGATGTGAAGCTTTCTACTGTCTTCTCTCTAAGTCTCCCTCACTTGTACAATATGACTGACCTTTTGGCACTTCCAATGTTAGACAGACCTTCATACACAGTTTATCTTCATACCACAGCGTGGATAACACTGCTTAATACAACAGGACTATTTATAGTATGCAACAGTTCAACTATATATGAAAGAAGAGTACACAGAAGTGCTCCAGGGGTTATACCTTTATTCACAGAATATTACGCATTTATTCCTACTGGTACGACACTTTCTGAGGCTCTTGTATTTATTTATTATGACAGTACATGCAGAGAAATACTAACCTGCCTTGCAACACAGCCTTTGCAACCTAGCATCAATGGCTTGCTGGTTCACAGCCTGCTTATCTGCAGCTGCTGGAGGAATACAGTGATATTTAGCCATACCTATCCATAGTATACACAAGCTAGGCAATTCTTAACTACTTAGTGGAATGAGTACTTACTCAGTACTGGGGCATTAGCCATCTGCCAAGATTGCTGGATCCATTGTTCCAGTACATCCCCCCTCCATCGCTTCAGGTCAGCAAGGGGGTGCCTGACCTGCTCACCCACCCGGGCGATACCTGTGGCACTGGTGAGGTCATGGGTGCGACTGTCCCAGGTCTCCATTTTATACTGCAACCCTGGTACTGGCCCTGCAGTGGTCTCTCCTTATGGTGTTGTACCAGGAGCCATACCATGAGTTTTGACTCCTGGATGCCCCAGTGCTGCGCTCTAAAATGAGTGCCTTCACCCACACCAGCCATTCTGCCTGCAGTAGGAAGCTACAACCACTTATGGAACGTATTCACACCTGTGTGGTTTATATACAGCCAGTTACCTGCACTTTTCCATGATTGGCCGGGTTTGAAGAGGCTAAGCTATGGGCACACCTGCTTTCCTAAGGTTGGCAGTGCTTATAGGGGTATACCGGTACACAGATTGGATTGGCTCCCCTACACATTGCTAACTCTTACTAAGTTGAGCTGTGCTGTGGTTAGCATTGCTTAATAGTTAATTTGCACTATATTTGCCTTCTGGCAGTAATTTATTCTTCATTACAGGTTTTATATGTGTCTGGTATCCATGATTTATGTGTATATACACTGTATAGGGAGCTGGGGACTTCTACACTTTATTACAATAACACCTCACATCTATGCTTACTGCAATACTCCAGTTCACATATTTATGTTATGTAGCAAGTTATACCACTTCACACTGTACATAGATTCAGTTCACATCTTTGGTTTGATTTACCTGAGGTGAGGATTGGTTTGCTGTTACCTCATTCATCTATACTGCTATGATGGTTTAGTGGTTGACTACTGTGATTATAGTGTACAGGGTCCTGAGTTCGAGCCTTGCAGAGACAGTGTAGTTTGTTGCTGGGCAGAACACACGGGCTTGCGTGGGTTTGTGCAATGTTAAGCACTGCTAACCTCTGGTTACAGTTACTTAAACCAGTTAGCTTCTACTTTGCTTAATCTGTGTACCACCACCCACACAGGTGTACTCCCGCTTGCTGTTGCATACCCCCACGCTTCTTCATGTACATGTTGGTTTTCTACATGCTTAAGTCAGGAGTACATGTCAGGTATGACTGTTCACGAAGGTCAGTGTAACGTTAAGTGGAATTCTGTTTTAGCATTTCTGGTTAGGCTACACTCAGGTATTCAGGTTAGGTTTACTTATGCCATACGATTCATATTTCTGCACAACATGTAAACATACATTCAATTTTTCATTCATCACGAGTGCATTGTTTAAGCACATTTTGGTTCATCAGTCTGCACATTTTGTTTTTTTAGGGATTGATGCAGTTTCCAGTAGGGGTATGAGTGACAGTAAAAAGCATATATTGCTAGACAAAAAGGAGAGATTATGGATTATTAACCTAGGGGCTTTATATAAGCCTGGGTTAAATGAACACTGGTAAATGAATGTTATTGAGTGTTTATAACAAATTGGTTAAATATGCTTCGCTGTCATGTTTATTTATATTTTGTAAGGTACTGTTGCTTTAAGCCACTGACTTTTAAAGGTTGCAGTGTGTGATGGAGGATGAACTACACTGAGGACGCCAGGGGGTGAAACCAGTCTGTTTGTTGATGCTGCTATCACCACTGTTCATTTTGAATGTATAATAAGGAAGATAATTTCTTCTTTCTCACTATTATTTTGGCTCCTGTTTATTTTACTATGTGCTTTTATTGAGTGCTGGATCATTGGTTTGGCTTGACTGTGTTGGTATGGCCCGTGCACTGAGCTGGCTACATGCATCTTGGTATATCTATATATATATATATATATATATATATATATATATATATATATATATATATATATATATACTTTATATTTCACTGACAGCATTTCACTGAAATTCATTTCACTGAAACTTCATTTCACTGACAAGTATTATTACAAAGTAAATGGAATATGCCCCCTTTCCCACTGTAGTGCAACCCTGGAGTTAGGTAATATATAGTTCACTGTGGCCCCACTATCAGGCGTTACAGTTACTAAGTAGGTTTTTACTAAGCAATATTATATCAAACGTAAGAATATCATATGAAGTGGGGGCTTGCCCCCACCCCGATGTGGGGGCTCTGCCCCACACCCTAACTATATATTCTAACTCCAGGAGCACTACAGTGGGGAAGGGGGAATATTCCATTTTATTGCTAATAATAGTTGTCAGTGAAATTAACTTTCAGTGAAATGAAGTTACAGTGAAATGAATTTCAGTGAAATGGTGTCAGTGAAATGAAAGTCAGTGAATTGAAAGTTCAGTGAACTGAAGTGAACCTGTATATATATATATATATATATATATATGTATTGCTGTATATATATCTGACGATATGTGGGCATGGGTGTCTGCATATGTATATCTGTACTTGTGGGTATTTATTTATATGTCTATCTATGTATGAACACATTTGTACTACAGAGAAGGGGAGGTATATATCTATATAGATATGGGTATTCATACAAACACATATACCTCTAATTCTTTAGCTACATATCCAGTAATGTTGACTGGTATTGCTGGATAATGTGTTTTGTGTGCATACCAGCCAACCTTGTGTGAAATGTTTGCTTTGCTATACCTATGACTAACTCTGTTAGTGTACACAGACTCACACATGACACTGGCCGTTGGATACAGTGTGCTTAAGGTACTTTCAAGTTGTGAGAGGGTTTGCGCAGAGGTTAGCACTGCTGACTTCTGGTCACAGTGTGTTACACGCAGTTAGCATCTCTTTGCTTGATCTGTGTCGGTGGTGCTTCACCCCACCCATACGCACTTGCACACGCTTACTATTGCTTACATATACTTACTACGACTTATCTGTGCTTACGCCTGCTTTCTGCTGACATATTCATTATGGTACTGACTCTTCACATGTGCATTTCATGCAGTACACCAGTTCACATTTAAATGTTATTTGGTAGGTTATACAGTAATAAAATGTACATAAATGTGCATATACAGATTGCACATGGAAAATGGTATGTGCTGCAGTGGGACTCGAGCCGGGAATGCCTCCTCATTAGGTGGATGCTCTGACCACTACATTATTGCTGTGCTGCTTCAGTTGCTATATCTTCCTTGTTATACTCTTCAGCCTTTTACGCTGCTTTACCCGTAGCTAAGTGATGGCCAAACCCGCGCACCTATGGTTAGCTGTACTCAGAGTTTTAAATAAATTACTACAAGGGTTTCTTTGTGTTTTGTTTTTCAGTTTACTGTTGCTGTTGAATACATGGGGACTATTGGTGGGGATACGCAGACACTTATGAGTGGTCTCGCTCTTTAATGTACACATTCTTCTGTTCTACTTTGCAGGGGAGTGTTTATTCTGAGATCTCTGCTCTCAGACACGCCCCCTGCACTCGTCCACACTCCGTGTAGCATTAGGTGTTCAGGCAGCATGCCTTCCTTAATATGAATGGCACGCTGCCATCCTCCTTTTAAACTGCCACTTCTCCTGCATGGAGGATTCGTGAATCTGGGGGGAAAAAACACCCTAAGAATAGTTCCATAACTCTGCATAATATGCATATTGGCTCACGTAGGGAGATAGTAACATATTACAACAGACAACTTTCAAAATCATCGCTTACTTAAACTCCTAGCTTTAAGGCCAGTTTAAAGGGCACTTTATCATGTAAGCCCTTTCCTTTATCAGCTGTCATTGTTATTGCCCATCTCATCTCAAGACTGCTCTGAAATGTTTTTAACATCCCTCCAATGTTCATTTTCCCTTACCATTTCCATCACTAGGAACCTAAAGCAATGCGTTGAATCATTTTGTAAAATATGTCTAGCTAAGGCATTAGCAGTGTTCCCATTACTAATTTAGATATGGGGCCAGATTCAATAAAGCCTACACTAAGTGTATGCAATGTGCATTCAGTAAAATTCTTATCACATTTTTGTTCTTTCTAGTCACTCAGAAAGATTACACTAGGTGTACATGTAGTCTATACTTAGTGGTAACCTTTATGAATCCCTATCAATATTTAAAGCTGCAAGAATATCAGTAAGAAAACTAAAATTAGGAGGAAGAAGGTGTGAGTTATGTCCGTGTTGTCTGTTCACTCAGAACAGTGTACACTTAGTATAGGCTTTACTGAATCTAACCCATATTCCCTTATTCTATCTCTAAAGTGTCTATCCATTTTACCTATATAAAATGCTAGGCATATTTCGCAATAAGCTAAATAGGTTCATAGGGTCATATGTGTTTACTAGGCTAATGACCACAAGGGTCTTTTTCAACCAAGCTATTCATCCCAAAGCTCTGACAAGTTGTGATACCCTTGATAAGTGTAAGCATGGCCCTGGGTGATGAACCATTTACAGACTACTTGTGTCTATTAGAGACATAAGTGCCAAATCAGGGATGGATTTCCAGATTCCCATCCAATTGTCCAAGTTGTACTTGAACTGGGTTAGGGAGGAACCCTGCTTCACATGGATGGGGAGCCTGTTGCATAGATGGATTAGTCTCTGGGACACATACCTATCTCTCCAGCAGATACTATTTATATTAATATTTACTAAATTAATATTTATATTAGTATTTAATATAATATGACTATATGGCATGTGTTACAATGCATAGACAAGGGCTTTCCCTCAGATCTTTGGCAAATGCTGGAGGTCATAAAACAATAAAACACTTCAAAGACAATACAGAAAGTTCCCTAGTTTTAGACAATGTGTCTCCTTGCTGCATTGAAAGTAAAATATATCAGCTTTTATTGCATAGAGATTAAGTAATTTAATTTCAGCAATTTTTCTAAAATTTACTAGACTGAGGTTAACCTCCTGTATACCAGTTTCCACTATTAAAATATATACATTTAAACAATTACGACAGTACATGTACATTTCTGTTCTTTTCTAGTAGGGGACACTGTGGTTACATTTCAAACAGCACTTTGCAAATAACTTCAAGCACTTTGATATACACATGACATACAGTTCTAATATATTTGTGACACATGCATCTTATATACATCATGTTGATATTCACAAATGGCATATATTTTTTTACAAAATTCCAGATAGCTGTGCTGGCAGTATCTCCCTTCATCACACTGTCCATCATAGGTTCATAGGTGAATGGTAGGTTAACTGCTCTGAAGGGCCATTTTAATATTAGCTAATAGCCTGTGGTCAGAATTAAATCCCATACTTTGTGTCTGTGAGGTGAAGACCTTAACCATTGTGCCAAACCCACCCCCCTTCAAGGCAACCAAGTCTACAAATGTGGCAGGGTGTGAAGTGTTCCATTTCTTTGTTACACATTTTTTTTTACAGCCAACAAAAGCAAATTTAATAATTCTGACTGGAGGATCAAAAAAAGGAAAAATGTTCACATCCCCCAACAAAAAGTTAACTTTAGGTATATTAATTTGCCCTGGCCATGAAGTTCACATATCTGTTGTATAAGTTTCTTAAATACCTCTAGTCCTGGACAGTTCCAAAATACAAGAAAACAGTCTCCCATATCTCTGGTTGTGCAGTATATACATATCTGAGGTTATAATGAAAAATTGTAGATGAGTTTGATTGAAATACAAAACATTGAACAAACTCATCATTGATTAATACCAATTATTGAACAAACTCATCATTGATTACCATTAATCACAACTAAAATAACTAAAGTCAATGAAAAAAGGAATCACAAACTGCAAACCAATCAGTTACATTTGCAATTACATAAAAAGCAAAACTAAACAAACAACAAAAAAAAAAACAACTTTTATGTGGGGGAGCTTCCGCACTACTGAAAATTAAATATACTCACCCAGGAATTATAATTATTTAATAGCTGATATAATGAACTTTGATCATTACTAGCATTTCAGCACATGATAAAATGCATGTAGCAGTAGCTCATATGTATACACACACACACACACACATATATATATATATATATATATATATATATATATATATATATAGATATATATATATATATATATATATATATATATATATATATATATATATATATATATATATATATATAGATAAAGATATATAATGAATATGCTATGGCATGAGGGATGAGGCTTCAGGATAGAAGAGACAGAATTACATCTAGGAGCTAGGAGTCATTTAAAGAAAATGGAGCCAGAGAAAGGGTAGAAAAGTCAAACATGGCAGCAAAGCATGTTAGGACTATCTCCTGTGGTTAATGAATTTGCCAGATGATGTAAATCATGTAAATAGTAATAGTGAAATCATTGTTGATTCATCTGAAACTTTATGCAGGACTAGCAGTGCCTGAAACTGCATTTTTAATACTTAATGACTTTTAAGGTTCAGCCATGGGTTGTAGTTTGTATGCCATGCAGGGGATAGAAAGAATGGTATGAAATGAACAGACATGTAAAATTCACTTGCTCATTATACGAGAGATGACACCAGGGTAGATACAGACATAATATTGCTCATAATATCACTCATTATATTACTTGCTCATTATAGAAGAAATGACACCAGGGTGGATGCAGCCATAAAAGCCACTGAAAATTCTTCAGGGAACTTGTGCTTGACTTTAATTAAGAACCACAGTACCACAGTCAGCTATATATGCATATTTTACATCCCAACTTTTCTATTAATTGTAAAGCTTTCTAAACACCCTTGGTAGGCATGCAGTTAGAAGGAATCCCCTCTCCACTGATATTAATTAGGCTTCTCTGTTTTCTAAGCAGTCTCGTTCATCTTTCCCCACTACAATGCCTCCCTCTATTGTGCTTTGGCTCCTGGTCTTAACGTAACCCATACTCTGATAATCATAAGACAAACAGTTTTATTAAAGAATGTTTCTATTGGGTCAGATTGCTACGTTTTATACACTGTAGCATAGACTTACTTACCTACCCCTCCTTACTGATAGTTTCCCAGTAAAGCACCCATGACTATCGTGGGTCAGCCCACTCCATTCCATCTGAGCCTCCACTCCCCTACCCTACCCTAGCCTCAATTCCCACACACCCCCATTTACTCTACATTTGTACTCTATTCTTTTCCCCTCCCCTTTTACTCCTCCTCTTCCTGTATACTCCTTCCAATAAACACTTACATACTTTCACCTTACCTCACCCCCTTTTACTTCTCACCCTTATCAAGGAAAACTCTATGTTAGCCACATCACCAAACCCATACTCACTTTTCACTTCCCTCAACACTATACCCTCCTCATTCTAAATTACTAACACTGTATTCTCAATTGCCCAAACCCTTCCTCACCTCAGCACACCCAACAGCCAATTCCACCCACTCCCCTGTCTCTTCTTCCAAAATCATACAAACCTCCACACAGGAGCTTACCTTCTCTCCTCTACCTATCTTCCACCTTTCATACATTATTAGCCATTCTTAGCATGCTTCTCAATTTTATTTCCACTTCTCTTTTTCTTCTGCTGTCACACCTATCCTCCTATCAAACTGGATTACCTCCCTTAAACTTACCTCCTACTCCTCCTCACACCTAAGAGACTTAGAAACTACCTACACCTTCTTAATGACCCCCTCTTGATTTAACCCTTCCAAACCCCTCCTATTCATAATCAAATCAGTCCTCCACCCCTCTCACCTGCTCAAAACTAAGCTTAAATACCTCTATTGCTCTATGATTTCTACTCTAATGCACATCACCAAAAATGTATTTCTTTCAGGAGATATTCACCCTGACCCTGGCCCCCACTGCCACCCTTCTCATGACACCTTCTCCTTATCCCATCACCCCCTCATCCCAATTCATCTTCCAATCAACTAACCTTATACTTCATGAATATTCATAGCATACTCAATAAAGTCAGCAAATTTCTTGGATTGCCCATTATTGTCCTGATCTAATAACTCACTGAAACTTGGCTTAACCCCCTGTATACAATATCTTATATATGGATAGGGTCCACAAAAAGGAGGAGGTGTAGCTATAATCTACTTTGACCAACTTAGCCTGTCTCCTTTGCCCTTTTCACTCCCCAACTTTCACCCTACAGAACTCTTAATAGTTAATTTCAAACTTAACAATCACAAAAAAAACGTACAATTGCTGCATTATACATCCCTCCAAGTAACAACATCTCCATCCTTGAACGTATTATCTCCTGGATCACTCACAACATACCTTATGAAAGAATAATTCTAGGTGATGTCAACATTGATTGGCAAACCCTCACCAATGACTCCCCTAACACAAGTATAACCCTTCAGAGCTTCATACAACTACCTACTATATTAATTGAACCAACTCCAGCTCTATCCCGGACTGTATCCTCATATTCAATCCAAACCTATACCACAAACCTAAAACACTACCTGACCCTATAAGTGACCACCACCCCACCTGCATTCAGAGATACTCCCTTCAACAAATTAGGCCATACAAATACAAAGAGTGCCAATGTCTCTTTAACTTCAACCTTGATGTATTCAACAATTGTCTCTCCTCCATTAAATGGTCATTCATATTAAACTTACTCCTTGAGGATGCCATACACAGATTTAACTCCATTTTTCTAGATCTTCTCAACTCCCTCACTCCCCCTAGGAAGATAAAAGTGAAATATCTCTTTGCACCTTGGCTCACTCAGTCTACTCACTCTCTAATGCACAAGAGGGATAATGCTTGGAAAAAACAGCTAAAAAAACAATCCCCTATCCACCTCCAAACCTATAAAGAACTCTGACACCTCACTAAAAACGTATCAATGATATGAAAAACTTTTACCTAAAACCTCAAACTAACCTTCACAGCAGTCCTAAAAAAATTGGAACAGTATTAATAAGATTCTTCACCCAGATTGCCCCAATATACCTAATCCTTGTCCTAATAACTCTCCCCTTGAAACCACCACTATTCTACACTCTTATTTCATCAACTCCATCTGCAAGCTAACCCAGATGTCTCATACATCCAGTCTTTCTATTTCACCCTCTCCTTCTGGCCATACAACCACATTCTCACTCAAACCTTTCCCCACTGCTTACATAAAATTTACCACCCATCTTCCTGAAGCTTGCCAATAGTTCTGTAGTCTACCCTGTCTCCATCCTTATCAGCTGATCTATCTACAAATATACTATCCCCTCTATCTGGAAACAATTCTACACTATTCCTATTCACAAAGGAAGACACCCCACTGACCTCTCTAACTACAGGCCCATAGCCATTCTGTCCCCCTCTCTAAAATAAACAGCTCCTGGATTATCTTCTTCGGGAAAATCTACTTACTCCTACCCAACACAGCTTCTGCCCTAACCATACCACAACTACTGCTCTAATCTCCTTCACACATATTATCTCTCAAGCTTGAGACAACAATAAACTAGTTTGCTGTCTATTCCTTGACCTCTCCAAAGGCTTTAACATAGTCTCTCATCCCAAGCCCCACACCAAATTGTCTTATCTTATTCTCTCAAATCCCACTCTTGAATGGTTCTCAAGCTACCTTACCAACAGACAGCAGTCCATCAAGTGTCTCTCTTCCTTCTCACCCTTCCTTCCTGTTAATATCTCAAGGCTCCATTCTTGGACCACTTCTGATAATTTCTCTTAACTCCTCCCAAAACTCTTTCAACTGTTTCAAAACATAGTTAAATGGCAACCAATGTATTCTCTAGCCAAAAAAAGAATGTCTATTATTTCCTTGACAACACTGTAATTAATGTAGAAACACACACCAAGCTCCTGAGTCCTATCATTGATGACCAAATAAAATTTGATGTTCATGTCCAAGATTGCATAAAAAGATACACCTGAAACTAGTTTTTCTCTATAGAAATTTCTTCTACAAGTACTCTCGACATTCCCTTGCCAAGGCCTACCTTATTTACAGTCTACTTTACACCTCTCTGATCTTAATCCAATTAAAATCCTCTCTAATGTCTACACTTGAACTCACTTATAGCAAAGTCACTAGGTTTGCTGCAAACCAACCCTACAACTCACATCACTGCCTTTCTCTCAAATCCCTAAGCTGGTTAGAATTTCCCCAACAGCTCCTACTATCTTGACTTCTCCTTGCTCACTCCATACTGAACAAACCTACCTCCTGCCCCACCATCTCATCCCTTATCTCCTTCTATACTCCCATTCACTCATTATGGAGCTCTTACCAGCTTCTCCTGGAAATCTACAAGCTCAAAAGAACAATTAGCCAACATTTATTCAACTACACTGTTGCCTTAGCTTGGAACACGCTTCCTCTGTCTATCGGAACTATATCCAGTACCCATAACTTCAAGAAAGCTTTAAGAAACCCATCTGAATACATGGATCTGTTCCTGCCAAAGCCCAACCTAACTCTCTGACTGATTTGTTCCTCTAGACTCTGAGTCTTCTAAACCTTTACCCAGCCTTTTTAACCACTCCAGGTAATTTACGATTCACACTACCTATTTTTCTGATATCCCTTCTACTCCACACAGGTACTGCCTGTGGATGAGTGTGTGTGGTACTGAGCATGTGCAAGCAAGAGTGCCATTTTGAGTGAGAAGCCAGAGTGAAAGCATTCATGTATGTAGTAGTCAGTTGATTAGTTAGTTCATTTAGTTTAATGTTTCAGTCACCCATCCTAATGTGTTTACATGTAATAAACCACTTAAATGAACACCCAGCCTCATCACCTTATCGAATACACAAGATGAGTGGCATGGTGTCAGAAGCGGCATGTTTAAAATTATATGGTGCTAGAAAGAGGTTAGAAGCAAAACTTCTTCAAGACCATGAGGCACACAGTTACAGTTGGAGAAATATACAGGAGTGAATCATCCCTGCTCAAACGACTCACAAACAGGTCAGAAAAACAAACCCAGGTACTAAAAACTCATTTAAATGATTTTTACTCAACACATATAAAATGGAGCATTCAAAACTTTCAAAATGACTTTCTAATTAAAAAAATGTTTGAAATTATGATATATTAATAAAGAATACTCAAAATGTTTACAAAAGTGCTTGAAATAATTTCCAATCACATAAAATGTATAAAAAACAGTAAACAACTGTATATATTGCTATGTGCTTCTTTTTCATATTAACCAAAGCTATTCAAGATATCTGAGGTGTGCAGAGTGTTCACATATTTGTACAGTATTATAATAGTTATTTTGCAAAATACAGTCATTTCAAAGAGACTGTGGTGCAGTGGAATATTT
Organism: Protopterus annectens; assembly: GCF_019279795.1. Taxonomy (NCBI): domain Eukaryota; kingdom Metazoa; phylum Chordata; order Ceratodontiformes; family Protopteridae; genus Protopterus; species Protopterus annectens. The sequence continues at coordinate 1,157,506,093 of NC_056729.1, read as the reverse complement.
TTGAGTACCTGGTATATGTGCGTGCATTTGAACAAAATTACAAAATGTATTTATTTATTTATTTTACATTTGTTAAATGGGATGGTTAGATTGGACGAGGTCCATTTACAGCGGAGGCCCAGGGAGAAAAGCTCCACTTAATTAAAAACAACTAATAACAACAATAATGATATTATACATAGTGTAAAAAACATTGTTATACTTGTAGTATCTAGTGAGAGAAGAAAACAGTAAGAACAATTTCAGTCAGCAATATTTACATATGTACATTCTGTTTGTTGTAAAAAAACAGACAGAAAATACAAGTTCCTGTTTGTCAGAGGATACCATTTGTAACAACTATGCTTGCTGAGGGAATGGACTATGAGGAAAAAAAGAGAAAGTGTGGAGATAACAGATTTAAGGACTATGTGACACATGGACAGAGCCAATAATTTATAAGATGGGCCTTAAGGGAGTTTTTGAATTGTGTAATATTTGATGCAGAAGACACGGATGGAGGGAGATTATTCCAAGTTTTTGCTATACTGTGTGAAAAATAGAGCTTTGCATCCTGTGTTATTAGCTGAGGTGATAGAGAGAAGTGATTTATTGGCAGAGCAAAGTAGATGATTTGGTGTGTAGTTAGTCAGTAATTGCCTTAGAGTGGGAGTTTTGTCGGGTTGTTTTAGGTTGTTGTATGCTATGACGAGTTGGTGATAGATTAGTAGCTGTGAGAGCTCAAGCCACTGAAGTTGTCTAAGAGATATGCAGTGATGGGTTCTAAGTGGGGAATTATTAGCAAACTTGGCGATTTTGTTATAACAAGACTCAGGTTTGTCTAGGTCAAATTTCCTAAGTGAGAATTGATGCTGCATGCATTAGTGTGGAAAGAAGGTGGGTTTGAGCTAGGGTGACCGTAGCCTAATCTGATAGAAAGTTTTTATGTCTGTATAGGGAACCCATTTTTATGTACCTTTTTAATAGTTTGAGAGATATGGACGTCAAAATTGGAAGTTGTTATCTAGTTCAATGCCAAGGATCTTGGTGTGGAGAGAGGGTGAAATGTCAGGATCATTATTGGAGGAGATAGAGAAGGAGAGTGGAGAGGTTTTTGCTTTGTTTGGGGTAAATAGAAGTAGTTTTGTTTTGTTGGGATTTAAGATAAGTTGAATATTAGTGCAATACCTTTCTACTGAGGCAAAAGATTCTTGGGCGAGGTGCTGTAATAAGAAAAGGGACTGAGCAGATTAGGGTGGAATCATCTGCATACTGTATGAGTGAGGCTTGCAGGGTAGAGGTATGTAGGTTATTGGTGAAGATAGAAAAGAACAGTGGACCCAATATGGAACCTTGAGGTACACCAATGGTGGTTGGGAGTAAAGGTGATAAACCTACTTGCCACTGGACAGCTTGTTGTCGGTCTGCTAGGTAATTTTTAAACCAAGCAATAGTGTTAGGGGTAAAGGCTAAAGAGGTTAGAATATCTATTAGTATGGAGTGAGAAACCATGTCAAATGCTTTGGAGAGGTCCAGGAATATAGCAGATACAAATATGTTATTTCTATGTTGGTTAACCCGGTTTGTGAAGGAGAGAAGGGCAGTGGTTGTGCTGTGGTATGGGCAGAAGCCATGTTGCGTAGGGGAGAGGAGGTTGTTTGAGTTTAGGAAATGCATGACTTGAGAGTGTATGCATTTCTCTAGTATCTTTGATAAAGGAGACAAAATGGCAATGGGGAAGTAGTTTGGTAAATCATAGGAGTTTCCACCCTTGTGAAGGGGAATAATGTAGATTTTCCACAGTCGAGGGATATAGGATTCCTGTATAGAGCGGTTGATAATGATTGAGACTGGGTAGGATATGGAGTTGGCAGCCATTTTTAGGAAATTTGCTGGTAAACCATCTGCTGTAAGAGTAGTGGGTTTAAGTTTTAAGAGGTGTTTTTTTATTGTAGAGCTTGGGATAGGTGAAAAATTAAAGAGAGATGTGTTGTTAGGAGCTGTTGGCATGTATGAGTAGCTATTTTTGGATAGTTGAGTAGATAGAGATTTAATGGATTCAGTAAAGTGATGGTTGAATTTGGAGGCTATATCACTATCTGTATTTGTGGAGATTGAGGTGGGAGCTGGTGTGGTGGTTTTACCAGGTTTTAGTAGGAAGTTAATTGCATGCCAGAACTTTTGAGGGTTGTTGGAGTGTTTGTTTTGGATACATAGATAGTAGTTCTGTTTATCAAGCCTTGTTTGTTGTTTGACCTAATTCCTAAGGTGTTGATAGCTTTGTTTGGAAAGACTTTTGTTGTCTTTCTTCCAGATTTCCCATGCCTTATCTCCAGATTTTAAGACACTGATTTAACTATGAATAAAGCCATACAGATTTGTCAGATATATGAACTTACAGAAAAGCACACAAATATGGTTACGAATGAGAAAAGTGTTTTGTTGGCATGGCAGAGGGATTTTGTAGACCTGCTCCATTAGTATTTGATAATAATGTTGCTGAAAACTGGAGAGTGTTTGAGCAAGAATACAATATTTTCATTCAGGCTGCTTTTTCTGACAAAGATGCATGTACAAATGCATTTATTCTGCTTAATTTAGCTGGTTCAGTAGCCATTGAAAGTGACCATTCATTTGTGTATTCCCCAGTTGTGTATGCAGGAGAGGGAGAAGACCACCATATTGTGGTACTGGCTGAAGCGTGGGTTGACACTGAGTGTTTAAAACATAAATTTAGAGAAATGTGTAACCCCCAAACAAATATTACAATGAAAAGGCACATATTTTACAGAAGATATCAAAAGCCTGGTGAAACTTTTGCAGCATATATAATTGACTTGAGAAACAAAGCAAAACATGTAGATTTGGTGATTTAAAAGATGAGCTGATAAAAGACAGGCTTGTGTGTGGTATTAAAGATGATGCAGTGAGAAAGATTTTGCTTTGAGACAGTGATTTAACTATGAATAAAGCCATAGAGGTTTGTCAGATATATGTACTTACAGAAAAGCACACAAATATGGTTATGAATGAGAAATGCATGCTTCCAGTGCTAATGTTGATTGTATGCAGCACAAGGTTAAAAGATACAGGCCAAAGGGTGTGGTTGCATCAGTGAAATCCCAAACCTTTCTAGCAAATTCCAGGGCAGTGCCAGTAAAATCCAAACCATGCTCAGTGAAGCAGGGAGGGTGAGTCAGCAAAACCTGTGGCAAGCCTCATAGGCAACTGTTGTAATTTTGGAGGTAGCCATGAGCCCAAAAGAGAAAAGTGCTTAGCTTTAGGTCAGCAGTGCCACACATGTAAAAAAGTGGAATCATTTCAAAAGATTATGTAAATAAAAATGGGTACATTATTTTATTAAAAGAAAGTATTTAAAGAGGCAAGTTGATCAATTAGAAAGCCGCGACCATATTTTTTATTTTGATGGTGTGCCAGTGCTTGATGAAAGAGTCAGTGGAGTAGATTTATTGGCAAAGAATGAAGCATTTTATACTGTTCTGATTAATGGAGGACCTGTATTGCTCAGAGTTGATAGTGGTTCAAAGTGCAATGTTATCTCAGCAGAAATGTTTCCCAAAGTAAGAACTAGTGAGAAGCTTGATCTGGCAAAGTGTGCGAAGCTTGTTGCTTATGGTGGTGAAGGAATTCAAACCGAAGGCTCAGTAGTGCTTTCATGTTACTCTGCTGGGAACTGCTATGACTTGCAATTTTACATAGTCAAGAGGCATGTACAGTCATTATTAGACCTCAACCTCAAAGACATCTTAAGAATGAGACTGATTTCATTTAATGCAGAAGTCCACCATATAAATACCTGTAACAATGAACATTTTGCTTAAACTAATTTTTTTTGTATTATGCTGATCTTTTTGAATACAAGTTAGGCAAATTCCCAGTTGTGTACTCCATGAGGTTAAACCACAAAGTAAGCCCGGTTGTCAGACCAGCATGGAAAGTTCCAGTAGCCTTGCAAGGCAGAGTCAAAGCTGAGACAGAATGGTGCGTCTAGATGTAATTTGTCCAATAGGAGAACCAACTGAATGGGTATCCTCCATGGTGGTAGCTCATAAGAAAAGCTCAGATGATATTAGAATATGTATTGATCAAAGAGATTTGAACAAAGCACTAAAACAACCTCATGATCCAATGCGTACAGTCAAAGAAGTTGCTACTCTTATGCCAAATGCCACTGTTTTTTCTGTCTTAGATGCAAAAAGTTCATTTTGGCAAAGTTTGCTTGACCTAAAATCTTCATTGCTAACCACTTCTAGTACAAAATTTGGAAGGTGCATATTTTTGAGAATACCATTTGAGAAGATTTTTGGCAATGAAATCTTTCAATGTGCAATGGAGCAATTTTTTTCTGGCTAGCCATATGCTATAATAGTAGATGATATTCTTGTACGAGGCAATGGTGAAGTCAAACATGATAGAAACCTCAGGAAAGTACTGGAATGTACTCATGAAGTACATCTTAAGATGAATCCTCAGAAATGCAAGTTCAGGCTATGAGAATTTCCTTATGTGGGTCATTTGTTTATTAGTTCAGGCTTACGACCAGCTCCTTCCAAACAAACTGCAATTCTTGAGATGACAGCTCCAGACAATATAACTTCCTTACAACGTTTTCTTGGCATGGTCGACTATTTGAGTAAGTTCTTTCCAGATTTGAGTGAGCTTTCAGCAGAATTAAGAGAGCTGACATGAAAACATGTAACTTGGTCCTGGTCAGAACAATACCAAAGTGCATTTGATGTCCTGAAACAGACAATTGCCTGTTCACCCATTTTAAGATACTATGATGTTCACAAACCTGTCACTGTTTCCTGTGATGCATCAAAGTTTGGTCTTGGTGCAGTCATTCTCCAAGAGGGCAGACCAGTAGCTTATGCATCCAGAACTTTGACCCAGACTAAGATGCCATATGCTCTGATAGAGAAAGAGCTCTTGGAAATTGTCTTTGCATGTTCAAAGTTCCATGATTATATTTATAGCTGGCATATTCAAATTGAGACAGACCACCAGCCTTTGGTCACTATTTTGAAAAAGCCTATGCACACAGCTCCTGCAGGATTGCAACATATTATGTTGAAATTGAAAAAGAACAATTTTCACTTGGTTTATACAAAAGGTAATCATTTTATCTTGCCGATACTTTATCCAGATCTTCCAGAAAAGCCACTGAACAACATGAAAAGGAGCACCTTGATTTTGAAGTCATGGAAGTGAGAAATGTTTCTTCTACATGTCTTGATGAGTTTAAAACTCACACAGCTTCAGATCCAGTTCTCCAGAAGCTCAACCACTTTATTAGTTGAGGATGCCTGTCAAAGCAATCATGTTTCCCACCAGATATGTAGTAGTATTTTCATTACAGTGACAAAATTTTGATGGAAGATGGTATCATCATGAAAGGTCCAAAAGTGTTTGCTCTGAAATCCTTACAACAAGAGTATATTAAAATCTTGCATAATGGCCACCCAAAAATGATTCTAACAAAAGAAGGGAGAGAAGACTAATATTTTGGCCTTCTATGTCAAATGATATTTAGAAAGAACTTTCATCTTGTTCTGTTTGTAATAGTACTAAACCACATCAACAAAAAGAACCACTTCAGCAAAGCCAGATTCCTGAACCACCTTGGTTGACAGTAGCTACAGATATTTTCGAATGGAACATCACTTGGTGTTAGTAGACTTTATTCAAATTTGTTTGAGATTGACCTACTTCCTAATCTGACATCCAATATTGTCATTACGAAGTTGAAGAGACTTTTTTCTGTCCATGGTAGTCCACACAGTCATTTCTGACAATGGTGCACAGTTTACAAGTCAGAATTTTAAAAGATTTGCTGAAATGTGTAGCTTTATTCATGTTATGAGTAGTCCTGAATACCTGCAATCAAACGGCTGGGCTGAATGTGGAGTTCAAAGTGCAAAGCAGCAGTTGGAAAAGTCTAAACATAACAATACTGATGTTTTCTAAATCTGCTAAATCTCAGAAACATACCTCATGACAATCTTCTTGGTTCACCTGCCCTGAAGTTAATGTCGAGACAAACCAGAACCACACTGGCAATCAATAAGAATTTGTTGGTTCCAAGTGCTAAATACCAGATGTGAAAGCACAACTCCTAAAGAAGCATTTGTCCCAAAAGTCCTACTATGATAAAACCAGCAAGCCTCTGAATCCATTAAAAGGAGAGATAGTGGGGATGAAGACAGCAAAAGGATTTGACCGAATAGGACTTGTGAAACATTTGTGTGAAGAACCGAGATCATACATTGAGTTGCAAGACATGGAATTCAGGTGGAATCGGAAACATTTACTTCCGGTGTGTGGGCCAGTGTTGCAACATTTTGCTTGTAACAGAGACTCTAATTCTCAGGGTGATTTGTCAAATGTTCCTGTTCCAGAGAACATTTCATCATCTGTTCCTGTTCCTGAAATTATCCCGGAAAATCCTCAAGAAGAACATTCCCCAGTGACTGTCCCTGTTGCTAAACCCAGTCTTAATTATTACATTATGAGGTCAGGTTGTATCTCAAGACCTAATCCCAAATACATGCTAACCTAGACATGATTGTTATTGTTTTTATATATTTTTATTTTATTTATTTATTTTATTTGCAGTTTGTTAACCGGGAAAGTCCATTGGCCGATATGAGCCCATTTTCAATAGAGGCCCGAGGAGAAACTCTCCAAAATATAGTTTTACAATAACAAATAGAGAATGAAACAAGATTTGCAAGTAATGCACATTATACAACTATTAGAAACAAAATGACATAGAAAATGCACATTGTTCAAATACATATTATATGCATTATAAAAATATCAGAAACAAAATGACATAGAAATGGTAAAAGAAAAATTATGGAATGTGTTCTAACAATGCATCCTAAAGTAATATAAAAAATATCAAGTGACATGGGAATAGTGGTGTTATAAAATAATGAGGACATTTTGGAGAGTCAGGCATAGCTGTATAATTTGCATGATTATTCGATTGTCATTTTCATTGCAGGACAGAATAATCAAAGAGGGAGGATGTAGATCAGAATGGGTCTGTACCTCTAAGAGCCATTCCAGTCAGTGAGCACATGCATATAAGTACTGAGCACATACAAGCAACAGTGCCAGTTTGAGTAAGCAGCCTAAGTGAAAGCGTGCATATGTGTAGCAGTCAATTAGTTCATTTAGTTTGTTTCAATCATCCATCCTGATGTATTTGTGTGTAATAAACTCCTTAAATTAACACCCAGTCTCATTGTGTTATTGAATACACAGTATGAGTGACACTGCCTTAGTCCACTTCTTTTTGTATTCATTTGGATTTCATATTTCTTTACACCAGAACTTGCTGATTTGTTTTACTTTGTACTGTATACTGTAGATGTATAAATACTATAGCTACCACCATTTGTCTTCTATTATCATTCACTTGACTGCCTGCTGATTGATTAATTTATTCTTTTGTTGTAATTAAGATTGTATTGGTACGTACAGTTTCTACTATATTAGAGTCTGTCTTATTTTTGATGTATACTGTAACTTTTGTACTTACTGTTATTTCTGCTTGATAAGTGTTCTGTCTGGAGCTTTTATCCCTTTTTTTTAGCCCAAGGGCCTACGTAAGCCTAGCCAACAAGGTTCCCTGACTTACGCCACCCAAGAAAGTTATTTTCCTGTGCCACTGTCGAGCAGAGACACAGAAGTGATCCCCGGGGTATATTTCCTATTTCCCATACACTCATCAAGATTTTTCTTGAAGAGTGCTAATGAAGAACTTTGCTTGTTATGCTGGTTTATTATCTGTATTTACATGCTGAATATGTATTTTCTGATTTTTTTGGGTGATATATGTAATTAGGTAAAGCAAATAGGAAATGAAGAAGAGGTCTGCATTAGCTGAGTGACTGCTGCACAAAACAGTTTTCAGTTTTACTGCCAGTATTTTTTTTAAAGTCTATGTCTATGACTTTGAGCTAAAGAATATATGAGTGATTTTATTAAACATGTTATCAAGTGTAACCTAAATGAAGCCTTAAAGCATTTATTTTCTTACATGTGTACATATTTTGATTGAGTTTAACCTTAGAAATATTATATTGTCAGTGGTGCTTAACCTGGGTGTATATTACCATTGCAATTGCACAAGGGAATGAAAATGCAGTTAGGTGTTTGCAGATCTGAGCTACAGTTTATCACTGAAACACTAAACACTATCTTACTGGTGAACTGGTACAGACTGGACTGTGCTAGAAGAACACAGGCCTGCCAGTGCCTGACTAGATCTCTCACAGTGGAAAATGGATGGCCTTAAGCAAACTTACACACACACACACACACACACACACACACACACACACACACACACACACACACACACACACACACACACACACACACACACACACACGCTCATGCACAGGAAATAAAGAAACAATCAAAATGTTAGGTATTTTTTATTAAAATGGTCAAAGAGACAGGTCAGGCCAGGCTTATTCTTTTCTTAGGCAATAATACAAGTCATGCCAGTTTACTGAAAGAATTTTCATTTCACTTTCCTTCTTGATACTAGATGGAAGAAGAAGAGCATTTAAATAGAAAACCACTCAGTTTAGTGGAGATGAGTGGATAGTCATGCACCCGGACTCTCAAAAGCTTGCATAGTGGGCATGATTAGTGTAAGAGGAAATTTTGCCAATATGGCAGCCGAGCGATCCACGTATGTGCACGTTTGATGTGCGTGAGTGCTGTAGCACTAGTGCTGCACGTTCCCAGCCCCTGTATGCAAATCACCCCATTTGCAGGTGAAAACCATGCAAATGAGGTAAATCTGCCATCCAGGAAGCAGGAATCAGGGCATGCAAGACTAGCGTAATATGCAGAAATGTACTCGGTTAGTAACCAAATACTGTACTGCAAACTCCAAAATGGAGCTATAACAGCTCCAAATAAAGGCTGCATATCATTGAGGAAGCATGCTAATGGCCAAGTAGAAGGCCATTGGCATTGCAAACAATGCAAAATGTACAAAATACAACTTTTATAATATGTCCGCCGATCACGGCTGTTGAAGCATAAGGCAGTGGCGCGCAAACGGGATCGGTGGGGAAATAAGAAAATAAACCTTAAAAAAGCAGTCTAACTAAAATCAGTTTTCCACCATGCAAGTCAATGGTAGGCAAAACACAACCTGGCCAGTGAACAGTGGTTGCGAATAGGGGAGGCACAGTGTGACACATGTAACTATGCATTAGCAGGCAATTCAATGCAAATGATGGGAATCCCAGTTTTCCTCAGCATGTGAGGCAGGTCCCAACAGTGTAAGAGTATGAATAGCTGAGTGCAAGACTAGGAGGTAGGTGATATCATGTGTGGGAGTGCCAGGCATACTGTCAGCAGATTGGAGCCCTGTGGCTCGGGTTGCATCTAGCTTAGCACAGCAAAGCCAGGGGATGTGTCTAAATCTGCCCAGCACGTATGACAAAGTGTAAGTGGGTGTGCGCACCGTGCAATGGGATCTACAGGATAAAGGAAGTGAACCTAGGAAATAGCAGCAGTGTGCATATTGGAGTACACAGATTGTGGTGTGCCCCTGGGATAAAACAGAAGGGCAATGGGAAGGGAAAGCAGCAGTAGGAAATTAATCAAGGGGTACTAGGTTTGCTGCCAGGTGAAACATATCGGAACCAGCCAATTACACAGGCAGCAGACCAGATCAGCCCAGAACACCACTATAAACTATGCAAACACCTACCCCTCTGGTTTTTCCCACACCCTACACGACCACACCTATATCACCGTATCGAAGACGCAAAATGTTGAATGCTCACAAGAGCGAAAATGCTGAAAATCAAACTCGTTATTGTGGCGGACTGTGCCCCTGACACCCCCCACTAAATATATATTCCAACTCCGAGATCGCACTGCAGTGAGGAAAGGGCAAATATCCCAATCTTCACTGTACAGTGATCTCAAAAATGGACACTTGACATTTTGCCCTATCTCTGTTGTGAGCGTCCGACATTTTACTTTTCGATACAGTGATATAGACCCACACCACTAGTGTAAACAAGCAGGGAACTTTTAACACTCACAACAGCAAAATGTTAGGGGCTGCAATAGCTATCAGACAACTTGTGGAAGAGGCTGAGGGTGGTGAGGATGGGAATACTGCCGACCAACCCACAGTGAAGAGACAGAGAAGAGTGTACAAATCCAGGGTAACCTACCAAGGGCTACATGAGCTGGAGATAGTGGAGTGCTATAGGGTGGACAGGGACCTCCTACAGCAGATTTTTCAGCTGTGCCGGCCACGCCTGACACATAGAACTAGCAGAGGAGAACCCATCCCAGTGGAAACTCAGGTATGTGTAGGCCTAAGAATACTAGCTACAGGTACCTTCCAAAGGCCAACTGGTGATATGATGGGGATCTCACAGGCATCAGCATCCAGGGTACTCCACCAGTTCCTGAATGCCATTGCAGCACATATATTTCCCCCTCACCCATAAGGCATTGGCCAGCAGTATGCGTCTCTTCCAGCAAATAGCAGAATACCCTGAGGTAGTGGGTACAATAAACTGCATGCACATACACATCAAAGCACCACCCAGTGAGCAGGGTAGGGTCTACATCAACCACAAGGGCTTCCCCTCTATCAACCTCCAGGTTATGTGCGATGCCCATGGCATAAAACTGGAAGTTATCACAATTCCCACATCTGGCATCTGATGCAGCTGTACCAGAAATTTGCCAATGGGGACATTCCACATGGTCACCTAATGGGGGATGTCGGATATGCACTGGAGCCGTGGCTGATCACACCCATCAGAAATGCACACACACCCGAACAAGAACTCCATAATGAGGCACACGCAGAAACAAGAATCATAATAGAGCATGTGTTTGGGATGCTCAAGTCACAGTTCCGGTGCCTGGACACATCCAGTGGGGCCTTGCAGTACTCACCAACTACATGTACCCAAATCGTCCTTGTATGTGCCATGCTACACAATATGATCCTGCGGAAACAGCTGCAGCAGGAGCAGCAAGGGGCAGCACCACATAGCCCCCCACCAATGCCAAGGCCTGCACAGGCACAGAGTGACTCAGAGGAGGAACTACCTGAGCCTGCCCCAGTAGGCAGAAGGAGGCGTGAACAGTATGCCCTGGCCCTGGCAAAGAGGCAGCGCATAGCACTTATGCTGACATGGGAAGGACCCAGGGAATAGCACCTCTCTCTGACTTTCACATACAGTAAAAGGGATGCCAAACATTACACTACCTGTAAAAAAACAAAAAACACAATCCAGGGTAAAGTATCACCTCCTAAAAAGTAATATGTATGTCCAAGATGAAAGAGGTAGATACACCAAGACAATCGAAGTCAACCACAATTGTATATCACAGCAACACGAATTTATTGAATAAAGTAAGCGCTTTCACGTCTGACAGGACGCTTCATCAGACTTAATAATTACAACCATTTTTTCATTCATTTAAATAGCCTACATCCTCCTATCACAAAGCATACATCTGCACTCATCAATAATACACAATACTATTGGTGTATGTATGAAAAAAGCACTCTTAAAGTAATACGTATGGGCATATGTAAGATACTATGTAAATATAAAAAAATATAGAGAATATATAAAAAACTGACATGTAACAAATGTTATACACTTTAAAAACATTAATGAATTATGTACAAGCATATGAAAAAGTACTAGTGTAGTGTAGTGTAGTAAGCTCTACACCATACTTTGTGGCATCATATCTGAAAACAAGCCACTGATAAATCTGACTGCTACACATGTTATGTACAGTAAGGGTTACATTACATGATATTACCTGCACATTCTGTGGATGTATGTACAATGCTGAGGTCTGTGTACCTATGGTGAATGTTGACAGAGTGTGTAGTGTTGATATGTACCTTAGCCTGTGTACAGACTGTGGTAGATGACATTGTTCTAGTTTCCCTACTATCAGATGTTACATGCTGCCCCACTGTATGGTACTGTAGTGGTGTACATGTTTGTAGGGCCATAAACACGTGTCCCATACCACAGACAGCCACCAGACCAAACTATGTAGCAGGCCAGTATATGTAGGGTCAGTCTGTGAGTAGAATATATGAGAATGGTGTAGAACACATAGTCCATATACTGTACTACCATGCAAGCTAACCATATGTGGCTGTGGCTGTGTTCACATTGGTTGTGGATATGCACTGTCACACAGGTGCATCTTACCCTGTGCTGTGACATGCCTGTTGAGCCTGCTTTATATGCAGGTACATGTGCATTCCCCTTGGGAGATGTAGGCCAGTGTTGAGCCAGTTTGCCTGCAGCCTGCACAGTGCATTGTGACATGCCTAGCATTTGAGTGCACCTACCCAGTGGGATATCATGTGCAGATACTAGCCAGATGTCCCACTGCTGGCCCTCCCCTAACAGTCATGTATGTCAGACAGGGCAGTGGGATGCAGTGCAGATGTATGTCAATACCTATTGTGTAGTATGTGGCCATGGCACCCCTGTACCTGTGGTCATACCATTACAGGCAAGGCAGGGGTGTGTGAATGCATGACCTATGGTGGACATCATATACCAGTCGTTATGTGTTATACCCATCTACATGGCCATCTACATCCATATTGTCAGGCATGGTACACATGTGTAGCACTATGGGCTTATGGGTATACCTTTGGACTGTACAGACTGTGTCAGACCCTCCACAAATATTGGTCAATATCTCTGCTGCAGTCCACAGCAGCATTACGTGCTAGCAGCGGTACTGTACACTGATGTCCTTTGGATGTCGTTCAGTAACCAATGGCACATCTGTTATAAGCAGATGTGACCTCCCACACACACCATGTCTGTGAAGATAATCCCAATGACAGTTGCAATAGTCTACTAGTATACCTGCTATACATACCTGACATCCCCTGCAACTACGACATTGGGAACATACGGGCTGGGGTTGGCCTACACTTCATGTCCAGGACTTATGGTGGGAATATATGTACATATACCTATCCAGATAGCCAGATATATGATTACACATGTGTACTACACCCAATTAACATTGTCATGGCAACCACCTACTATAGATTCCCACATCATGTGTGCGTGGTCCCATTACATCTCCTATGTGATGGGCATCCATCCTCTATGTGGGCAGCAGTGCTACTGACAGCATGTAGCAATACTCCTTACAGGAGAACTGGCACACTCAGGGCAGCCACATATTTGTAGGAGGATCAGGAAGTACAGACAGACTACGAGTAGAGTTGTATTATGATTTGTACAGTACTGATGTTACAGGGTATGGGTGTACATACTAGTTTGCCATGGAATGCAGTCCATCTGCATAGCACACAACTATGGGCCTACCCTCATGCCAGCCAAAGCTGTGCCTATCATGTCTTTTCTGTCCACCACACAGGTCTTGTGTCAGATAATACACTGGTAGTGTGTGTGTGTTGTGTGTTACCGGTACATGGCTACATCCATGACCGTCTCTACCATCAATTCCTTGACTAAGGGTATATTACAGACTATCCTGTAACACCTGCACCTTGTGTAGTGTATGGCAACAGTTGTCCACATATGTGTCTGTATTCCAGCCTCTGTCCATCACCTACATACCAAGCTTTGCACATATGTCATGATGTCGGTGGTTGATTCATAGTGGGCTGGGAGTATAACACACTGCCATGTCTGCCATCAGTCCACTGCAATTGTAAGCCCCACACATATGGTGGGGCTGGGGCCATATATGTGTGGGTGCCACCTACACAATACATGTGTGCCCTCATGCACTGCAGAGTCCAGTGTATGTAACAGTGGCATATGTCCCTGTATTATTGAGTCTAGGGGGAGCACCAGAAATGACATAGGCTGCTACAAAATGTGGGGGTATCAGGGCTGAGTTGCCCTAAGGTATCTGGATGTTCAGTACCATATACTTCACCTATATACAAATTACTGACATGGATCTGGGTAATGCAGGACTACTGTCCCCTGTCATACAAACTGTTCTGTATGTTGGTGCGCTTGTGATGGTGTCATTTATGCCATGTTATGCAGCAGTTACAACCCATGTGGTCATATGACATCTATACCACCTACTGTGTTTGTACAGTGTGTAGACAGAGGCTGCTGAACTACACACCTGTTGATTGTTAGGTATCCTGTGGCCCAGTGTGTCTTTCCTATTCTACAATGTGAATGGCTTAGCCTGGACAGCAACATTTGTGAACCTTTCCAGACTACTATATGACTGTAACTGGTCCACTGTAGCATCACTCCATTGATATAGTTGTCAGTGTCTGAACAGCTACATGGCATGGCATGTAGAATTGTAATAGTACATGATTAAAGGTTTCCATGTCTGCAAACCTATGGGTGTTGTTTTACCTATGACCTTTCTATGGGTGTATGTTACAGGCAATGATTGTCATTTGTATGGGTGGCACATACAGTGTCCAGTCATTCAGGGGTTAAATGTAGGCATAGTGGCTGTTCCATATTGTGTGCACCTTCCACTTATGCATCTTACTGTACATATAAATGCGTGTAAATGTGTAGTCACATGTATATGTACATATATGTATCTATCTATCTATCTATATATATATATATATATATATATATATATATATATTTATAAATATGTATACTTGTATCTGCATGTCTGTGTCTGTGTATCTGTAGCCTGGTAAAGTTGATTGCTTCCACATAATAATAGACTGTACTGCATGATAAGTTACCAATACCAGCCTGACATCATACAGGTGGGATGTAGCACAGGTAGCATCGTGTGCCCATGTTGTCACTGGCCCTGGTTATGGGATCTCCAACACTTGGTAGTGTATTGCATGGCAGACGTATTTGGCTGGGGGGATGCCTATTTGCACAACTTGTATAGTGTGTGGTGCTTCTCAACCCCATTAATGTAATATGTAGCCTGTTACACTTCTCTCCCTAACAGCTACATGTGCCTTGCAGTACCAGCACAATAGTGTTGTACCAATGGATCAGTAGGCATGGGAATCCTATTGAGATCTGCAACGTGTGTATGTGTGTATGTGGGCATATCTGTAGGGTACACCATTCCGAGTCCACATACTCCTATTACAATACACATTACCACACAGTAGTAGGGATATTGTTGTTGTCACCCATAGGTGTGGCAATGCAATGCAACACCCTACTATGCCTGTGGCATGTGCATCACATGCATATCCCTGTGGTACCACTGTTGTGATATGCAATGGGTTGTTTTGGCATCGTGGCCAATGTGTGATAGTGGGTATGTCAGAGTATCAAGATGGGTTCCAGTGTGTACAATATCTAGTGGGGTATGTGGGTGTTGTGTATACTGTCTTTACACCATGGTACACCTGGTATATGGCCCACATACCACTCTCAGGTGGCCAATGTCACCATCACCCATACAGGTAATGGATAACAGGATACAGCCCAGTTACACATGTGCTGTGTGTAGCTTACCTGTAACACATTGGACACATGGACTAGTTAGTTAGCAAGTATACAACCAGGTCTCTAAGATGTGTGTCTACCTGTTATGTGTCAGTCAATGTGTATATGATGGTATGAGACACTATGTATTCTCCATATACAAACATTAAATCCCCCATTACCATATTGCACATGTCTGTGGATGGTCTGCGTGTAGCAAGTGACCTGGTACATACCTCACCCTACAGATGATGTCATGTGTGCAATGACAGCCACACAGTTCAGTAGCACTACATACCTGGGTTGGGGTCTAGACACAGTGTCGTCAAGTAAGGATGTGTGTATGTGGATGGGTTGACATAAGAGTGCAGATTATACCTGTACTAGCAGGCCACCGGTCAATTTTCCTCAGCCAATAACTGTTATACATACCTGAGGCATGTGTGCAACTGTACACCACATATGTCACGGCCATGGTGTCACCACACTGACATACCCTTGTGGAATATGACTGCAGACCATCCTCCCACTGACACATGTATGCCTACAGCACAAATGGATGACAGTATGGGGATAACAATTGGTGTTACCAAAGGCTGAGATGCATCATAGCTGCATGGCTACACTACCTGACATGTATGCAGTACACATTACCCCTGACTACATTCCACACTGCAGTACATTGCAGCACTCTATCACAGTCACCGTGTGCATCAGAACCATGTTAGCCTGTCCCTGCATCAATGTTATGGATGACAGGTATGTGGCACAGTTATCATCATATGCACAGGGTGTGTGAAAGTCATCTTAGTCACATGACTACACTACCTGATATGTATGCAGTACACATTACCCCTGACTACATTCTACACTGCAGTACATTGTGGCACTCTATCACAGTCACTGTGTGCATTAGAACCATGTTAGCCTGTCCCTGCATCGGTGTTATGGATGACAGGGATGTGGCACAGGTATCATCATATGCACAGGGTGTGTGAAAGTCATCTTAGCTGCATGGCCACATTACCTGACATGTATGCAGTACACATTACCCTGACTAAATTCTACACTGCGGTACATTGCGGCACTCCATTACAGTCACCGTGTGCATCAGAACCATAGTAGCCTGTCCCTGCATCGATGTTATGGATGACAGGGATGTGGCACAGGTATCATCATATGCACAGGGTGTGTTGCAGGTGTACCAGAGGCCGAGGGGGGGTCCAAACATGTGTCACCATGTGTGTGGGTGAGGGTATGGTTCATTGATTGTGGGGGTGGCATTGTGGTGTGTGTCGGTATGAGGTCACCCAAGGTGTGGTGGTTGCATAGTGTGTGGGTATACATGCACACAGTTCCGCTATGTGGCTGCCTTATACAGGTGATGTTGGACAGCTGCAGACCATACCTGGCAGGGTGTGCAGTTCAATGCCTCCGACCAGAGACACACTGACTGTGCCTGCCAGGGGTTCCATGGGCACGTGCAGGTAAAGACCTTGAGGTGCTACTCTCCCCTGATGATGACATATGTCCGCTGGAACCATGTCCCACCTGGGACTGACCAGGGCCATGTGCACGAGGCCTGCTGTGGTGTGGTGTGGACAGCAGCCCCTGTGGTGTGCTGGGTCTGGTACTGCCACTATAGGATTGGCTGGGCGTCTTGGCACATACACGCTGACCACCAGCTGTTGGTGTCTCTGGCCTACATCCATGCGGCTGTCACACCACTCCCACCACACATTCTAGCACAGACATACCACAGTCGAGGAGGGTAACCATCTCACCCCCACTATCTATCCATGACCTCTGTATATTCACGGAAGGCGCCAGCGAGTTCATGGAGGTTGGAGGCATTGAACTGCACACCCTGCCAGGTATGGTCTGCAACTGTCCAACATTACTGTACTCATCCCTCATTAGACCCATTATAGAATACAATGCCCCATTTGATATGTACCTCTCAAGACATCTGCAACAATGGGAAAGGCCAAAGAAATACCTCACTAAAAGAATCACAGGCCTAAAGCAGATGCCCTACGCTGACCGCCTTAAAAACTCCAGCTATACTCTGCCACATATCATCTACTCAGAGGCAATCTCTGCTTAACATACAAGGCCATGTCAAACCCAGAGCTGTTGGACATGCTACACTTAAAGAAATCCCAATCCCTCAGAGCCACACACTCCAGGGATCTAAACCTTGTCATCACAATAAACAAAACATACTGGAGGGATAGGTTCCTGACCCAGAGACTCCCCAAACTCTGGAATAGATTGCCCATACATGTCAAGCAGAGTGCCTCTTTGGCCCTCTTCAAAAGGAACCTTGATGATCGGATGGGAGAAAGGAAATCCTCCCCAGGGATCACGTCAGTTGCCCTGCTAGACAGGGATTCAGGGAAGTAAATAGTGTGGGAAGAAATAGCCAGGGAATTGTTATGGCTAGGCTTGTATAGGTCCTAGGGCTGATAGCCTAGTACCAACCTATGAATCAACCTATGAACCTATGCCACTTACAGCTGTGAAGGCAGACCTCTGCAGCCTCAGGCCCTGTCTGGTGTGCATTTCTGTACATGCCTATGCCTCCATTATGGCCTGAATCATGCTCCTGGTGGTACCAGTTGTGGCACCTCAGCCAGGGGCATGATGACGGCGGTACTCCCATGAGCACCACAGTACATCTGCCAATGCGATGGCCTTCTGGACATCTGGTTATGTCGACTGTGACCTCACACAGTTGGCATGGACACCACACTTTCCTGGTCATTGCCACCAAGCCCCAACTGTCCCTCTGCTATGGCCACATGTGATGAGGTTCGTAGGGGCATTGTAACTGTGTGCAGGCTAGGGGTGGCTAGGAGGGTGATGACACATATTGGCACAGTGTCATCCTCTGACTACCCCACCTGTGCATCACCTGTACCCTCATCATCATCGGTGTCTGTAGGGACACCTAACTCAGTTTGCATGCAGGAGGGACCCTGATCCACCTTGCCACATTTGGGGAAAACAAATACACATGTTAAGACCTGTACAGCATTGCATAACAGTACACACACTCACACACGCACTCACACTGACAGCTACCTTACTAGCTCACTTTCCCTGAGTTTACAGACAGTCCCACAGTCAGTTATATATGTTCCCCATCCTGCATGGCACTTGCTAATATACACACATCACTACTGCCCATTAAGATATCATTCTCCTCCATGCCTACACATGTGGTTACAACACCTGACCTGTTACTCCATCATCTCCCTGACTTGGGTGGAGTAAGTTGTACATGGCCTCACTGCTGTCACCCTGTTTTACCCTGTGTATAGGCATTAATGCTGTATGAGGCCCCTATATGGTTGGGGCTGCTACATTCACTACATATGTCACACACCAGAGCCTCATACTACAGTCTTGCTCAGTCCATGCCACATCTGCTGCACAAGTGACCCATCATGCGGACAACAGTACTACCTGGATACACTCACTGATGTGCTGTGGTAATTCCCCATGGCATTTGTAGTGCTGCATATGTGGGTAGCCGGTTACCTATCTGCTGCTGGCAATATGATGTGTATACCTGGTATGTACTGCACCTCCCAATGCATGCTCCATGCTACAGACCTTGTTATGCTATCAGCTGTCCTGTGTTCACATACCTGACAGGTTG
This sequence comes from Protopterus annectens, assembly GCF_019279795.1. NCBI lineage: Eukaryota > Metazoa > Chordata > Ceratodontiformes > Protopteridae > Protopterus > Protopterus annectens. Next base: position 1,157,486,938 of record NC_056729.1, on the reverse strand, counting down.
TCCTGGTGTCCCATGTCTCACTCAATGTACAGCATAATCCCAAGGGGAAGTACTGCCATGTGGTCAATCTCACTATCGCCTGTGCATACATGGACAAACACACACACACACACACACACACACACACACACCTGACATGCATCGTCCACACTCCACTAAATTGCACTTACAAACACAATTGAGACACACACACACACACACACACACACACACACACACACACACACACACACACACACACACACCACACTCCTACATGTGGATTTACACATTTGTACACACAGTCCTCCCATTACCCTTATGTCAGCATGCATTACATATGGTGCTCAACAGCATGAAGTGCAACTATAGTGACATCATGCTAGCGGCAGTATACATGTGGGTGAGGCATGGGCTGTGTTGGTAGGTGATGGCCCTTCTCCATGTTAACACTGCACCCATGTACAGAGTGTTACTGTGGACCTGTTCCACACCCTGCCTTGTACTGTGCACCATACCTTGCAGGTGTAGAAACCATTGATGCATCTGTAGTACTGTGTTGGTTATGTCAGCTCCAATGCTCACAGCCCCTATGTGTTGTAGCAACTCATACCCGTGATGATATGTGAACAGCTATCAGTTGTGGATGCCTGATGCCTGCGTTACAGATCACAACATCAGCAGTGCATGTATGACCAGTACATGACTATTACACTGACAAACAGTGGACCTTACCATGGCTGTGGGGGTGCCCTACACATGTCCCAGACCTCTGCATGGTTGCAATGTCAACTCATGTGCACATCTCTTGGAGTGCACACACTGCTGGCACGAGTGCTGTGGGGTCAGGCATATGTCTGCAACATTTACTTAACCTGATTGTGTGCAGCTGCAGCCGTGGTGATGTTGATTCACACATGTCTCTACTGTAGGCCATGTGAAATGCCACAATTCACATCCCTGTGGACACATTGTACATTGACAGGATGTTAGTTGCATGTGTCTGTTGTACCCTTCCAATACCCCAGCATGATCTCTACAGTGATGTAGTCCATTTCACAGCAACAAAACATGAATATGTACAGCATGCAGTATGGGTAGGTATGTTAGACATGTGTATGGGATATCCCATAGCTATTACATGCCCAGTTTATCATCATACATGAACACGAGCCATACTCACTGGCTACTGGCTGTTGCCATGGTGGTATCCTGGAGGGACCTACATAGGAGTGTGAGAAAGCTGATGTCAGTGGCCACAGCTGTGCCATTCATAAAAGGTGAGTGCAGCATTATGTTATATCAGCTGTAGAATTACACATTACAGCTTATACACAACTGTTTATTACTACTACACAGCAGCAGACTATGTATATGACATCTCAGTTTTACATGATGTACCTGTACAGATGCAGATGCATACACAAGAGTGGAGTACCAATGTGCCCTGGGGCCTTACCTGCATGCTCTTCAGCTGGTGTATCATTGGCACCCACCTCCAAGATGTGCCCTGCCAGGTGTTGATGCTACAGGTGGCCCGGTGCCACAAGGCTGGTGAGAAACTCCTCCACACGGATGAGGGGTGAATGGGTGGGTTGCCCCCACATTGCGAGGTGGTCCCCCCTTATGGCAACTGCACACCGACACAATGATGCCGGACCTGCTTATAACTGCGGTTATGCAGTCCGACATCACTGACCCAGTGGACTAGCTCATTCCACAGGGCAGTCCTCTCCTGCTGGTTGTGGGCTGTCTGCCCAAACAGCAGTTCATAGTGCTGTACCAGGTGGTCAGTAATGATCTCTGTCTCAGCGGTGCTTTATGTGGGAAGACGACTATGTGACATGTTTCCTGAAAGTCATAAAGATGGAAACAGGTCTGAGCCACCCATACAGCAGAGTCACCATAGTTCTTAATACACATATTTGTCTCCTCCACCATATCAGCTACAATAAACTATTCACAGACTGCAATTGTTATGTCAGCTGCTTACCTACCATTGGGACATATGTTGTATTGTACCAAGTTTTGTGCTATGTGTATGTGCCACGCTTTGTGCTATGTGTTTGTAGCCATGCTCCCTGTGGGGACACTTATCTTTTCTGGCCTGTTTCACCTGCATGCCATTGTCGGTGCCACTATATATATATTATATATATCTATATATATATATATATATATATATATATATATATATATATATATATATATATATATATATATATATATATATATATATATATGTGTGTATAAATATACATCTATGTACATATATGTGTAGATATATGCTATACGTTGTTGATATACCTATGTCTATGTTAGTGTCTGTGCATCTGTACACATACATGTCACATTCTGTATCACACAGATATGTGGAGTGCATACAGACATCTGGTCCACATTCTGTAACTGTCTTTCATTCACAGCTGCCCTGTTCTGCCTTGCTGCAACACAGATGTTTTTTTTTTCTCAAAACTTGCATTTTATCTGTCTTTGGCCTAGCACTCTTGTGTGGGGTCATTTACTGCACTGTTATAACTTGTTGATACTTGTGAACCTCTGCTATCTCTGAAAAAACAAAAAAACAAAAAAAATCTTGCTTTTTTGCCACTTTTCTGAGATTTAAAAAAGTTCAGTTACAGGCTTGCTGTTCTTGAACTGTTTGTAAGTTTCTGTGAGGCCATTTTTTGCTTGGGCTAAAGGGAAGTCTCTCTGTTGATCAGTGGCAGTGAAAAACATTGAGCAGCCTGCCTGCCCCTGTGGGAGTGGTTACCGACTTGAAACTGTAGTTTTATTGGCCATTTTGGGTCAATTCCAAAACTCTTTCATCTTCCTCTCTTAAAACCCTCTTTTGCGCGGTTTTGCACGTTTTTGTGCATAGAGCAACAGTGGGCAGTGCCGCCTAATTGGGTTTAAACTATTCCTGGCTCCACAAAGTCTGCTCTTCACTTTTTCCCTTAGAACTGCTCTATCTCTCAATTTAAACACCATATTCTCATTCTAAGGCCCTTCACTGGTCCAATTAAGTAATCCTACAAGTTAGCACTATTAAACCATAAGCACTACTTACTCTTGTACTCTCTACGATTACCCTGTCCTCTATTGGTCCGTCTTAAATTCAGTTTCCCTATATTACTCTAGCATGTCCAAAGGTCAGTCAATGGTTTTCTCTCCAGTCCAGCTGGTGAATCTGGGAATTTTGAGGCAATGTTACAACTGTCTCATGTACATGGACAACCCTCTCCTCCTCCAAACAGGTTCAAATATATGTGAGAGATGCAACTATTTAGCCAAACTGGAGGCTGAGCTCTCTCATCTCAAAACTGATGTAACCTGTCAGGAGGAGAAGGTAACCTCACACAGCACAATTCCAGTATCACATAGTCCCACCACATCAGCAAACCAAACACATAAATACACAAAACATACTGAGGCTCTAAATAAAATCTACCTAAGCAACAGAGACCTCCAAAGCAGACATCCAAGCAAACGCTACCTCAAAACAAAACACACACAACACATAACCCACAAAGTCAGTGTGCCAAGCAGCCACAACCCTTAAGGCTGAATAACACACGTGATACTCTTGTAATAGGTGACTCTATTGTCCGACACACTGACGTCCCGCTCACCAGGCTGAATAAAGAGAAGGTCACGGTGAGCTGCCTGTCGGGTGCTAGGATCCGCCACATAATGCAAGCACTCAGGTCACTCCAAAGCAAATACAAATATGACTCAGTCATTGTACATGCTGGTGTGAATGACCTGAGACTTACCTCCCTGGACTACATGAAAAGAGACATAGAGGAGCTCTCTGATCATGTAGCCCAGGCTGGTATGACCCTGACCTTGAGCAGCATCTTACCCTCACCTAGAATGATGCCACAGTACAAAGACAAAATGATCTATTTTAACAACTGGCTAAAATTTTGGTGTCATTCAAAGGGGATCCAGTGTCTGTCAGCCTGGGATGACATGCTCAACAAGCCACGTTGTCGCTAGGAAGGCTTGCACCTGTCACCACTGGGCTTTCGGATATTGGCAAAGGCTCTTGCCACCCCATAGTGCCTTTTTAGGCAAGGCTCAAAAGTCAAACCCACCCCCATAGACAGCACAAGGAACAAGAAACTAAGGGTAATGCTGCTAAATGCCAGAAGTCTTAACCTCAAGATGCACGCACTCAAAGCTCTCCTCAGTATGGAGAACATCGATATCTGTGCAGTGACAGAAACCTGGTTCAAGGCTCCAGAGAGCACCCCAGCACTACCAGGCTATACCTGATCATGCTTTTGGCTCCAAAACCCGGACCGAACCACAAAGGAGGGGAGTTTCCATATTTATCAAGGATATCCACACCTCCAGGTCAGTGGCATTGCACGAAGTATCGGAGACCATCCATGTGCAACTAACAGTGGGAAAGACTGCTTTTCAGTTCATAGTATCCTACAGACCACCCTCTCAAAGTCAGGAATCCCACTCGGCTTTCCTGAAAACATTGGAGAACATGAAGATCTCTCCGAACACCATTATATTGGGCAACTTCAACTACCCAGACATTGACTGGGAGCACTACTCAAGCCCCAGCACCTTAACCCAAAGATTCCTGGAAAATATAAACTCAAATGCTATGGAACAACTAGTCACCACTCCCACAAGAGGGCACAACATACTAGACCTGATCATTACCAACATGGGGACTCTATGCTCCACACCAGAAGTATATATCCCTCATTGGTAGAGATCAGACCATAGATTAGTTTCACTGGATGTCCACATCCCGACCCCACCCCCGGCCCAGAAAACCACAGTGAAAAACTTCTCAAAAGCGAACTTCTCACTTCTCAAAACCGAAGTGGAATCCTTCAAGGCCCCAGGGCCAGTGGAAACTACAGCCCAAACTGCAGAATTCTATATAAATGCATTCTACGGACATCTCCAGGAATGCATGGATCATGCTATCCCAAACAAAACCAAGACCCAATCATCCAAAGGCAGGCATCCAGTCTGGTGGACCCCTGCCATAAATAAACTGTACAACAGAAGGAGGAAGCTACTACATGATAGAGCAAAATCCCTAATAGGGAAGGCATCTCTGATCAGTACTAGCAAAAATTACAATCCCTCATAAAATCCTCCAAGGCCAGCTTCGAGAGAAAAATCGCACAGGACACCAAAGACAATCATAAGGCTTTTTCAGTTATGTTAGAAACCTGGGATGCAACTCCCAGACTTGTTCTGAGTTGATTCTAAATGACAGAAAATACACTGAACCCACAGACATCGCCAATATCCTGGAAGACAGGTTCAGTGCAAACTTCTCCACCCCCACCCCCAAAAGAGCAAGTATCTATCCCGGCAGAGGGCTGCCTCCCAAACATCTCTGATGCTCAGGTGAAGGCTGCCCTCTCCAAAACAAAAAACACTGCTTCCATGGGACCAGATGGCGTCCCAGGTTGCGTCCTACATGAACTCCAAGAGGAACTAATCCCTCAAATAAAACAGATATACAATCTCAGCCTCACTACAGGATATGTGCCCACAGAATGGTGTACAGCAACAGTGGTCCCACTCCACAAAGATGGAGCCTCTACGGACCCTGGAAACTATCGCCCCATAAGCCTGACTAGCTTAGTCTGCAAGGCTATGGAGAGGATCATCATAAAGCTCATAAACAAAGACATTGGGGACCTACAGACACTAGATCCTACCCAGTTCGGCTTTGTCAAGCGCAGATCCTGCCTTTTGAACCTGGTTGACTTCTTCAAAACAGTCACCAAAGCCATAGATGAAGGGAAGGTAGTCCACACAGCCTATCTGGACCTTGCAAAGGCATTTGACACAATACCCCACTAGGCATCATAGATAAGCTATCCAGCTTAAATATAAACCCCTATGTCACAAGATGGGTCACAAACTGGCTCAAAGACAGAACCCACAGAGTGAGAGTTGCTGGAACCATGTCAGACTCGAAACCGGTCACAAGTGGCATCCCACAGGGTTCTGTCCTGGGACCACTCTTGTTCGGTATATACTTTTCCGAGGTACAGGCAAACGTGGGAGAACTATGGCTCACCAAGTTCGCAGACGACTGCAAACTGGGTGCCATAATCAACTCTCCAGCTGACACAAACATCCTTCAAAAAGGTCTCACAGAGACAGATAACTGGTGCCAGCACCATGGTTTAAAGCTAAATGCCAAAAAATGTATAGTCATACCCTTTGGCAAAAACAATGTGCCCACAAATTACCACATAGGCGGAAACCCATTAAGTACAGAGAAAGTTATTAGGGACCTGGGGACCCAAGTTGATAGCAAACTCTCCTTTGAAAACCACATTGTCAAAGTGGTTAGAAAGACCTTCTACATAGCCCACCTCATCACGAAGGGTTTCTCATCTAGATCAAGAGAGGTAATTGTGCCCCTTTATTCATCCCTCATCAGGCCCATCATAGAATACAATGCCCCTTTTGGGATGTACGTTATCCGACACCTGCAGCAATTAGAAAGACCCCAAAAGTTTCTCACCAAGAGGATCAAGGGTCTCAAACAGATGCCATATGCTGCTCGGTTAAAAAAACTCCAGCTCTACTCAGTTGCATACCGCTTACTTCGGGGCGATCTATGCCTGACATATAAAGCTATGTCAAATCCAGAATTAATGGACATGCTCCACCTCAGTAAGTCTAAATTCCTTAGAGCCACACGCTCGAGGGACTTGAACCTCAGCACAGAAATAAATAGAACTTGCTGGAGGGACAGGTTCATAACCCAGAGGCTCCCTTTGCTCTGGAATAGAATTCCAGTTCATGTGAGGCAGAGCACCTCACTGAATCTCTTCAAGAAGAATCTCGATAGGTGGATGGGGGATCATAGGTTTGTCCCAGGGATTACTCCCGTGTCACTATTAGACAGAGGCACAGTAAACTAAACCTTAAAAAGGGCACAGTATACTCAAATCAAGGGGTGGCGTAAGCCATACAGAATCGGGCTAGGCTTATAATTGCCCCAGGGCAGATAGCCTAGTATGAACCTATGAACCTATGAACCTATGTGAACACAGACTAACATTAGGGTGGTAAATATGGTGTGAGATTGCTGGTATGCCTATTACACACTTATGACATTTGTGCATGTTACATTACACATTAACATGACTGTCCTGCAAGTGGTGTGCTCTGACACCCATGTGTCTATCATGATGGCAGTACTTCCACCACCAGCTATTATCCCCACTAACATAACATACACAGATATTATGCCTGACATATTTGTCATTCATTGCTTTTCTGCACAGTTGGTGGGTATATCCCACTACATACAGGGACAGACAGTATTGTCCAGAGAAATTGTTCAGCAGAACATCATTACAGGGACAACTACAGATGGCACATATCAAACATTCAACATCATATATCCTATTAATCTATACCACATACTACATTAAATTACATACAGTTATGTTTTACATACCTTTTTTTCTTTGGACGGGTGTGACGCCGTCCTGGTTTTGGCTTCTAGGTTTTTGTTTCCCACTGTGTGCGAGTTTCATTTTACATTTTTTTTTTCCCTCTCTCTCTCTCTCCAGTAGAGTGGATGAGTTGGTTTGAATGGATTTCAGCATGGCTTTTGTAGGTGATGCACATGATCATGTAATGGGCTCTGCACCAGTGTGCAACAGTTGCTGACTGTGTGCAGCCTGCTGTGTAGTGATTCAGTTAACCATTGTCATGGCAACCCATTACTGTAAATTGCTTACTCATGTGGGCGTTGTCCCTTCACCTTTCCAGTATGGAGGACATCCTTCCTGTATTTGGGTAACAGTGTTACAGATGGCAGGTTGCAGTACCTATTACAGTGAGGTTTGCAGACACAGGGCAACTACACAGTCTTAAGAGGTTCCAGCCCTATAGACAGAGTGAGTAGTGTTGTTATGTGCATTGTATATTGCTGGTCTTGCAGTGTTTGTGTGTACATAGTAGTTTTAGATGGAACGCAGTCTGTCTACCTAGCTCTCAACAGTGGGCCTATCCACATGATGGCCAGTGTATTATCTGTTTACTTTTGCCTGTGCACCTCACAGGTCTTGTCCTAGATATATCCCCGGCAATCTGTCTGTTGCATGCTGTCAGTACATGGCTACCTCCATTTGTGTTCCTGATGTGTTATTCCTGCATAAGGGTATGTTGCAACGAATCCTGTAACACCAGCAATTTCAGGGTGTGTAACAGCAATATTACTAGTATGGCCCTGTGTTCCTGCCTCTGTCCTCCACATATATGGCTGGCTTTGTCCTGCTGTGATACATTTAGGGGTTGTTCAGTATTGGCTTATCATTATTTACTGCTAGCATTCCTGCTATCATCCCAGTCATATCGTGGACTCCCATGACATTTGTTGGTTAGGGTCCATACATGTGACAGATACATAGACATTAGCACAGGTAATAAATGTCCCCCTAGGCCTTGACTACAGGGTGTAACTGGCAGCTGCTGAACTACATCTGTTATTGTTTATTGTTACCTATCTTGATGGCAAATACTTTGTCTACAGTTGTACGAACTGATGGGCTTGACCTGGACAGCATAATATGTTATATATCTGCACTGTCTGCATCTACTGTTTTGTGTGGGCCTTGCATTCCTCAATGATTAAATAAGTCCAGATCTATGTGCTTTAAGTAATGGCATGCATTATTGTAAAATACACCATTAAAAGCTGCCTGTGTATAAATACCTGTGTGTCTTCTCATGTACTTTGAATATTGAGTGGGTCTATGTGTAATGCAGTACTCCTGTTCAAGTATGAATGTCATTTAGTAGGATATACAGCAAAATGATGTTGATATGCCAGTTTCACATGGAAAATAGAATGTGCTGCAGTGGGACTCAAACCGGGAATGTGTGCACCTAGGTGGATGCTCTGCCCACTAAACTATTGCAGTTCTGCCTAATTTGCATATTTCTACCTTAATGTAATACCCATGCTCCCTTTCCCTGGCTCCCGAGCTCCACATACACAGCATCTATCCATTCTCCAGTTGCCAGCCCTGCCAAACCACAACTCCACACATTTTTCTCTCTGCATGTCTTGGTACTCCTCCATTTTACTGTCTCGATGCAACTTTCTGCAGGCTCTTCATCCGTTTAGTCCACATACGTTCGAGCCTTCCCTTGATCCTCCTCTGATACTGGTGGAAACATCATTGTGGCCCACAAAGTCTGGTGCGTCCCAACAGGGATGGACCTGTTGCTGTATCACGAGTAGACTTTGCTGGTCTACACTGTTTCTTCCACTGGTAGCATCCTGCCAGGGGTTTGAGAAGCAGTAGTTTGCTCACACACCAGACCAACCACATCTTCCACTTTCGCAGATGAAGCACGCCCCCACGGCGTGCCTAGTTTTCCAGTACTCTCTTCAGTATTGTACAAGACTACTGTTTTCACAGTATGTGTGGACAGGCACTGTTCATTGATACTCATAGACTGCATGGAATACTGTGATTGAGCAATGTGCACATGTTTGTTTGTATTAATGTACATACTTACATACATTTCCTATGCTGTTGACTGACTGTGCCGGATGATATGTTTGTGATAACAGCAGCTGATTGTACATCTGCCATGCCTTCATGGTAACTCACTTGGACTATAGTGTGCAGGGTGAAGAGGGTGGAAATCTGGGAGTGCTGATTATGTTGTTACTGGCCACGATGAGGGCTGTGGGCTACAGCGTGCCTAAGGCACTGCGTGGGAAGTGTCGGTGGGTATGCGCTGGTGTGCACAAGGCTCAGACTTGCTGACTTACGGTTATGGTGTCTTATACTGGGTTGGCCTCCACATTGCTTAACCAGTGTGGGCATTGCTTACTGCCACCCAAACAGGCGTACTCCAGCTTGCTGCTGCATATCCCCACGCTACTTCATGAACATATCGGTATTATACATCCTTAAGTCAGATGTACATGTCAGGTATGACTGTTCATGAAGGTCAGTGTAAGGTGAAGTGGGATTCCAGTTTAGCAGTTCTGGATAGGTTACACTCAGGTATTCATGTTAGGTTTTGTTATGCCATACTTGTGTTGTAGAGTAGATGTGAATAGTGAAGGTGTAGGTGGGTAGGTGGAGGGGGGACATTTTAACTGAATAGTAGGTTGCTCAATTGATTGGTGGGGGAGCAGTAGTGCAGGTTTGCAGGGTGTTGGGATATATATGCGAGGCAGGACAGGAGGTGTCAGTGTCAGTAGTTGATGTAGGGGTATGGAGTGTTAGTTAGGGGGGGTGGGCTTCACCAGGTGGTGAGCAGATGGTGATCCAAGTGTGCTTGAATTTTTCCTTCATGTGTTATTTACATGTGTCATCTTGGACAGCTGTGGTAATACACTTGGGTTGGGGGTTCCAGATTCTGCCAGTATAGTTGTGTGGAGGGTGTCACCTACTTGTGACTGTAAACATTACTAGGAATGAAACAGGGGTTGATAACAGAGGGGCTGATAGTAGGGAACATATTCAAGGATGTGCAGGATGGCTGATGGGAAGGTCCACAGCTGGCCATTTCTTCTACAGTGACAGCTGTGTATATACTCTGCATTGGGGGTAGGTCTGGACACTCACAGCCCTGGGTGGGGGTGAGGATAGCAATAATACCTTGTAATGCCAATTAGTTTGGCTTACATGCTTACAATGAGGTGTTGTGACCACGTGTTCTTTGGTGTCATTTAGTGGGTTTGCAACAACACATCTGGTTATATGAATGAACCTATACCATCCTTTGCCATGTAAACTAGACATTGCTGCTGTGGGACTCGTACTGGGCATGACTGCTCGTTAGGTGTTGTGTCTGACCAATGCACACTATTGCTTACATCCCTGGGGCGGTCAACATAGAACTGTTCCAGCCAACACCTGCATGCCTAGGCCCATAATTACACACCCATAGTTCCCCACCTGCACCTCATCTTCAGCACTCTTCCTTACTGCGGGTGCAGGTTGGGTCTGAACACACCAGTACACACTGCCCACTCCACACTTCTCGGGACCCATTACGTATGTTGTCTCGCCCCATGGGTCATCAGGCTTCCCCAACCTTGTGGTCCAGGTACATGTGTGCCCTGCCATACATTATTTGTATAATGGCTGGAAGGCCGAATAGCCATAACATTTTTGGCTTGTCCCACAAGGGACATTCTTGTCTTTGTTTCAAGATTAGACTTGGCGGGTCTCACCCACTGGTAGTATCCTGCATGTAGTCTGGGAAGCAGTGGTTTGTTACTTTTATTGCATGTATGCATGTTTCACCTGCCTAACTGGGGGGGGTTGATGCAACGTGTTACACATTTGTTGACTAGGCCCCTCACCCCCATTGGCATGGCCTGTGAACATATGTAATCCTTAACAGCTGTATCATATCCTAGCTATATATCTGTGTATATTTACACACACACACACACACACACACACATATATATATATATATATATATATATATATATATATATATATATATATATATATATATATATATATATATATATATATATTAGTACTAAGCCAACTTTAACTATATACCCTATATATATATATATATATATGTATATATATATATATATATATATATATCTATATATATATATATATATATATATATATATATATATATATATATATATATACATATATATATATATATATATATATATATATATATTTATATAAAAAGGCATGTGGATGTATGGGTGGTTGCATATGTATATATCTAGAGTTACATAGGTACCCATGGCTATGTGCATGGACTAAGGCATGTGCCAGATTTAGGATACGTGGGTCGAGACAACATAAGAGATGGATCCTGATGCGGGAGTGTATAGGGGGGCAGTGTGTAGTGGTGTGGTAGCTTTGAGCCGGTAACCAAGGTTGAGATGGTGGCTGCGTGTGTGCAGTGGGTGGGGGGAAGCAGAACTGTGGGTAATCCATGTATGGCTCGTGGATGGCCTTGGTTGGATGGGCCTGTACTGCTTGGGCTGCCTAGTGGGCGGGTGAGAGGGAGATGTGATGTCAACATGTGGAACATGACCAAAGACTAATTTAAATCCCTATTTCAATGACACACGTACATTACATTGAGCTTGGTAGTGTTTTGCAGGGCGGTTGTGTTTGTCTGGGCAGGGGGTATGCCAATTCGTATGTGTCGTATATTGTTTGGGGCCTGTCAAGGTCTTTCACAGTGCATGTGGACATGTATGTGTCTGTTAATCTGGCATTGTTATCTACAGATGTCTGGCCATATATACCTCTGTGGGTGTATAAATTTGCTTACATATTTCTAGCTATGTCCATATATACCTATGGGGTCATTTCTCTGTGTACATATGTGTAACTTGCTGTGTATATGTGGAAATATGGATGTTGACATAAATATATATATATATATATATATATATATATATATATATATATATATATATATATATATATATATATATATATATGTGTGTGTAGTTGTCAGCATTTGCATGTACATCTGTTCATATATTTGTATATGTATGTATGTATATATATATATATATATATATATATATATATATATATATATATGTGTGTGTGTGTGTGTGTGTGTGTGTGACTACATCTATGGATATGTTGTATCCATTTAGATAGCAATATATTTGCACACACATGTCCATCTAGCTGTAGATCTACATTCTCTGTGCTGTTGCATGACTGGACTGGATGGTATGTTTCTGATAACATTGCCTTTATTTGTATATGTCATAGCTTAGTGGTAATTCCATTTGTCTACAGTATGCAGGGTCCTTGGTTTGAGCCTTGCAGGAGCTGTTTATTTTTTTGCTGGGCAGAACATGGGCCACTGGGTACTGAGTGATTACGGCACATTAAAGTGGTTGTACACTGGTGTGCGCAGGTTTGCGCAGAGCTAAGCACTGCTAACCTCCGGTTACAGTTTCTAACACTCAGTTAGCTTCTACTTTGCTTAATCTGTGTGGGTAATGCTTACCCCCACACAAACACACTTACACACGCTTACTACTGCTTATATATGCTTACTACTGCTTATTTGTGCTTACACCTGCTTACTAGTGCCTTATTAATACAGTCGTTCAGTTCACATTTAATGTTATTTAGTAGGTTATACAGGAAATATATGAGAAAAAAAATGTTCATATACAGATTTCACATGGAGAATGGTATGTGCTGCAGTGGAACTCAAACCGGAAATGTCTGCTAGTTAGGCAGACGCCCTGCCCACTACACTATTGCTGTGTTGCATCATTTGCATATATATTCCTTGTTATCCTTTTCGACCTTTTCAGCTGCTTTAACTGTAGCTAAGTGATAGGCCCACCCATGAACCTATGGTTAGCTGTACTCGGATTTGCGATAAATATGACGGGTTTTCATTGTTTTATTTATATGTACTGTTGCTGTTGTACATATGGGGGACTGTTGGTGGGGATATGTGGACACCTATGAGCGGCCTCACTCATTTATTTCCACTTTCTGCTTTTCTACTTTGCAGGGGCATGTTTATTCTGAGTGGTCTGCTCTGAGACACACCCCCTGCAGTCTTACATGTGCCATGTATGCCTAGGAGGTCAGGCAGCATGCCTTCATTAATATGCATGGCGTGCTGCCGTTCTGCTCCTAAGCGGCTGCTTCCGTGCAGTACTAGACTAGTCCTGCATTGAAAATTAGTAAACCCGGGGGATGGTATATTAACAATTGCTGATTTATGGTGTTTGGTGGCTTTTACTGGCATTTCAGAAGAAAAGTGTCATGTGAAACTTGACTTTCCTTCTCTACGACATTGGAATACACCAAATAGCATATTGATACACCTCATCACTGGAAGGAGGCTGTTTCTCAAATTAATGGAGGTAACGTTAGAAATTCAGTGTCAGGTCTGAAGGCCTCCTATCTTTGCAGATGTCAACAAAGTACATAAACATCAAACCCCATATATTTATTTGGCAAATACTGAAAAACAGTACAACTTTCATCATAAATGACACCAAAAATGATGTAAATTATTATTACATTTCACTAACAACTGTTTACATACACATACCACTAAACTCAAAAACCTCATTCCTGATGTCATTCTATTTTAAACTTTATGCACAGGCTGCAGTGCTACCCTCTAATTATTGTTCCTAATGCTGGGGTTTGATTTATGTGTTAATAGTATTCAGTCAATATTGTGCTTACCCATAATGATGGTGACTTTGATTTTCACAATGGAGTACAGCCAGTGAAGGGGCATGCTGGCCAGTGACTCAGCCTTTCCTGGGGATATATAAACAACTACTGATAATAGCATTACAGTATTGATTTTTTATATAAATCTGTATAGACTGTCTTTGTTCAGTGTATGAAATTTGAGTATCAAGTAACTATTAAGTAAAGTTTTTAAAACAAAGAATACCAGTCTGTCTAATACATGTATAGATTTTCTTTTATCCAAATGTATTGTAACTCTGAGAAGAGATTCTTGACTAATTTATATTGGTTCTTTTTAACCTGGTCAAGAGATAGACAGTTTGACAGGATAATACAAGTAGAATTAATTGTGAATACAATGAAGCATATTTTGTATAGTAATAACAATTTCAGTTTATTCTTTTCAGACCATTTCTCACTGAATAATTCATTCTGCTTTGGGTCTATAATGATATTTTATTGTGGAGGGCCTTTGTTTGGATGAATTCCACCTGATAGTATCAGTATGTTTAGTTTATTATTTTTACTCAAAATACGTTCTAATACCCATTATCTGTGAAGACCAAAGCTACACTCAGTAGGCATTGTTGTATAAAGTGTCTAATTCTCTGATGTCTTATATGACCATTTTTTTTCCTTTGTAGTACAAAGTGCATCCAGTTAAGTATCAAATTAAATATTAATCAAGAAGTCACCTTAATACATAGAGTACAGAATGCACACTGTTCCCCCCTAGGACTCACACCATGAGTCAGAATGCAACGTGGTTTGTCAGTTTTTTATTGGCTAATGCAGTTTATACTTTGATTAACTGCTTAAGGGTAGCTGTGTGTCCAAGGTAAATAAATAAACAGCCTAACCTGGGGGCTTGAGGGTTTAATGGAACAGAACTTTTCAGGCACCCGTGCCTTGGTATAAATGTCTCCCAGATTTGTTTAATTCCTCACTTTGTCAATGACAGTATGCATAGGTGTAAGACAGATGTCATATAGTATTAGTTTATTTGAGTGTATGCTGGTTGAACTCAGAGAAAGGGCACATTTTAAGATGAGTCAGTTTTTAGTGATGTTACATTTTTTAAAACACCATTGAATGAAAGGAACAACCAGCAAGTGTATTGAGCATGCTACACCAGCAGACAAGGATGTGGGTTCACCGTTGGCAGAACTGTGGAAAGCTATGGCAGGGTGGCATCACTACCATCTAGGTATGCTGGTTTTGGTAATTGGCAGATTGTACAGTCTAACCTACATCATGACTATTTACCATGACCAGGTTATAACTGTAAAACCTCCTCTTTCTCCTTAAGGATCCACATCCAGTCAGTCAGTATGTGGTGGTGTCTGTTCTCTTTCTTGCTTAGTGTGATCACTAAATTAGAAATAGATATTGATTTACTCTTCATAAGATGGATAACTGCATGTCTTACAAATAGGACACAGCAACTTTCATAGAGCAATTGGACAGGTGAAATTCTTGATTACAGTCAGGGTGTCCCACAGGGCTCTGTTCTGGGCCCATACTTGTTTAGATTGTCAGGCAGATTCAATAAACTCTACATGGTCCACTAAAATAAGGTAGTGCACTGTTTTATATTCAGTAAGTGGCTCTACACAGTGTATAGAGCTACACAAACATGGTAAACACTGTCACATGCTAATTGCAGCATAAGTAGCTGAAATGTATGCTACTCAACCAATCCAATATGGAGGAGCTATTCAACAAGCTATAAAGCAACAGTGTGGACTCAGAACTGATTTTCCCTGAGAATTCCAAAACCTATTGGAATACAGTCACAGACAGGAGTCTACGCAGAATAAAATGTTAGGGACTGCTGTTGTTTTAATTTATGTGTAAGTGCAACAGGTTGAAGTCTATGCTGCTGCTGCCAATAGACCACGGCCATGAAGGAAAAGAGTTTTCATGCCCTGTTTAACTTATTACAGTCTGCAAGAGGTGGAGCTTGTAGAGTGCTACAGGGTGGATAGAGACACAATACAGGAACTCAGCAACCTCTGTCATCTGCAACTCCAGGACATACCATGGGGAACCAATACCAGTGGAGTCAACGGTATCTGTAGCACTTGAAATTTTAGTTACAGGAACCTTTCAGAGACCAACAGGGAGCATGCTGGGTGTGTCACAGACATCAGCATCCAGGATTCTCAATTAATTCCTGAATGTTATGCTCCAACATGCCAGTGACCACATATATTTCCCCACACTCCTGAGGACAGGGCCACACGTGCAGGAGTTCTACCCTATAGCACACTACCCTGAAGTACTGGGTGCCATAGATTGTACACCTATAGAAATCAAGGCAGCACCCATGGAACAGGGAAGGGTCTATATACAGTGAAAGGGCTTTCACTCCATTAACTGCCAACTCATGTGTAATGCTAAGGGAATCATATTTAATGTGTGTGCTGACAACCCAGGCAGTTAAAATGACTCACATATCTGGCACACCTCCCAACTGTATCAGATGTTCACTAAGGGTGACATTCCATATGGCCATTTACTGGGGGATGTAGTTTATGCACTGGAACTTTAGTTGATGATGCCCATCAGAACTGCACATACACCCACTGAAGAACAACATAATGAGGCACAAACTCAAGCCAGAAATATCATAGAGCATGTGTTTGGGTTGCCAAAGTTGCAGCTCTGGTACCTAGATTCATCTGGGTGAGCCCTGCAGTACAGTCCCACGGACATGTACTGAAATATTCACTGCTTGTGCAATGCTTTACAACATCATCCTGAGAAAACAGCTTCAACAGGATCAACAAGGGGAAGGGGCACACATCCCACCACCACTGGCAAGGTCACCACAGCCACACAGAGGTGAGGAGTTGGGGGGACAGCAGTTGCTCTGGGTGTAGGCAGACATAGACATGCCCAATATGCCCTCACATTGGCTAAGAGGCAAGGCATAGCACATTCATTCAGCACCTTAGGGGCTAAAACTTTCATCCTACACAAATACATATAATAACATTGATGCCAGGCAATGCTCACAACCTTTACTTAGCCATGTGATGGCTGCATACTCCTAATATCAGAAAGACTCAGCCCTGAACTAAAATTGTAGCAACTGCTTGATTTACAAGGTAAGTGTTGAAGCTGTAGTATTAAACACAATTGTGTAATAATATGAATGAACGGCATATCCTTGCATGTTGTTACTTGGTAATGTAAGTAAGTAAAAGGTGGGTGATTTGTACAGCAATGACTTCAACATGTGACAGCAAAGATATATGTAAATACATGTGTCCTCTATCAAATAATAGGCTCAGGTATCAAAGATTCATACAGTCATACCACTCAAAAGTACTGATGGTCACCAAATGTCCTCAGCTTGGCCTCATATTTTTTTTTACTGGCAAATCATTAAAGAGAGAAGTTAGAAATTAATGAGACACATTTCAGTTTCAGAATTCACAACCTACAAAAGATTCTTAAATATACTGATGCAAAAACTATAAGACCAAAATATGTAAAAAAAAGTCTTTCTAATGTTCAGCCTTTGTCACACTTTTATTTATGGCTTGGTCCAGCTTTGTTGCTGAAAGACTGGGGGAGGTATGTACATATTACAAAAATCTGTTTGAAAATAGTACAATTAGCAAAACAATATCAGAAACACAGATATACTAAGCAACTAAGTCAGTTATGCATCCTGAGCATCAGACACAATGCTTATGTTTCCCTAAATCTAAAAGATAGAAAACAAGGATAGGCACAATTATCATCACTTGCACATGTTGGTGTATTGAGGGGAGGCCAGCCTGTTGACACAAAAGGAAGTGAATACGCAGGAGACATTTGGATGAAGTAACAATGGCCACTGAGACAGAATGAACTTTTAAGCCTCATGGCTGAACCATGCAACTGTAGTGTGTGTGTCTGTTTGGGCCCCCCAGGTGAAATTCTGTGTGAGTATCTGCAAGAACATAGCCAAGCTCTGTGCTAGCTCTACATCTTGGTGGCGATATACGGTGTGAGCCATGCATCGTAGAGGGCGGAAGTTCATTGTCGCTGCATTCCGATCACGGAAATGGCTCTGCTAGGATTGCACTGGCACATCCACATCCACATTCAGATGTACCGCTGCTACCTGAATTTGACTTCAACATCAGCTGGATGAGCTGCACGTGGATATCCAGGACCGCGATGACCTGCCACACCTGGGTGTGATATCTAACCACTGCTGGAGCAGTGGAAGTACTGTTGCTATAGGAGTACTTCTCCACTGAAGTACTCTCCCGCTGACAGGAGCATGATCAGGCACATCCACCCTGGCTAACATCAGATGTGATGTGGTTGGACCTATTCCAGGTGTGTGGATGCTGTCCCCATGCAGCAGATGTTACATCTCAGACATCAGCCTGTCCCAATATGTCATTCATCCAATCCATTGAATCAGCAACACAGTGGTACAGTCACACATGTCAGCCTGTGCTACATCTACAACCCTAAGCATTTCTCTGAGGAACTAGTATGCCTGTGCCTCCATGATGGCCCAAAACATATGTCAAGCGGCATGGGAAGACACACCTGATCAGGTGTGCAGAATGGAAAGCAAGCCCGACGAGCATCCATAACAACCTCTGGTGTGGCACCTACCCACACTTTGGCTATGGCCAGAGCCAACAAACACTGAGCTGAAGTAACCACAATACCCTGATTGAGTGTCTCACCCTACACCTGTCCAATATCTGAGGCCACTGGAATGACTGACATAGGCATTGGCTGTGTCTGATGGAATTACAGGGATGTCAGAATGTCAACTCATTGTCAGATTTACCCACCTTAACCCTGACTGTGCCTGTATTATCATCATCAGTGTCTTCCAATACTCTGCCATCATGTGGTAGGAGTCCTCTTCCACTGTTGGGATCGCCTGTAATAAAAAGCAACAAACACAGGAAATAAATTAATACTTACACTACTATAGTCCAATATATACTAACAAACCAACAGTGGTGCTTTTATTACAGAAAGTACAGCAATACACACAGCAGTCCTGACACCCACATCACACATATTTATTTAACATTTGTTTACTGGGAAAGTAAGACAAGGATGGAGTCTGTTTTCAGTGGAGGCCCAAGGAGAAATGCTCCAGAAGCATATCTTTGAGATGTGGGAGCAAACCAGAGAACCAGGAGAAAACCCATGTGAACACAGGGAGAACATGCAGACTCTGCACAGAAAGCACCCCAACCAAGAATCAAACTGGAGAACCTCTCAATAGAGGCATTGGCCATTAACCACTGTACAGCTCCACCACCATTATATGGATATTTTATATATATATATATATATATTAGATATATTTCCTTGAACTGCTCAACAGTAGTGACAAATTTTTGGCATACCATGTGCAGATATTCCAGAGTTTTTATGGAGGATGGTCCTGGAAGAAGTTAAGCAAATGGTAAGGACAGCATCATTACAATTAACAGTAACACAGGGGGTTAGAACGTTTTGCCCTTTATATGTCCATCAATAATTCTTTTAACAAAAACTTAGATGACACGTC
Source organism: Protopterus annectens (assembly GCF_019279795.1). NCBI lineage: Eukaryota > Metazoa > Chordata > Ceratodontiformes > Protopteridae > Protopterus > Protopterus annectens. The sequence goes on along the minus strand of NC_056729.1, from coordinate 1,157,467,177 downwards.
CACCCCAAGCCCATGTTTAATCAACCAGAAAGAGTTGTTAATTGCATCAATCTACAACTAGTCCCCTCGAAAAAAATGGTGTTAAAAAAGTAAGTATTGCTGTCAATATTTTACTATACAAGAAATATTTAAAAATTGAGATAGGTAAGCCTACCTGAAAGCTCTTCCTGGGACACAATTTTCATCCCTGAAACAGTAGTACTGACATAGGATCATAGGATCATAGGAGATTACTAGGATATAGACTCAGAGATCATTTTAAGCCTAGTCATTTCAACCCAATGTGATACTGAAAAAGTACTAGTCAATACCCAAGATTGCATTTAGTGATGACTGCCCATGTCCAGGAGGGTTGTGGGTGCTATCCCTGGTAAGAATTTACAGTGCTCCATCCACTCATCCTTCACATGCATGATATGGTAGTGCTAATGTTGTTGCTTTTTTTTCTCTCACCCTAACCCTTATCTTTTTTTTGATTAGTGTCATGCAAGCATATCCAGTATATAACTGAAAAAAATGCAATCATATCTTAAACCCAATTTGGGGGCCCCCCTTGGGGGGGGGAAGGGAAAAAAAGGGACCCTTTTTTGGCCCTCCCTTTGGGGAAAACTTGGTAATTTTTGAAAACGGGGGTCACAAAAAAGGGGCCAAATTTTTGGGAAATTGGAAGGGTTTTTTAAGAAAAGTTTTCACACAGCCTACCTTGACCTAGCAAAAGCATTCGACACAATACCCCACTCGGGCATCATAGAAAAGCTCACCAGCTTAGATGTAAACCCATATGTCACAAGATGGGTTGCAAACTGGCTCAAGGACAGAACACACAGGGCTAGAGTTGCTGGTGCCATGTCAGACTCTAAGCCGGTCACAAGGTGTCCCACAGGGCTCAGTCCTGGGCCCCTCTTGTTCGGCATTTATTTTCTGAAGTGCAGGCAAACATAGGGGATTGTGGCTGACAAAATTTGCAGATGACTGCAAACTGGGCACCATAATTGACACTCCATCAGACACAGACATCCTCCAGAAAGGTCTCATAGAAATGGATAACTGGTGCCAGAGCCATGGCCTTAAGCTAAATGCCAAAAAATGTATAGTCATAGCCTTTGGGAAAAACAAGGTAACCCCTAATTACCACATAGGTGGTAATCCATTAAACACGGAAGAAGTTATCAGGGACCTGGGGACCCAAGTTGACAGTAACCTCTCTTTTGACACTCACATTGCCAAAGTGGTTAGGAAGACCTTCTACATTGCCCACCTGATCATGAAGGGATTCACATCCAGATCAGGAGAGGTCATTGTACCCCTGTACTCTTCCTTATCAGACCAATGATTGAGTACAACGCCCATTCGAATGTACCTTACCCGACACCTGCAGCAGTTGGAAAGACCCCAAAAGTTCCTCACCAAAAGGATAAAGGGGCTCAAACATATGTCATACGATGCCCGACTGAAGAAACTCCAGCTCTATTCAGTCGCATACCGCCTGCTCAGAGGTGATCTGTGCCTGACATACAAGGCCATGTCCAACCCGAATTAATGGACATGCTCCACCTCAAAAATCCAAATCCACCAGAGCCACGAGAGCAAGAGACTTAAACCTCAACACGGATATAAATAGGACATGCTGGAGGGACAGATTCATCACCCAGAGACTCCCTACACTATGGAACAGAATCCCAGTCCATGTGAGGCAGAGCCCCTCACTGACTCTGTTCAAGAGAAATCTTGACGAGTGGATGGGAGATCGTAGGTTTACCCCAGGAATCATCTCTGTATCACTGCTGGACAGAGGCACAGCAAACTAATGGGTATAGTATTCTCATCCTAAGGGGTGGTGAAAGCCACACACACTCTGGCTAGGCTTATAAATGCCCTAGGGCAGATAGCCTAGTATGAACCTATGAACCTATGAAATGTCCTCAGCTTGGCCTCATATTTTTTTTTACTGGCAAATCATTAAAGAGAGAAGTTAGAAATTAATAAGACACACTTCAGTTTCAGAATTCATAACCCTCAAAAGATTCTTAAATATACTGATGCAAAAACTGTAAGACCAAAATATGTAAAAAAAGTATTTCTAATGTTCAGCCTTTATCACACTTTTATTTATGGCTTGGTCCAGCTTTGTTGCTGTAAGACTGGGGGAGGTAAGTACAATTACAAAAATCAGTTTGAAAATAGTACAATTAGCAAAACAATATCAGAAACACAGATATACTAAGCAACTAAGTCAGTTATGCATCCTGAGCATCAGACACAATGCTTATGTTTCCCTAAATCTAAAAGATAGAAAACAAGGATAGGCACAATTATCATCACTTTCACACGTTGGTGTGTTGGAGGGGGAGGCCAGGTAGCCTAGGTTGACACAAAAGGGAAGTGAATACGTGTGAGACATTTGGATGAAGTAACAAATGGCCACTGAGACAGAATGAACTTTAAGCCTCATGGCTGAACCATGCAACTGTAATGTGTGTGTGTCTGTTTGGGCCCCCAGGTGAAATTTGTGTGTGAGTATCTGCAAGAACATAGCCAAGCTCTGTGCTAGCTCTACATATTGGTATGGTAGACAGGTATGAGCCATGCACGGTAGAGGTGGCAGTTCATTGTCGTCGTACCTGATCATGAGAACTGGCTCTGCCAGGATTGCACTGGCACATCCACATCCACATTCAGATGCACTGCTGCTACCTGAATTTGACTAACATCAGCTGGATGAGCTGTACTGGGGATATCCAGGACCGTGACCCCATGACCTGCCACACCTGGGTGTGGACATCTTAACCACTGCTGGAGCAGTGGAAGTACTGTTGCTATAGGAGTACTTCCACTGAAGTACCTCCGCTATAGGAGCATGATCAGGCACATCCACCTTGGCTAACATCAGATGATGTGGCTGACCTATGCCCAGATGGATGCTGTCCCCATGCAGCAGATGTTACATCTCAGACATCGCCTGTTCCAATATGTCATTCATCCAATCCATTGAATCAGCAACACAGTGGAGACAGTCACACATGTCAGCCTGTTCTACATCTACAACCCTAAGCATTTCTCTGGAGGAACTATTATGCCTGTGCCTCCATGATGGCCCAAAACATATGTCAAGTGGCATGGGAAGACACACCTGGATCAGGTGCAGAATGGAAAGCAGGCCTCCGACGAGCATCCATAACAACCCTCTGGTGTGGCACCTTACCCACACTTTGGCTATGGCCAGAGTCAACAAACACTGGAGCTGAAGTAACCACAATACCCTGATTGAGTGTCTCACCCTACACCTGTCCAATATCTGAGGGCTCACTGGAATGGACTGACATAGGCATACTGGCTGTGTCTGATGGAATTACAGGGGATGTCAGAATGTCAACCTCATTGTCAGATTCAATCTTTGCACCCCCTGACTGTGCCTGTATTATCATCATCAGTGTCTGCCGATACTCTGACATCATGTGGTAGGAGTCCTGCTCTTCCACTGTTGGGATCGCCTGTGATAAAAAGCAACAAACACAGGAAATAAATTAATATTTACACTACTATAGTCTAATATATGCTAACAAACCAACAGTGGTGCTACTATTACAGAATGTACAACAATACACACAGCAGTCCTGACACCCACATCACACATATTTATTTATTTAACATTTGTTTACTGGGAAAGTAAGACGAGGATGGAGCCTGTTTTCAGTGAAGGCCCAAGGAGAAATGCTCCAGAAGCATATCTTTGAAATGTGGGAGCAAACCAGAGAACCAGGAGAAAACCCATGTGAACACAGGGAGAACATGCAGATTCTGCACAGAAAGCACCCCAAGCCAAGAATCAAATTGGAGAACCTCTCAATATGAGGTGACAATATTAACCACTGTACAGCTCCACCACCATTATATGGATTATATATATATTTCCTTGAACTGTTCAACTGTAGTGACATAAAAATTTTTGGCATACCATGTGCAGATATTCCAGAGTTCTTATGGAGGATGGTCCTGGAAGAAGTTGAGCAAATGGTAAGGACGGCATCATTACAATTAACAGTAACAGAGAGGGTTAGAACTTTTTGCCCTTTATATGTCCATTAACAATACTTTTAACAAAAACTTGGATGACACGTCCACCCCAAGCCCATGTTTAATCAACCAGAAAGAGTTGTTAATTGTATCAATCTACAACTAGTCCCCTCGAAAAAAATGGTGTTAAAAAAGTAAGTATTGCTGTCAATATTTTACTATACAAGAAATATTTAACAATTGAGATAGGTAAGGCTACCTGAAAGCTCTACCTGGGACACAATTTTCATCCCTGAAACAGTAGTACTGACATAGGATCATAGGATCATAGGAGATTACTAGGATATAGACTCAGAGGTCATTTTAAGCCTAGTCATTTCAACCCAATGTGATACTGAAAAAGTACTAGTCAATACCCAAGATTGCATTTAGTGATGACTGCCCATGTCCAGGAGGGTTGTGGGTGCTATCCCTGGTAAGAATTTACAGTGCTCCATCCACTCATCCTTCACATGCATGATATGATAGTGCTAATGTTGTTGCTTTTTTTTTCTCTCACCCCAACCCTTATCTTTTTTTTATTATTTTTTTTATTAGAGTCATGCAAGCATATCCAGTATATAACTGAAAAAAATGCAATCATACCTTACAAAGATCAGTAGTCTTCTGTTCAGATAAAAGCTCTATGTACCAGATGTAAACATAGTGCAGACAGCCCCCTCAGTGTTTTTGCTTGCAACTGTGAATGGTTACTGGTAGGGAGAATGAAAATATGACAGCAAATCACAGTCCTTCCCTCCAGTGGGTGTGCCAGCCAGGTTAGACTTGCAAAGTATAGAAGTAATTGTATCAAGGTTTGAAATGTAAATAAGCAGCATACATTTCACAGCTTCTATTCAATAACATCCAACCTCCCCTGCATTTGTTGAGAACTGTATATTATTGCCATTTAATATCCCCACTCATTTTAAGCAAAATGATGCAAAATGTCTTACAGACTGCATGTCTCAGATTACAGGTCTGATAAGAAGAGAGGAATGAGCAGCAAACACAAAGTGATAAGACATAAGCTGTATTTCTGCAAGGAATAGTCATAAATGGTTGTGTGATCACTCATTGCAGTACATCTGAAATTAATACTTGTACAAACAACTCAGTTATGTTTTGTTAATACTGTGGATGATGTTGCAGTTGCTTGTATGCACAATGACTTTCATTCTCTGCTGCAAAGTGTTTTCAGTGGCAAAGAGGGATAATACACCATTACACCAATACACCATTACTGCATTTTGAATGTTCATTGCAGTGAGGAGTGAGAGTTCAAATCCCAACCTGTGTAAAAGTATAGCTTTTGTAGTGCTGTTTATTTAATAGATTACTTTTCTTCCTTCCTCCTAATTTCCTTTTTTTATATTTCCAGTGTTTGCACACTGCATGGCTTAGCACAAATAGGGTAAATGGGGAAGCACAATAAATGTTAATGTTAACACAGATCACAAGACTAAAACAAGGTTAGCTGTGCTTATCTCATTTGTGCGATGCTTACCATCACACAGTCCAGGACTACTACCCCATATAGGAAGCAGACAGACATTCTAAATGTCAAAACGGATACATTGCTGCATTTTTTGCTTTCCATCATGCAACACCGCTAAGTGATGTTGAGTGACAATTAGCAAGCTTCCACAACACTTGCAGCAATAATACACCTGCAGAAAGAAAGCAGACTGTCCACAATTTCAAAACAGATACATTCTATTAATTCTGTTGGACACCATGCAAGCACATTAAGTGGAGGTGCATGGTGGGTTAACACACAGAAGTTAGTAATGAATAGGGAAATATTCAAATGTTATTTATTTATTCTTGTGGCAGGAGATATAAGTGTAGGGCTGTAATACAGATGGTTCTGGGTTCTAATAGATGAAGTGTAATATATTTTTACTGTTGTGACAGTTCAGTTTATAGTAATGAGCAGGAAAATATCCAAGTGTCACAACAGGTCTAAGTGTAGGGTTGCCATACACATGTTCCTGCTTTCTAATACAGTAAATTCCAGATATTTGTTTCTGTTGTTCCATTTCACATTATATTAAATATCACTTATAAAAATGTATACATAATTATAAATAATAACTATGCATCGCAGTGGAGCTGTTATGAATTATATGTATGAGGGATAAGAAACCTTGACTTTATTTTGATGGTTCAGATATATGATGAATGGTATTCTGTCTACTATTTTTCTATAAGTATAATTCTGCAATCTGGACTTGGATGGCCTTCACACTTAAATAAGACACATATGCAAATGAATGTATATATAAGGGCCTTGTCAGGTTACACACATACATGGCTAACACCTCAATCTGTCATCTATATGTATACATAATTCATGACTATGTCTGGGAAGCATTTCTTCTGTGGTAAAGAAAATGTTTTTTGTCTTATGCATAGGTTTGAATCCACACTGCAAAAATCAATTTTATCAGAGTATAAAGGCAAACCAAACATGTGTCAAGTCATGAAATGTATTCTTGTGCATGACTGCAAAGTTAAATTACCTAACAGTTACAGCAGTGTACACCACTCAAACTAATATCTAGTGTCAGATTAAACTTCTAATTTCCAAAACTGCTTTCCTCTCTGTTTGGCACTGTTGCTATCTGCTTAGCATTGTGCAAATATGGTTCACATCATCACTCAGGTTTGAGTACTACCACTAAATTCAATAACAGGAATTAGCTGGAAATCATTACTTGCTATTGTATTGTTTTTGTGTTAGACATGTCTGGAGTTAGAAGGGAAGGTGCCCAATTTAGGGCACAGAGGCGGGGTGTTCAGGAGTCCAGAATCTTTATTGGACTCCTAGTAAAGTGCCACAGACAAAGGCTTTTGCAGGAGGACTCTTCCAGCTCCCAGTACAAGTCTAAGGCTTGGAATTGTCTAGCCAAGGCTGTATCTAATGTGACTGGCATCCCAGTCACTAGAGAACAGTGTAGACATCACTTTAATGACCTAAAATGTTGCAAAAGGGATACACTCAACCAGTGGTTGGATGAGTTCTGAAATAGCAATATCCCACAGTTGTGTATGTAAAGAAAATTTATAATACATAGAAAGCTAATTATAAGCAAGACTGGTATAAATAATGCTCTTCTGTTCTTTTCTTTTCACAGCTAATTCTGAAATTAATGTGAATAGGCAAGTCCATGTTGAACACCTAGAGAGATTGAGGGAAGCAAGTAGTATCTATAAAGCACAAGTGAATAATTATTTTGTCCTTAAAACTTAAAAAAATATATTTTTTTCTATACAGTAGTAGGCAAAGTAAGCATGCATATCCTAACTGTGAAAGCAAGTATGCATGTGTCAGTCCACGGAAATTCCAGAAAGCAGAGGAGGAATTCCAGAGGTCTCATACTCTATCCACAAACTCCAAGGGAGACAGAAGAACCAAACAGTGGACGGGGCTGAGGGAAATACTATACCTGGGCAATCCCAACTGGAACCCCGACTACAACCCAGGTCCCAGGCTTAGACGGAGGAACCAGCCACAATAACAGATCCAATACCAATATGGAACCACTCTGTTAAATCACTGACTGAAGAGGAAAAAAGTGTGTTGTCCAAAGAACTTACTTTTGTACCAAGCTGCAGGAGTGAGGTTGCTCAGGTACTGATAGACCTTAAAATTTTGTGAAGAAGCTCAACTTAAGGGTACAGTTTCATGGCAAAAGTAATGACATTGAAAATAAGCCTATTGATGAAACTATAAAAAGGCCTAGCAGCTATTGTCCACCACTACATCAAACACTAGCTGCTTTCAAAATGAAATGTGAGATAGATATCAGGAAACTGCTTAAAAAACTCCTAAGAAAAAACTTTATAACTTAACACAGGCCAAAAGAAAAGCATTGCTTGAGCTAAGCAATGATAAATCCAGGCGTGTAATGAAGGCAAACAAGGGAGGAGGTATACTTGTGACTGATACCACTAGCTACAACCTAAAGATAGAGAACATGCTGAAGGATAACAGATTTTATGAGTTATTTACCATGGATGACATAAAAAGATCATATGATTTATGGAACACTAATCTCACCACATTATGGGAAGAAAACCTTATCACTGAAATTCTTTATAATTATTTATGGAGCCCATGCCCAGATTTACCTTACTTTTTTGGAATACCAAAGCCACACAAGAACAGAGAAGACCCACCTTATAGACCAATGGTAGCAAGTGGAGGTTCCCTTACTGAAGCCCCAGCCATTTACCTTGATTACTTGCTGAAACCTCTAGCAGAGAAGAATAAGTCATACATAAGAGATTCAATGAATTTTTTGAAGAAAATAAAAAACATTACAGTGGAAGCTGACAGTACTTTATTAACTATTGATGTGGAATCCTTGTACACAGTGTTCCCTCACAATTACTGTATAATAGCAGCTATGGAGTCTTTTAAGAAACATAATCAGGGTACATAGGCACAACTGCAAAAGTTAAGCAAGCTCATTAATTTTATACTGGACTTCAGTTTCTTTACTTTCAATGGCAAACACTACAAACAAAAAACTGGTATAGCAATGGGGGCTGCCATGGCTCCCAGCATAGCTAATGTAGCCCTGGGCAAATAGGAGGAGGACTTTGTGTTAAACAGCACAGACTACATGCAGCATATCACATGCTATTTATGTTTTATTGATGACATCTTTATTGTATGGGAAGGTGACACCTTGCAGCTTGGAGATTTTATCACTTTACCTTAGTCAAACAACTGCCTTTCTGACGTTTACCTCTTCCCATAGCTGTACTTCAACCACTTTCTTAGATATGCAGATATCCAAGGACATCAACAATAACAGAATCACCACTGATCTATTCAGAAAACCAACGAGGGTTAACTTATTACTCCACAGTAAAAGTCTACATCCTACAAAAACCAAGTATAATGTAGTGAAGTCCCAAGGCTATAGATTAGCTAGAATTACCACAGAGATGGAACCATTTTTGAGAAACCTGAACAACTTAGAGAATGATTTTCTAGTGAGAGGCTATGAAAATCAGATGTTAAAAAACATCCTGGAACCCATTATAGAACTGAAAAGGACTGAAGCACCTTCACTCAACCTCCCCAGTAGAAGAATGTTAAGAAATTCCACAGAGAATAACAAATGCAAAAATAGCTGCATCCTGACATACACTTTGGATTATCACAGTATCAAAAATATTATTGAAGAAAACTGGGACATTGTCACAGAACACCCTTTTCTGATTAACATCTTAGGTGAAGCCCCATCATTTGTTTATAGAAAGGCCAGGAACATTAGAAGTTTTGTTGAATTTAAACCTAGACCATATGAGAAAAGCACTAAAAGATGTGAAACTAATTGTACATTTTGTATATTTATACAGCAAGGTGATAGTTTTTATTGCCCTTATTTAAAGAAGATCATTAAAACCAGTGCAGGGGGTGACTGTAACACTACAAAAGTAATTTACAGGGCACAGTGCAATGAATGTGATGCATTCTATGTGGGCAAGACTATAAATAAACTCAAGCATAGGATTTCATGTCATCTGTCAGAAATCCACTCTGGATGTAAAATAATGCACTAGCCAAACACCTTTCTCTTCATAAAAGACACACAGGTTTTAAGTTCCAGATCCTGGATCACATAGACATGGGTGATCTTGAAGGAGACATCCCGAATATTCTGGAGAAACATGAACTTATGAAGCAATTAAAGCTGAACTCTTTTAGGAAGCCTGGACTAAACTACTACTGTTCAATTAAAAGTGCACTGGAACTTAAAAAATTGCCACATTGTTTACATGAATAATTGTATTTTATTTTATTTTATTCTACAAACTGGTTTTAAATACCATTTTAAATCAATTGAAATTTAAGTATATATTTTGTTTCCATCGTCATATATACATTTTTCTTATTTTTTATTTTTATCTGGTTCTTTTTTCCACTTTATTCAAAATGATGTGTAATAACAATACTAACTAATTATATAATTATATATATTTTTATAGATTTTTTTATAGATTGTTTTTAGGGTTCTTGTACACAGACCTGAAGAAGTCTAGAAGGACGAAAGCGATCGTTGTTAACAATAGGTTATGAAAATAGAAATTGATTTTTGCATGCAAAATGTATATGTATATATTTATATATATTTTTTGATTGCCAAATGTACTAAGGTTGATATATTTCCAGCCATGTAATATATTGTCTTGAATAAAATCACAGACTTAATAATCTACTTAATAATCTGGTTAAATAAGAGGTACCACATCATTATAAATTTTATTTAAAGTACATAAGAGTTCTATATTATTTTAACAGCTACTAAGTAGGGCAGGACCAGCTCGAATGTCACACTGATGGGGGAAGGGATGTGAATTTAACATGTGTACCAATAACACTTTGTTTTACAGCACAATAAACCACTCCCATGCCCGTTAAAAAGGATATATATATATATATATATATATATATATATATATATACATTTAGAAAGCTTGTGAGGAAATTATTACTCTATTTTTGTTTTACTTGGATTGCTTGTCTGTGTACTTAATAAAGGATTTTCGACTGGAAACAGACTGCCTGCCTTGCTTGGATTACTTTAGAATACCTAGTAATGCTGTACAATTACATATTTTCTATTATTATTTTTTTTGTTTTGTTTTGACTTAAGATGAGTTTAAGTTCACTACTTCTATTACTATTATCTGATTTTTTAATATACAATGATTAACTAGAAATATATTGACTGAAAATCTTCCACACAGAGAAGTTTCTTACACTGTGTTGTCAGTCTGTAGCACAAACCAAATTTAGGAGGCAAGTGTAAGACTGTAGTCAGACATTGTGGATTCAAATATCATGATTAACAAGTATAAAATAGTGCAATCCTTTAATAATAATATGACAGAAATTAAATTCTACCCAAGTGACATAAATGCTCTGCTGATAACTTTAATCTGTATAATTGGACCAAGCATCTGTAGAATATCTGCTCATTGCAAGGATTACTTTGAGTGATCCGTAATTATAGTTTGTAGTTGCTAGCAAGTATACATAAATGTAAAACTTCAGATAAAATAGTTGTATTTTTGTGATAATGTATTGTATGTCACATATGATAGTGCTAATTTTGTTGCTTTTTTCTCTCACCCCAACCCTTTTTTTTATTATTATTTTCTATTATGTGTCATCAAACTGTCTCCATGCCATCCATCTCTACCAAATCACTAAATGCTTCACAGCACAGGGAGGTAGGCCTGCCCCTGCTCCACTGGCTCTGGCACCAGTGCCCAACATATGTGGGACTCAACCTGGCAATACTGCCTCTGCTGCCCCTGCACTACCTGCACCCTCAAGTAGCACTACCCTGACAGCTGGTGCTGTGGTACCCTATGGGAGTATTGGTGGAGGTGGGGATTTCATCACCTGCCAGGAGATGCCATAGCTGGTGCATAGAGTCATGCACAGCACCACTGATGTACACCTACACCGGATGGAGAAGCTGCTCTCTTTTATGGTCCAAAGGAAGAGGAGACATCAAGCATACCAGCTGCCAACAGAGTAAGGGGATGGTGATGACAGTCTAGCAGGTGAGGACTAGATTTTCACTGTCCCCTTGTTTGATGCACATGGGCTTGTGTTGTCCCATCCCTTACCCCAATCATGGTGTCCCCCAAACATTTGTATCCCTCACCACCCCCTGTGTCTTGTCTTGTTTGTCCTGTTTGTTTGCATTTGCTTCCTCACCTACCCAACCTACCTATCCCAGAAATACCAATGTCCCTTACCCAGCATTCCTCGCTTACTGAAGTAAAATAAAGGGCACCTGCCCAACAAAAAAAATATTGTCCCATACAATGTGCTCTACTTCACACATGTGTCTTCTTGACACACTTGATTTGGTTAAATTGACTATAAAACATGATTGCTTTGCTGTCACCCCTCTTTGTAGAGGTGACAATCCAAATTCAACTCATATTCTGTACATAGTTTCATTTTACACCGTTGAAGAAATGGATAGTTATGGTTCTTTCCTACCTCCTTCCTGCACATTCCTATACTGCTTCTCCTTTGTTTTCCCCCTGCTTGCTGCCTATTTTACCACTTTCTTATGTAACCCATTTTAATATTTACAATCTGGTAAAAAATAGAATCACAAACAACACACTTAAGTAACAAAAAAAACAAATGAAGTGCTTAAATTTTTGACCTTTATGTTTGTACAGAGTTTGGCATCATACTCCAATGCCATACAATGCTGAATGGCTCTTTAATGCTGCAGTTACCTTGCAATGCTGCTTAAACACACTGAGCTACATTGACACATACTACAGATGGTGAATGTAGCATAAAGAATTATTTCATTGCATTATCACTACTTATTTAAAAGTGTTACCTACACCTGGATTCAAACCCTATATCATATGGGCTGCAAATGAAATGTGTTAATGCATTTACACCTGCTGCACAGAGTCGGCTAATCAGCAGGTGTTTGTTAGACACTCAGTACTGAGAAATCTCATAATATTAGCAATGAGGCTAGCATTTGCACACTGATTAACTGATTTACACCGTTGAAGAAATGGATAGTTATGGTTCTTTCCTACCTCCTTCCTGCACATTCCTATACTGCTTCTCCTTTGTTTTCCCCCTGCTTGCTGCCTATTTTACCACTTTCTTATGTACCCCATTTTAACATTTACAAACAGGGAAAACAATAGAAATGTGTATCTTACATGCGCAAACACTTTGCCACCCATTGCTGAAACATGCTGCTTGGCAGTGTTCTATGCTAAGTGGCCAATAGCATGTATTTATTTTGTTTACTGTCCATTTAGTGTTCATGCCTTGAAATCACACATGGAAACATAAACAAAATGAAGGCACTAGCTAAGAAAATAACACATATTTACAATGCAGCCATCTGTAACCTACTCCCATGGACTGCAACCTTTGTCTCTCAGAACTTGTTCACAAATATATCAACTATACTACAGAAATAAATAACAACTGCTGTCGTATATATCATGCACATCTTTATAATGACAATACATATTCAGATTTTTCAATACTTATAGTAATGTGGACACTTGTTCTCGTATAGTTTGTAAAACTGTCTTTTAAAGTATATCTGCACATTGGAAACACAACCACCAAATACTACACATTGTACACTCATCAATCTGGTAACATACAGAACTTTAATATCTTGACAGTTGGACATGGATAGCTATCCATTTCATGCAGGCCTCCCAATATCTTCTTTCCAACATCCACTGTTGATGTCATCCACTAGAAATTGTCCTGTACATTGAAAAAGTCAGACTTGTGCCATGGCACTTGAGTAAATACTGAGTTATCTAGTTGATGTAGTTAGATAGGTAGGGGTTCTGTTCTCACTGCAGTCAAATGGGGTGTGTGTGTCTTCTGTTTGTCTAGTCAAATGAGCATAAGTGTGCATCCTGCCATTACCACTCCAGTCCCATAAATTGCCAATATTTTGACACACATGCCTACACATCCATTTCATGCAGGTCTCTCAACACATCTTCACTGCAACATCCACTGATGTCATCCACTATAAGTTCTGCTACAGCCTTGTAAAAGTCAGACATGCTGTGGCACTTGCATGAAATACTAGTTCTATAGTTTATGTACTTGGTTAGGTAGAGGTTCTAATCTCACTGCAGCCAACTGGGGTGGTTGTGTGTTTGTGCACTTGCTTGACATTAGAGAGAGCATTTTACACCAGTATGTGGGACACTGCTATTACCATCTTCCTCTCACCAGACTCTGCTGATGTCATCAGCTGTAGCTGATTTGTGTATATCCAGTATATCCATCAGGGCAGGGTCAGAGATTGGCCTGTAGGCCAGGCATGAGACACTTCATTCTATACGATACAAAATACAGTGACAGGACTTTCAGTCTATCCATATACTTCGTGGCATGCTTTGAAAGCCCTGTATTTTCTTGATGAGAAACTTTTGTGGTCTCCATTGCTGCTGCCGATGTCTAGTAAGGTAAATCAAAAGGGAGCATTGTACTCTATTAGTTTTCTGATGAGGGTTGAGTACAGTGCTGTTATATCCTGAGATCTGGATATGATGGTCTGACTTATGAAGTGCACAACTTAGCCTTTCCATAACACTGTGATAGCTTGGTGGTCAAAGTTCAGATTGCTATCTATGTGTGTTCCTAGGTCTTGAACCACTGGGTTTGAGCATGGGGTGGGGGTGTTGTCAATGCTGTAATTAGCAGAGAATTCCATTTTACAGATGCAAAAATAATGACACATTTTTGTGTTTATTTGTAGACCGAGTGGCTTTGGGACCAATCATTTGTCTGTATTAGCCCATCTTGTAATATGTTAACATCATTAGTGGACACAATGATTGCACCTGATAAGCAATAATCAGCAAACTTGTTAAGCCAAAGGCCGTATACTTTAGCCGGGACTGTCTAAAAATAGATCACATACAGTAAAGGGCCCAGCACAGATACTTGGGGTATGCCACTGTTGACAGCTCTACTGGTAGATGATAATTCGCCAACTTTCACAGTATGTGTTTTGTTGGTGAGCCAATTGGTTAACCATCTAATGAAATAAGGGTTAATCCCCAGCTGGGAGAGTTTCTCAATGATACTTTAGTGGGGGATTTTGTCAAATCTCTAGACCAGATCTAGATAGGCAGTATGCACTGTCTTACCTTCATCAAGGTCTATCACACAGAATCAGTAGACTGTGACAACATCACAGATCACATTTAGCATGACTCAGAACATACACTGACCTGACAGTTGGATCCATACTTCAACACACCTTCCAGACTGAATATATTGCCATAGAAGGGTGCACATCAACATGCATCCATCTCAATGTGTGTGGGGGAGGGCAGCACCTGATGCATGCATGTATAGACACATCCTAACTCTCCTCATCTGTGATGTACACCAACATGTAATCATGGACCTTTTCTAAATGGACACTGGTAATATCCCAGCTGTGAGCAAAAGACATGTGTGAGTTGTTAATGCTACATCAATGTCTGTTACATCTCTTAGAGGTCCTCAAGATGGTCATTGAGGGCATGCATGATGACAGCACTATCATCCTTTGGAACTTGACCAAGCCAAGGTGTTTGATACAAATCCAAAGTGAGGTATTAACTCAGCACTATTAGAAGTGGCCATAAACACCTACTGTATATCACCAAGTGGGTAGACCACTGGATCATATATGCGGCATCTAAATATGTTGAAATGTGTGAACTAAGTCCAGTGATCAGGTCTGTACATCAGGACTGTCTTCTAGGCCATTTCCTGTCCATTATTTAAGTCACAGATGTCAATAATGACATACACATCCTGTGTCCAAACAGCTGTCTGGAGGACTACAGACTGTAGGTAATCTTTGACTCCAACTGTGATATTAGTATAATACAGACAGTATCAGCACACACCAAAGATTGCTGCCGCAGCCATGACAACACATGAGATGACACAAAAGCATGGGTGGATTTGTTTATTTATGAAAACAAATGCACAACCCAATGATAATGTAGATATCATGCCCCTATGAGCAGACCAAGTGGTATGTGACCTGTGTCCTAGGGTAGATGATATGTGGAACGTCTACCAACATGTGTCTAGAGTGATGACTACTCCCTTGTATATATCTCAACTCCTGAGTATGTGCAGGACATCCTCATCAAAGGCCATAATACCTCCATAGTTCACAAACTTCATCACACCAATAACTGAGTACAATGCGCACCTCTTCATGTACCACCCTATACATCTTCCAGTGATGTATAACTGAAGTGTACCACTTTTGTCACAGTGAGCTGTCACACGTCTTATTGGCCATGCCTCAATATTCTTTTTGTTGCGTAAGCATTACTGTCTGATGGTACGGAATCCTCATTAAGGTGTTAGACCAGATTCATGTGTAATACCTGTTCCAGTAATGGACACAGAACATACATAGCTGTTTGACAACATTGATGATATGGGCTAGATTCATGGCAGTGTGGGTTGTGCCATATATATGCCATGCACACTAGTCAACTAGCCTGGATTTATTATAATGGCACATACAAGTATAGCAGTGTCCCTCCCTAACTTCTCCAGCAGATGTTACAGAATCAGGACAGTATGCTTGATTGCCCTCATAGATTGTTGACATGTCATAATAGTTATAAGAATAAGCAGATGGACTCAGGCAAGGCTCTTCTTTAAACTACCTAAACAGAGGTCTTGATTTAAATTTTGGTCTTAGGGGGGCATGGTCATTCAGACCATGTCCTGCATCCCCCTTAATCTAACTATCCAAGTCACTTCTAACTTCGCAGTATGATTACGTATATCACCTGCCCCCCTAAGACCTAAACTTAAATCAAGACCTTTGTTTCGGTAGTTTAAAGAATATTTTTATTCTTTATTGAATCAGTATATTTTTAATGAAGTGATTTTATTGTGTTTGAATTGTTCTAATGTAATAGTATCATGTGATGACTAATGAGTAAAGTCATGTGATTTGTAAATAGGTCTATAAAAGGAGGGGTCTTATTTATGTCATTTTAAGCACCTGATGAAGCTGTTTGTGAAAGCGCTTGTGCAGTTTGTATTGTGAATAAACCTGAATTTTATACTGGAGAGAAGAGCCTTGCCTGAATCTGTCTGCTTATTCTTATTACTTGGACCTTGTGTGTATTTGGACACAGGTACCTGGTTGTTGGAAGGATTTTTTGTTTGTTAATGTCATAATAGTTGTTCAAGTGTGTTTGTGCAGAACCATCTTTGATTACTCAGAATCACATATGTCAGAGGCATTGGATTACTGGTGGTATTATTCTGATATTGTCCATGATTGTGTATGATTCTGTTTACTGTTGTGCATGAGCCTGTAACTATGTGTCCCACTTGTTGGAGACCTCTGCTAACATTCCAGTCATATTTAGGCAAATCAGTTTGCAGAGCTTCTCAATATGCACATAACCCCAATTGTATATAACATCCTTGATATATGTCCTCTCCATTGTTCATGTCAGGATGCTTATATCACAAAGACATTTTCTCCTTTGTTATGCCATCTTGTCTGATCATCACATAATATACATTTTTACTGTGTAGCCCATACTGTACCATGCTGATATGTGATTAATGTTCCTGCTACAACTGTCTTCCATTTACATGCCCTAATCTGCTGTACATTATGATGTTTCACCTGTCCTCCTTCCCTGTGTTCATTCTTATAATTCCTCTATGTGTCCCTGTTTAATACACACTCTTTCCCTGACTGTTTATTTTAAATGGCAGTTTATGTACTGTTATGGATCATTTACACAGCTTTTGTTCAGAATGCCTGAAATGGAATTCCACAATACTCTGCACTGTATACACTGTCCTGTATGTGTTTGGAGTATATACATTGCTATATTATTAACCCTGGTAGTCATTGTGACATTCAGCACAATCCTGCAGACTGAGTTTGCCTGTAGGTAAACAGGTCTACATGTCTGCTGCCATCCATGTTGCCTTACACAGTTTCCTACCCAGTAACACTGTTGCTAGCCATGAAACTATGCTTGTTTATGTTTAAACACAGTGCACGGCATGAATATGTAAACAGCACTGCTGCTCACCTCACAAATACATAAACTCCATGTAGACTTTGTGCAAAGCTTACAAGGAGTTTGATTCCAGTTCTGTATCTTTCAGACCTGTCTTCTGAGGTGTTCTACAATTTGCTTGCAAATGACCTGAAACTGGGTAAACTGATTATATATGTTACAGATAGGGCATGTCTGCAAAATAACTTGACTAATTTGACCATTTGGGTACAAGAGAATAATATGCTGATAAATACAAAAAAAACTAAGCATATGAGATTTGGAAACGTAAACTGAAAGGTGAATATTTAATACAGCATACAGTGATTGAAACTGCAGATTAATTTAAGGACAAGGGTATATGGCTAGATCCAACTTTGAGTTTTTCTAATCATATCAACCAATTATTTAATGATAGTAATAGAACTATAGGTTGTATGAAAGATTTATAAAGTCTAGGAAAACAAAAGTGATGAAGACATTGTTAATTACATTAGACCCAAACTTGAGCATGAAATAAGAATATGGAAACCTTATAAGAAAACAAGCATGAGTAAACTAGAAAGAGTACAGCAGAAATACACCAAGAGCATCCATGGCTGTGATAATTTAAGTTATTATGAAAGACTAAAATATCTGAATTTGAACAGTGCATCTTACAGATATTTAATAGGGGATCTTATGCGGGTATGTAGGACATATAGAGACAATTGTCTCTCGGAATGTTTGGGGTTGTCAAAAAGTAGTACAGAATCATCAGACAACCTATGCAGAAGATTATATAGGAAGGAGAAGTGTACTAATTGGTTCTCTGAGAGCAGCCAAAGCATGCAGCAGACTACCAAACTAGATTAAAGCAAGCACTAGTTTAGCCTGGGCATCTATTATGGGAACAAGTGTTTTGCAATTTTGGCAGGCTAGAAGGGCATTAATGCCCATGCTTGAAATATCTGTATGTATGTATTCATGATCATAGTGAAGTCTTGACAGTGATCTCAAACATGCATGTTGGGACCTACAGGTTGGATATATCCCCCTTTAGTTGCATTTATTTTCTCTAGCTGTGCTGGCCCCATTGATATATCAAATGCTAGAGTCCTCCTTGAAATCTGTTTTTTTTTCAACTGCTTTGAAAGAAGCTTTGGTTGCTCCAACCCTGAAGAAGTCATCTTTGGATCCAAAGGTATTTCATAACGTCTGTCCAGTTTGAAATCTTCATTTTTCAGGTAAAGATACCAATACAGATGTCTGTGCACAGCTGTGTCGTAGCTTCTAGTTAATGGGTTCATAGATCCACATCAGTCTGCCTTTCACTCCTTGTATAGTACCAACTAATTAGAATTTTTATTAGCGTGGATGATGATCTTCTTTTTGCTAGAGACCACCATTGCTATTTTCTGTTCTAGACTTGCAGTCTCTCTCTCTATAGCGTTTGAAATAATTGATTGTGGAATTTTGATTGCATATTTTAGTTCTTATTGTGGTATCTTCCATAATCCTTGAGTTAATTCTTTCCTATTTCTCAGGCTTTAGTCAAAGGATTCTCCCATATTTAAACTCATCTGGTTCATACCCTCTGGAGTTTAATCTCCCACAGGGCATGATCTTGGACCTCTTATTTTTCACAGTATTAATGCTTCTATTCAGAGAGCTCATCAGAGAAAGAGGTTCATCATACTATTGTTATGGTGATGGGAATGACACCCAGCTCTGCTTATTTCCCCAGGGAGGCCATTCATCAACGGCTAATTATTAATTGGTTGAAACTTAGAAATTTAAAAACTGAGGATCACAGTCAATGCTACTCTGAGAGATTAATTTGCATTGCCAGTCTCATTCTACTTATTCTTTAGTGGTCATAGACATGTTTGGGTGTTTTAATAAAAGATTGAATGGCCAACAGGATGGTGGCATGGTGGGTTAGACTGGATAGTGTGAGGATAGTAGTATGCAAGATTCTATTGAGAGTCTTCTTCTCAAGAAATTGATTCATATAACTGAGCTTCATGACAAGATCTAAAAGGTAATGGCCAGGGAGGCCATTCATCAATGGCTAATTATTAATTGGTTGAAACTTAGAAATTTTAAAACTGAGGATCACAGTCAATGCTACTCTGAGAGATTAATTTGTATTGCCAGTCTCATTCTACTTATTCTTTAGTGGTCATAGACATGTTTGGGTGTTTTAATAAAAGATTGAATGGCCAACAGGATGGTGGCATGGTGGGTTAGACTGGATAGTGTGAGGATAGTAGTATGCAAGATTCTATTGAGAGTCTTCTTCTCAAGAAATTGATTCATATAACTGAGCTTCATGACAAGATCTAAAAGGTAATGGCCAGGGAGGCCATTCATCAATGGCTAATTATTAATTGATTGAAACTTAGAAATTTTAAAACTGAGGATCACAGTCAATGCTACTCTGAGAGATTAATTTGCATTGCCAGTCTCATTCTACTTATTCTTTAGTGGTCATAGACATGTTTGGGTGTTTTAATAAAAGATTGAATGGCCAACAGGATGGTGGCATGGTGGGTTTGACTGGACAGTGTGAGGATAGTAGTATGCAAGATTCTATTGAGAGTCTTCTTCTCAAGAAATTGATTCATATAACTGAGCTTCATGACAAGACCTAAAAGGTAATGGCTTTCACAACTGCAAAGCATTTAGAGCTCATTGCAGTGATAAGATTGACTGACTTTATTTTTCAATCAATGATTGTAACAAAGAAAAAACATGCAAAACAAACACTAACAATAGACATTTGACTAATTACAGTGTAATTAACAAAGCCTAACAGTCCATACAATCATCATGATAATTAAATGTTGCCATCTGATTTCATGAACTCTGAAAGGTAGCTTATCCTTACTAATATGTTTTCTCCTGCTTTAATTATAGATTCATAGGTTAGTACTAGGCTAACAGCCCCTGTGGGCCATTTTAAACCTAGCCAATTATTCCATGGGAGAATCAAAGCCTGCACCTTGTGTCTGTAAGTTAAATACCTTAACAGTTATTCCAACCTCACACCTTTCCCTATTTTTTTGTTTAAATTCGGTTTGTCATTTCTAGGATGGTATTAAAATGCAAGGCTGTAAACAAAATTTTATATGTATGTTCCATTCCACCATCCCAGATATTCTAGTTGTGAAAGCCTAAAATTTCTATTACAGCTTCCTCTTTGATTTCTATTCAGATTTCATAATAACTGAGAAGGAATCTTTCTGATTTTCATTAACTAACATGCTACATCTACAAAGTTGATCTATTGTCCACTCCGTGCCCTAAAATATGCCCAAAATAACCATAAAACTATCAATCTCATTGTAGTTTAATCCCTCCCGAAAAACTTAGAAACCTTGGAACTAACCCTAAGTTGGTTGTTAGAACACCTCCCTAAGAATCCATCATACTGGACTTGATATCAATACTCATCAAACTGACATCTGATTCCCAAAACATCTACTTACTTGGCACTCCCAACCATTACTTCTCCCACAACCCACAAAATTGGAAATACTAATCAAAAGAAAACACCATTCGAAATGATCTTCTCTGACAAGATACATATAATATACCCACTGGGACCCTCCCTAATGATCTTAGTGACCACCATTATGAAATTCATAGATATTCACAAGCCCTTCTCCGCTTAGAAATATAGACTTGTTAGAAACAAGATCTCCTTCCTGGTTTCCCCAGTACCCTCAAGAAGTGCATCCAAGTTCATTCCCATTATAAAAAAAAAATTGATGACTGAGTATGTTAGTTATGCGATTCTAGAAAGAAGAAAGACTCTCACAGGACACATCTGTAAAGATATAGATCTAGGATCATTCCATGCCAAACCAACTCAACTAAAGAAACTAAATCAATTAAAAGCTAACCATGGGCATGGGACAAGTGGCAAACCAACAGACCATCTTATTAGATTCAGAGCAAACACAGCATAACACAAAATCAAAATCAAATCAAATCAGAAACAAAAATTACAGTCAAACATCACTCAGGACAAACATCAGAATAACCCAAAGATAACAGGTTTTAAAACAACTTAACCTTCTGGGGAAACCTAATACCCCACCCCTACCCTGCTCTACTTGGTAAGAACTCACCAAGAACAAGAGCTGGAAGCGTTTTTTCTTTTTCTTCTAGAACCATCCAGTCCCAGCATCTCTCTTCGCCTCTTCTTCCTCCTCCATAACCCCAGCTCCAAGCACCAGAACTAGCGTTCAATTACCTCCTTTTCCACTAATCAGCCTCCTCTCTAAGAACCCAAACCCCTGATCCTATCCCTCATATCGTCCACCAGCTCCCAACTTAATAATATCAAACGTTCAACATAGCTCATCCTAATCTAATACAATTAGCATCAATTTATAACTACCAATCAATCCCTTTCTCTATGAAATATAATCGTCCTCCACTAAACAAAGGGCTTATCCACAGCTCTATCTCAATCTTGACCCCTATAGCAATAACTCCCCAACAACAAAAAAAATTTGGAAAATTGTTGCCATATACACTAAATCTATCTCTAACATAACACATTTCAAACTTCACAAAACTCAAACATAACTCCCATAACAGAATACATGGACAGGTCTCAACTTTTGTTCTCCAACCACTCTCACCATACTAATTTTTTGGCAAAAATAACTGCTTCTTTTCTACTCTTTGGACTTGTCAATTACTTCTCAACTTTAACTGTTGCTCCACAACCTTGAATCCCTTCACCTTGACAACTTAGCCCTCCCACCACCTAAGCTGGTTCCTTGCTGGTAGACATTGGTAGACAACAAGCAGTGCAAAGCTAAGAAAGAAGCTACACTCACTTAGCCCTTCCCCACTACTCTATGCTTATTCCCTGGTCCCCTTCTTTTCTCCTCATTGATCTCTGAATATCTTTTATTCATAATTTCATCAATATGCAGTCTGGTATATGCAGATGACTCCTCTCCACACTGATCACTTCTGATGCTTCTAATCTAAAACTGCTGCATAACCCATAACTGCTTTAGTTGAAAAATGGTTCGGTGCTTGGAACTTATCCTGAATCTAAGTTACCAAAAACTTAGTTGCTACTAATTTTCCCCACCTCAGCCCAACCTCTACACCTCCACCCCTTAGCACTTAGTAAACCCAATTTTCCCACCTCAGCAGCACACTTACCGCTCCTGCCACCTCCACCAAAACACCCACTGTGATACTGTCATCACACTTTTAAATTTCATCAATCAATCTGTCAGACAATAAACAAAACTAGAAAGAAACAACCAAACTTGGTTCCATGTACACTCTAATCTAAAACTAACCATAGCATGTACTCAACTAATGTACCACCCTACCTCCTTCCTCTCCACTCTCCTCCTTCCTCAATAAAGCTTTCCTTCCTAACAGCTCTGTTAACAAACAACAAACTCTCTGTTGCTTATAACCATATTGCCAAATAACAGGAGAACCATCACTACATTATCACTGCCTTAACCTAAAGAAAGAAGACTGGTGGTTTCTCTCTCCCCAATCTTCTTACCAAACTTAACCAACTTTTTTTAAAATAATTAAGAACCAGATAAAATCCAACACTGAGCAAACTTTAACCCCAACACCACCCACCTCTTCCAGCTACCTCAAATAGTGTCAGTGTCCAAAATACAAACTCACGAAATCTGGTGGTGATGGTGGTGATGCTCCAATTCCATTTTCCATTGGAAAAATTCTTCCTTCAACCTAAGACTAACTACCTCTGACTCCTCTCAGCCAGTTCAAAAACTAACTTAAATTATTCTTAAAAAAGCTCATTGGCTATGTCCTTGTACTAAACCTCTAAGTCCTAAAAGTCCCCTATCACCCCCATGCCCAATCTTCCCTCCCTCTCTCTCTTTTTCCAGTAGTAGATCCCTACCATAGTTTCAGTCCTAGTTCCTCTGCTTCCCCTCTCCTCACAATCTAGTGATTATGAGGATATTGATAAAAACTTTACTTTATCCTTTTGAGCTTATAAAATTAAAATAATTTTCCTAGTGTATCCCTATTTGTCCTATTTTATACATATCCTTATACACTTAATTTATGGATATTTTTGGATATGTCTCTTCCTACCATGTTATCACCATGTTATCTCTATATGTAAGTCAAAAAAGTTTTTTTTTTACTGGAGCTATGAGCCCCGGTCTCTGCTGAAAATAGATATGTTTAAATTGTGTCTTCCTACCATGTTATCAAGAAATTATATGTATGTAAGTCAAAGTTACTGTTTTTTTTTGGTGCTTTTTTTCTCCCCGGGTCTCTGCTGAAAAAGGATATGTATCCAGTTGGACTAACCCGGTAAACAAATGTAAAATAAAAATAAATAAATAAATAAATAAAGTTTAACTTTTTATATCTTTTTCAAAACATCCCTTTCAAATAATTCAAATTTACATTTTAGATCAATCTTTAACATGTTTCTGTTCTCAATAACATTTAAATATTTGGTATGGGTCTCTGAAATTAGCAGTTTTGCAAATAAATCAGAATATCTGTTCTGTTTTATTTTACTCTTTATCTCTCAGTCTCCATTTTTTTATAATATTTCTTAAAGTATAGAATGGCAGGCTTAGTTATTCATGTATCTTTTTTTTAAATATTTCACCAAATATGTGAATTCATACTTTTTAATATTTTTTTCATTAACCCATTACTCTCTGACTTAATGCATACAATCCAGTGCTCATTTCTCTTTTTCCATCCAAGCTCATCTCATTAACTCCTCAACATGGACATTTCGTGATCCTTATCTATTTAATCAATATTGTCAAATCTACAAATGCTTTCTTGGCCTGTATTACAAATTCCTCCAAATTTTAAAATCTCTAGGAATGAAAATGTCTTAGTAAATCAAGCCAACTGATTAATGTTTACCATTAGATTATATCTAATCTCTGATCTCCATGTTTCTATTCTATATAATTGTATTTATTTATTTATTTATTGACATTTGGTAACCAATAAATTCCAGCTGGGTCAGAAACCCATGGGTCAAAAAACTATAACAATGTTGATCAGAAAAGTTTAACAGTGTTTAACAGAGTTGAACAAAATAAGTATACATAGTAATAGACATATATGCACAGGTTATTTCAGTGTATTCATACAGTGTATTCATATAGAGAATAAAAAGATTAACATAGTAATTGAGAGCATTTTTAATAAAATATAGTAACTAGGAGAAGAATTTTTTTTGTTTGTTTGTTTAGGAAGTACAGATAGAGTGTTAGATGGCAAAGTAGATTAGATGTAAGGTAAGAATAAGTTGTTAGGAAGTTTGAAAGGTGCATTATGTTAGATATGCATGTGATGATGTGAGTTATTGCCAGCAATGCTAGGGCAGTGGATGTGTAACAAATGCTAGCATAGCTAGCTGGAGTTTTTTAAAGAATTACATGTCATTTGTATATCAAACTGATTTATACAGGTGCTTGTATTGAAAATGTGTTTGTAAAGCTGCTTGTGTTAAAATATACCAACAGTAGGTCCTGCTGGACAGAAAAGAAATACATCTGTATGTCAGACTGTATTGTAATAGTTAAAATGGATATATTGTAACAGAGGATACTGGAAGAGAAGTGGTTAATCTCAGTCCAGCTAACTTTGAAAAATAGTCTGAAATTAAATTACTTGATTTAGCCATAAAGATTGTATTTTACAGTTCTGATTGTAGCCAGAGACAAAATGAATGTGAAAACCAGGACTAGGAAATCTACTCTATTGTCCTTAGGAGTGAAATAATTGCTACCCTGGAAGGGTGAAAGATTTTGAAATGGTTTTGTAGCTTCCAGATGCTATAACACATCTTAGCAAAGCTCTATGTGTGTGTACGTGTGTGTGTGTGCGTGTGTGCGTGTGTGCGTGTGTGCGTGTGTGTGTGTGTGTGTGTGTGTGTGTGTGTGTGTGTATGTGTGTGTGTGTGTATTATGACACATATTTGCTACAGTCTGGTTCAGTGTCTAGTAAAGGAGGCAGTGTGGGAACTAGAATACAAGTGACCAGATGTATGTGATGTCATTCTGCAATCCAGCACTGAAACAGTGTTTTAATACTAGATGAGACAGAAGTCTCAGGACAGTCTATTTTTGAAACTTGACAAAAAGGATCACTCACTCACTTCATCTTGCCCTGCTTAGTAAGTAACCAGGGAAAATAATTCTTTAGATAAATCAGGAAAATATAGTGAGATTAGTTAAGTACTGTTTTCTGTATTTGTGTGAATCTGTCCATCTGTGTTATTTTTAATATTTCCTGTGCTTGAAACTCTGATGTTTATTGTAAGTAGATATTTAGTATTTTTCATGTTCTTTTATTATTTATTATTAAATATATTTAAACTTTTTATTGTGTCTGGTCTTTTTAGGAAATATTTAACATTTGAGAGTACTTATAGTTATTTGGTGACACTGTGCACACTCATGAAAGCCTTGCTGCATTGGTCAAAAGCTACCATTTGTATTAATATTAATTTTACTCAGTATAATCGGATACCTTGGTAACAGACTTAGAGCAGCTGGCTTTGGAGTGTTCTGGTGGCAGTGTCTACCTTATAGTCTGGGCAGAGAGGGCATAGCTGGTAAATCTGTGCCAGCCATTCCCAGGTACGTGTGTGTGTGTGTGTGTGTGTGTGTGTGTGTGTGTGTGTGTGTGTGTGTGTGTGTGTGTGTGTGTATGCGTGCGAGTGTGTGTGTGAAAATCAAATCTCTAAGAGTGTGTTTGTCAACTTCTTGGAGCAGGGACACAGAACACTGTTTTCACAGACAGAGTGGTAGAGGACTTGGCTTGGAACACTTGGCTGAGGACTCAACTCTACAGCTGTGTCAGTGGGCAGACTTATGCAGGGCCTGGAGAGAGAGAGAAGGAACTCCAGCCTCTAGACTGAGTGTGCTCCCTGTGTGCTCTTAAGAGAAATTGTGCTTGGTGCAGAGAGATGCATCTGGAAATACTGTGTGTATCTATTTTTGTTCCAAACAACATCCCTCGCCATTGTCTGTGGTGAAGATTGAGGCTTCTTGATTAATAGCTGAGAGCAAGGACATCACAATGTGTATGAAATAAATATAGGGAAAGGGTGGGTAGGATCTAAAGAGGGATGGACAGATCTGAGCAAGAGATGGAAATGAGGGGGATAGATATATGGAAGACATGTCAGTGAGGGAAAAGAAACATATGAGTGAGAGATGGATAGGAAAATGTTTAGAGGGGGAAGAAAAATGTGGGTAAGAGAGGGTTATACAATGGTTTTAGAGCATTGGCAGATCTGTGAGTTAAGAATGTAATTTTTAAGTGTAAGCTTGAACTTTTTGGAATTATCTATACTGGTTTTATTATTTGATAAAGTGCTCCATAGCTTAGCTATAGCACAGGAGTAAAGATATTGTCAGTATATTTTGTAAGGTTTGTATACACTAATTAGTTGTTTGTCTGTAGAGTGGAGAGTCCTGGTAGGAATGTATGTATGATGATTAAATTTTAAGCAAAGACAGCTATCTGGTTTACATATTAGTTTTTGTGCAGCTGACAGTTGTAGACAGTTAAGAT
>NC_056729.1:1157084931-1157134931 GCF_019279795.1 Protopterus annectens | reverse complement strand
TGCTTTCCCATATAAAAATAACTTGCCTATCTTGGTACTCAAACCATGAATGCCTGTTTGTCTTACCACTACACTACCTCGGCTTGGGAATTTTAGCTTTATATTTGTATTTATCTCCTATGCGTTGTTTAAGCTATGATAAGCGGAGGTCATTAAAGCACACACCCGCTTAGCTATGCTTAAACATTCCTTAGCCTGGAAAAATTATTATATTATTATGTTATATAGTGAGTATTGTGGTGTTCTGACAAGTCATTGAGGACTGCAGTTGGGAAATAATGGCATACATTTAGCTTTCAGACCTCTATCCTTCAGAGATTCATGCTAATACATATCCTGTTTTCTATCAACTTTCTAGGTTTGTGAGGGCAATATTTAAGTGGTGTCACTATGTTTAGTGTTTTGTCCTCCCATTATGTGTGCTTTTGTCCACATTGACTGCTGTCAGGGAATATTGGCATACATTTGACTTTCAGACTTCTATCCTTCGGAAATTCATGCTAATGCATGACATGTTTTCTATCAATTTTCTAAGTTTGTGAGGGCAAAAATTAATATGTGACCCTTTTGAGGGCTTTATCCCCCATTATTTGTGTCTTTGTACACATTTCCTGCTTTAGCAGGTTGTGAGGTGTCATACGGCACTTTTACAATGCAGGGGGTGTGTCACAAAACCTGTCACACACCCCCTGCTTTACTTCCTGCTGGGGGTATGTATTTCAGTGTCCGGGGACACTGAAATGATTATTTATTTCATTTCAGTGTCTGTGGACACTGAAATACTGGCATAATATTAGAGAAATGTTCTAATATTATGCCGGATCATGATTAGAAAGTGCTGTATGGCACTTTCTGAGTGCAGAAGTAGTGTTCAATGTCTGTGCACTACTTGAACATGCCACTTGCACTTGTTCATGGTTTGTGTCCGTGTAGGTTAAACAGCAGCACACCTTCATGAATATACAAGGCACGCTGCTGTGCTACATGGAAACTAACCACTCCATGCAGGAATAGCACTATTCCTGCATGGAGTTTATGGAATCCCAAGGTTAGTCTTTTACAACTTCTCAAGCTAATATTTCAATGAATGTTTGCATATGTCAGATCTTCCTGCACTTCAAAGAAATATAAAATTGTTGTTCTACATAAGGCTGGTAAGAATGGTTGGTTACCAATTCTACTTACAGGTGCTTTCCCACCTGACATCTGGGAATTTCTCTCTTTACATATCAAATAAATTCCTACTAATATCACTCTTACTCCCTGAACTGAATGTCCCTCATCAAGTGAGGTTTTTACACTCATTTACTAGGCTCCTACAACTTCACATATATTAGCTCAACGTGTTCTGTGGCAGGCACTGTATCTTTAAACTTAGTGAAGAAAAGGGCTATCAGGTTACTATGGTGTGTTAGGGCTGCAGTTTCAGTGGCTCAACACAAAGTATCCTCACCTTCAGTGCTGGAAGATTAGAAGACTGTGGATTCAATGTCCGCCCAGGTACTTGGGTCAATTTTTCCAATGTTAACACTGCAGTGCAGCACAAAGTGGGAGTTGTCCTGTGCTGCTCCTCAGACCTCATTCCAACTGAGGTCCCATATGCGTGAGTTGGTAATAGTTCAGTCTGATATAAATGATCCCGTGGCACATACTAAAAGGTGTGTGTGAAATTCCCTTCTGGACTGGCCATCTTTCCCCTATTCAATCCCATCTCAGTTCAGATTTATCAAGAGTGGGTCTTGCCTACAGTCTTGTTGACTTTTTTAAAACACACCATCCCATATTCAGGTATCATAGATAAATTCTCCTAGCTAAATGTTAATCTTGGTGTAATTTACTGGATAGCAAATTGGCTCAGAAACAGAGCCCAGTAAGTTAGAGTAGACAGCTCTATGACATCCAAAAGATGTGTCACTAGTGGTGTACCCCAAGGTTCAGATCTTGGGCCAGTCCTCTTTGGCATTTTCTTGTCAAAAGTCAAAGCTAATATTAAGGATTTGTGGCTGACATGGTTTGCAAATGACTGCAAACTCAGTGCTATCATAAACTCCCCAGAGGACACCAAGATCTTCCTGTAAGGCCTCTCCCAAACAAATAGCTAGTGTCAAAGCTATGGACTAAAACTGATTACCGAGATATGTATAATTGTATCTTTCAGAAAGCATGACTCCTCTTGTAACTATCACATTGGCAACACACCTCTGAAACTTTGCTTTTTGGTCCCCTCTCCTTGCATAGTATCCTTAAGTGGCCCAACCCCCAGTGCACCTCATCCATACCATGTGTAACACATTGTCTACTACCCCCCCAAATGTACTCCAGAATTGCTGGAGCTAGTTGTGGATATAAAGGCACCCCAAAGTTTCAGCTGTCATTGCTTCCATTCAGGAGGGATTTTTCTTTTATATGCCCTACCCACTTCCGTTTGAGCACCTCCTCTTATCAACCATGTCTGGGGGCAACTCCTCTCTATGCAGCATGCCTTCCCTTAGGGACTGACATCGATAAGTTTCATCTGTAATGGGCACTCTTATCCCTACCTACCATTCCATTAGTCACCCGATCCACTAATTGGAACTGGGTTGGCTGGACCATAGTCAGGGCTTTATCCCTCTATGTTGCCTGAGTGGCTAACATACCCCTAAAAATTGATCTCATAGCTAGGGATCTGAGAACCTATACTGACAATGAACTTTCCTTCGATTGATATGTATCCACTACTGTAAGGAAGCATTTTTGCATCTCACAGCTTATTTCTAAAGGTATTGCATCCAGATTCAAGGATGTAATCCTTCCACTATACTCTGCACTTTCAGTATGCACCTGTCCAAACACTTGCCACAATTGGAATAACCACAATATTTTATCACTACAAAAACAAGAGCCTAAATTGTAAAAACTATGGAGACCATCATAAAGCCTTGGCCCTTGTCTCACTATCATACAGACTGCTGAAGGGCAATCTGTGCCTTGCATATAAACCTTCATCAAATGTTCTGTTAGACCTATTACAAGTCCAGTGTAATCATAACACCTACTCAAGGGATCTCAATCTGTTTTGCAAAACAAATCAAACATGTTGGAGGAATAAGTATGTATCACAGACAATACTACTTCTATGGGACCATCTTCCACTCCACATAAAGCAAAGTACTTCTGTTACTCTAATCAAATGTAATTTGGAGGAATGGATAAGTGAACATAAATTCACCCCTAGAGTAGCAGCCCTATCCCTCATGGGTTGTAAAAATATGTAAATATCCCAATATACCCTTGTTCAGTCAATCTTTGGGTTATTTGTATGCAAAATATAAAGGCTATAAGCTACCATGGGAATTTAAGGCTAAGCTTGTTAAGATCCTCACAGATCAATAGCCTAGCAAATACCGATGAACCATTGAACCTCTACTAGGAATGCTACCTCAGTTCTGCCCTGAAATGAAGCAACCAGCTTACTGGAACTATCCTGATTAATAAATCATAAATAAATAAATAAATAAAAATATAATAGGTTTATAGGTTCATAGGTTGGTACTAGGCTAGCGGCCCTAGGGCCTATACAAGCCTAGCCAAACAATTCCCCGGATATTTCTTCCCACAATATTTACTTCCCTAATGGCATTCTCTTTCCTAATGCTTTACACAAGTACTTTAGTTATGCTAAGGTACATGCTATTTAGAGCAGGGCCCATCTACTACTTTTGAGAGTTAAAGGCAAATCAGTGGAGAACTCTAGTGAACTATAAATTTGAGTACCTTCAACATTTGGAGCTACTTTCTCAGAGGTTGTCATTGTGGGATTACTAATCTTTTTTGCAATAATTAGATCATATGTAGCTACTTATTGAAAGGATCCAGAAGATATTAATTTGTCAGAAATTTATAAATTTATAGAGCAGTATGGAGATATTTTATAATGGTACAATATCATTTTTATTCTCTAGTATAAGCAATGCTGTCAAAGGTTGCTTTCACTCATTTTGTGATAAGTTTCTAGTGGTATAGGAAGAATGTATGTTTTCTATACAGCAATTTATCTGCCTATTGAAAAGTCAGCACTCGTAAAACTGAATGTCAACATACTAAAAAAAATAAAATCCAGGAGAAGCACACATTTCAAACATTGATCTTCTCCTTTAAACTTATGTTTTGCAGAGGGCAAGCCCCCCTGCACCCCGGCACCCCCAGACTTATGTATATCAACTCCAAAACTGCCATACTTTAACGAAATACATATTTCATGAATTGCCAGTCCTGAACTCGATATATTTATGAGTCCTTTTTTTCAGCCATTAAGTCTCTATATTATGGGACTTGCTCATGTGAGTCCCAGTCTTTCAGACAATTACCTAGTAATTTACTTGGGCACATTTTATTTTGCTCTAATATGAACTTTTCATCTTTTTAGCATTCTTATTTCATGTACTACACCTGACACTTTGTACCAGTTGGCCATAGCACCTCTGATTCCTGCTTTCATCTCCTCATTCAGATTTCCCTTCTCCTCATTCACACTTCCAAGATACTTGAAGATATCTTATTTTTTTTTTAACTTCTCTTACTCTCCCTTTTGCTGTAATGAATATTGTCTTATCTGCACTCAATTTCTTCTCATGTGCCTTCAATTTTAAATTCCATTTCATTATTATTTGCTGAAGTTAAGATATTAAGAAACTCATAAAACAAAGGGACATTGCCTGTTGTACATGGAAAAAGAGCCAGAGTGAAAAATATCTGTTTCAAAGTTACCTAAACTTAAACAAAAAAACTAGAATAGCTACCAATTTTGTCAAAGCTCTCTATTTGTGAAATAAACAATTATAAAGAAATGGTAATCCTAAAAAATGCTGAAAATAACTTGGGTGATTGACAGAGTAAATCTCCAACAACTCTCAACCCAATGCTATGGCAAGTGGATCCAACTGTCATTAATGGACAGAAATTCTGTCTCAAAAAATTCAAAATCATTTTGGTCCACTAATAATTTTTAAACATCACTGAGTAATCCTTCACAAAGTCAACTTTACCCTCTTGCTGAATATGCAGCTATCTTCAACTTTGGGAAATCTCTGTAAACAATCAAATTACTAAAAAAACTTAAATGTCCAAAATATATTTCTCAGTAATGTCGCTAACAATATATATAAAACTCTTGCATATATATATAACTTCTCCCTTGCTACTGAACCCTCACCTAGAACCCATAAGTAATGGCAGCCTATCTCTCCTCTCTGTCCTCTAGTTTAATTCTTTGAAAAAACTACTTTATAAGTACCTACATAAGCCTATGAATAGCTATGGGCCTCTGCCTGAAAAACATCATGGAGTCAGAAAAATATTCAACACTGAAACAGCTCTTCTTTCTGCTATTAACTCAATAAACTGCAACATTAATGAGTATCAAACTACTACTCGTTTCTCTGAAGATGTGACAAGGGCATTTAAGAAGCTGACCACAGTTTGCTAGCTAAACTTCATTTTGGCCAAAATAGAATAAAATTGCTCTATGTTTATCTTAAGAATAGAACATTTCAAGGTTATTCTAATATCTGTATGTCAGTTATTGGTCCTCTTACTCTGAACATCCCTCAAGGGTCAGTTTAGGCCATGTACTTTTCTCCTTATTTTTCAATGACCTTCCTGTTGATCTTATCTCATTAAACATTAATCTGTATGCTGATGATATACTGATGTTTCATGCTAATAAATGTCTTGTCGCTCTACAAACATTGCCAGTGGGCCTCAACCAATACTAAACAAACAAAAAAGAACACTAATGTAATGCTGCTTGCATCTAATCACAAATACCCTCAGTTTTCCCATAAGGCAACTGTGATACTATCATACCCACTGCTTCTGAATGGAAGTACTTTTGTCTTACCCTGGACTCTTATCTTAACTTCTTCACTCACATGGATAATACTGTGAATAAAGTATTTTCCCAACTTAAGCTATGCTATAGAATTTCTATCCTTCTAACTCATATTTCTATATTATCCCTCATTAAAATATTCTGCTCCATAAACTGGAATATGTCATACCTTTCCTAACCTACAGACTGCTGAAAACAAAATTTGCATATTCACCCTTCTTGCTGAATCCCGTAGTCAACACTGTCTTCTGCAGAAGCTAAACCAGCTTCCTGTCACTAAAAGATCCTTTTATTTATTTAAGTCTCTAATATTTAAAATATTAAATGAAGGAAATTGCTCCCCACTGAAAAGACTTCTCCCCATAAGAGAACCAACCCGCTCTTCTCAACCTGGTCACATCTCTTTGCAAAGACTTTCTTTTAAAACAGTTATAAGTGAAAGGGCCTTTTCAAGACTTAGACCTTGCTTATGGATCAATCCACTCTCTAACTTAAGGGGTATACAAACTCATGCAGAATTTACAAAAGCTCTTTCTGGAAAACTCTATAATGACACAGCATATACATGCTTTATAGATAAAGATTAACAATTCTACTCCTGATGTTAGCCTATCTCTTCAATATCACTTTTTCTGCTCATTTGTACAGTTTGACAGAATTGCCAAAATATGTTGAATTTTCCTTGTCCTGACTTACTGTTATGTAGTGCAAACTGTTACACACTTTATATATATATATATATATATATATATATATATATATATATATATATATATATATATATACTCCTTCACACGAAAAGGTGCACTAAATGGTGCTCGGAATCCAACATACAAAACCCAAAAGCATATTCCAGCACTCAAAATAAGTCCATCAAGCCAAAGTGAAAAAAACGTTTATTAGGCAACCTGCCCAACAAAAACACAGACTGGTAGCCGGTTTCGCTCAAGGCGTCCTCAGTGACACTGATCTTGTTAGAGTGAAAAACTTTAGATATCCACTGGGTACTACAAATGATTCAGTCAGACTATAATACATTTAGGAACATGTTCCATTATATTATAATGATGTTGATAGAATGCATTTTGATTATGAAATTTGGGACTTTGCATCACATGGAATGAACAAGAGAATGTAACTGGTATGTGTCTTGTTTAAGACTATGACTTAAATATATTCAAGCATGTGATTTGATAGTTTAATTATGTAATTGATTGATTACTTGTTTTTTTGTTGTTTATATATAATACATTTAATTTTCTGTTGTGATAAACATTCAAGAAAATGTTCAAAGAAAAATGTTTTAGTGTGCAGATAAACTTGCAATTAATATAGCTCCTGTGGGGAGAATGATCTTCTCAACACTGCAAATCTTAGGATGAAGTATCCTTTTTGAGCATTTTGACATAAAAAATAGAATAGTGCTCTATTCAGACAACCATTAACCAATCATATGGCTCAACATTCATTAGTTTCTGTAATGTAGAGAAACATTAACAAAAAATACTTTCCAGTGCATAAATGGTATAAAATTTGGGTATTACAAATGAAGACAGAGTTTTTGGGTGCAATATTTCCATTTGGTCTCAGTGATCATTTTTGCTATGATATAGCATCCATAGGTTTTTGTCACAGATTAAATGTTTTGTTTATCATGTGTCTTGACATATACCTGCATTGTTATTTATTGTGTCTGTTGAAGTCTGCATGTGTGTTCTATTCATAACTGCATTTTAATATATATATATATATATATATATATATATATATATATATATATATATATATATATATATGTATATGTGTGTGTGTGTGTGTGTGTGTGTGTGTGTGTGTGTGTATTTATGTGGTGAGAGAAAATGAATCTGTATTATTTGTTGTGGCTGATGAAGTCTGAAAGACTATTCACTAGAACAGATGAAATCATCACCATCATCAACATCAAACCCATTTTCCCATTTTTCTTCATAGGGTCTGGGTGTTACATCAGCTGTCACCATTTCTCTTAATTTAATGTCATCCTGAATTCTTTGACAGTCATACTTGACTGTCTCATGTTGTCTCTCACACAATCCTTGTCTTTGCTGGATAACCTTCTTCTTGTCTTTGCCAAATCTTATTCAACAGATTGTCTACTGCTTTCCTACACATGTGCCTGGACCAGAGTAATTTATTCTGTGAATATCTCTGTAAGTAAAGCTACTTAGGCTTCTGCTATGATGTCTTCATTTCACCATTTTCCCACATTGGGCATCCTACAAGGTGTCTCAGGCTCTTCATGTCAGTCACCTTTGGCTTCCTTCTGTGCTCTGCCTTCCCTGTCCAGGTTTCTGCACCGTACAGTATTACTGGATACACCACTGCTTTGTGCATCTTACTTTTCTACTTCTTTAGCATTCTTCTGTCACACAATACCTGTGACACTCTGTGCCAGTTAGCTACAGCCTCTCTGATTCTAGCTTTAACTTCCTTATTCAGACTTCCCTTCTCCTCAACCACCTCTCCAAGACACTTGAAGCTGTTTATCTGTTCAACTTTTGCTTTCAGTCTCAGTTCTTAGCTTCTCCCGATTTCCTCATCTGCTGCCACTACATCTGTCTTATCTGTACTCAGTTTCATCCCATGTGTCTTCAGATTCATTCCATTCCCCTGATATTTGCTGAAGTTCTTGATCAGTGTCTGTCTGTAATGCCACATCATTGCTTTGTTGGTGACACTATCATCTTTGATACCACTGCTATGTTAAGCAATTTCTGATAGCATGGTTAGATAGAATAGCTGTCTCCTGCCACATCAGCATTTGTAATCTACACCAGTGAATCCTACAACCTTAAGTGGCTCAGTTTCAATTTAGTATAAAATAGCCTCTGCATGCTATCTACCTCCAAATAAATTACAAAGGTGATGTCTTTTGTGGTACAGCCATTGTACAAGAAGGTATACAGGCCTTCTCAAACCTGAATACTAATTAATGATGGCCCCTTTCATAGACTTCACTCATATGAACAAATGAGGTACAGTGGAAGGGGTTTCTGCAGTCACAATTTATGTAAGTGGCAGATACAATAGCCAGGCTTAAGAAGACAACAGGAACATGATGGGTGAGGTGGAAAAAACTTGAATTACTCACAAGGCAGTCTTGTCTGGCAGCTCTCATAAGCACCTCTTGACCAGTTTCCTTGATTTAAATTTATTTTTCAACTCTACCCACAACTTAAAAACAGTTATTCCCTTTGTCCACACATAATGCAACATAACCTGGAACTTTTAAAAATGTCTAGGAAATATACATAAAGTATAAACAATACCATGTAAAAAATAAAAAGGAAAGACATGCATCTACATAAACTATACCCTTGAAGATATCAAATATTACTGTCAGAATGTTCTTTTCTGTCAGGTGCCACAATAAATCCTTGATGTGGTTTCCTTAACTTAAAATAGCAATGCTCTCTCTACATTTATCTCACAACCTTTTGGCCCCAGAATGAAAAAAAAATCTTTCTCACCTTAATGTAGAACTTTAAAAAATGCCAGTAAAAAAAAGATTTCTAGTAACATAACATTGGAATAAATAAAAATAAAAATCACAAGAAAACAATGCAACCATGCAAACTATTAACCAAAAGTCAGAATTACTCAGGGAACTTTTTTTTCTGATACATCTCACATGAGGTTTTGTAGCAGACCTCTGCAATGAATGCATTACAAGGGAATGGTGCCATTTCCTGTTGAGGGGACAAAGAAAGCAAGAAAAGCTGACATCATGTAAGACAAAGGTACACATCCATAAGTATGCATATCATGCACAAAGTCTACCTGCTTCTGATGGGGCTCAGGGAAGAAATGCATGTTCAAAGATGAGTCATAAAGTTGTCAAGACATGGCTGGTGAATGTACCAATACCCTTAAGAACCTTGTTTGGAAACACAAACGATAACATTTTAGAGGAATCTAGAAATTAAAGTTTAAAATAAGACTGCATCTAACTCATCATATTCTATAAGCTATCCAACCAGCAAGAGGCTTCATCACCAGGAAGAAAGTGGATTCCCCAAAAAAAAAAAAAAAAAGGATAGACGGCTTGGAGGATAGAATATTAATTTCTAACAGTGACTTGCTCTTATTGAGATCATCATGGAATTTTAAATAAAGTCAGATACCAACTTGTTTGGCTTGGTACAGTCAGGATGGAGATAGTTGTACTCTGCTACCTGTGATGGAAACAAATCCCTGCACTACGGATTAAGTATATTGTACATACTACTAATTAGAATGTAGATGCATAGATGGGGCTGCAATGTCCCAACCAGGTGCACATATACCACTGCTTGTAGCACCACACCACTACCTGTGCGGGCATCATGTTACTTTGTGTGCTCTTTTCAGGTGTGGAATACTATGGTAGATAGGTTTCTATCAGATGTTGTTTTGATAGAAGCATCTAAATATCCTAAACATCCCATTTGCTGCACTTGCTTCTCCCTGCACAGTTCCAGCATCTTTGCCGATGGATAATCTGACAGAGGTACTCAGAGCTTTGGTAATGGGCCTCAAAAACTCTAGATTAAGATACTGCCATGCTTCAATGTTATTACACACAGTAACCATCAGACATCTTTTCGCTGGAGTGTATTAGAAGACACCCCCAGCAGTGTCCAAATATATAAATTTGAACTTCAGCTAACTAAACATATGCTCTGACATCACCTTATCATGTCACTTGGTTTGGTTTAAGACTCCTCTGATGGTCAATAAAGATGACAAATTGGTCTCCTATGTAATGGAATCACACACTGTTTGATTTTTCATAGACAAACATCAAGGTAGATATGACAACAGCA
This sequence comes from Protopterus annectens, assembly GCF_019279795.1. NCBI lineage: Eukaryota > Metazoa > Chordata > Ceratodontiformes > Protopteridae > Protopterus > Protopterus annectens. Next base: position 1,157,124,215 of record NC_056729.1, on the reverse strand, counting down.
TTGCAGGTGGACATTCCAGTTTAGAGTCTGCCTGTAGCACCACACCACTTGCATACAGCACTTTGTTGATCTCTTTCCCCCTAACCAGTTTGCTGATGTAGTGTAATACCAACAGGATGGGGACATCATACTTTTAGAAATAAGCTGTGTGATAAAAAAGGACTCCTTCAATGACATGATCATTAAAAGACAGACTAAACAGTGCATTAGTATCTTGAAGGGAAAGCATCACTGTATACTATTGTTATTATTATTATTATACATTATTTTGAAATTGAATATACTTCTATATAATGCTGAAGTAAGTGGTTTCCAAAAACTACTACAGCTGAGATATGGTCCAGCTGTCATCATCTGTAAAAGTAACATAGCAAACCTATGCCAAAATGCACCCCAAAAGTATATATATTTAATACTACAACTCTTAGCTGAGATATATAAGTATCCTGTTTTTTCGATTATTTATACTTATTGTTTCCAGCAATTTATATATAGCACTTTTATTGCCTGCTGCTTAGTTTTTGAGTGTATTTTATTGATATTAAGTAATCTGCACGGGTAACTGATTTGTTTGCAGTTAAAAGCATTCTGTATCTTTACAAATCTATCTGTTTAAAAACTTTCATTTTGTGGCTTTCTGTAGTACTGGCTAATAGCTTTAGTATTGTCCCCACCCTCCGTCTCTGTTGGTGTCTTTCTGTTATACTTGGTGGCTTTGCAGTTGCCCGCCTCTAATGTAAATCTGATCTGTGACACTTCTCCCAGTCAAGTGTCATTAGCTCATTCTACCTAATATAGAGAGAACATTTGATAAGGCCTTCTGTTTCTCCTTTTTCCCTTTCAAAAAAAAAAAAAAATTGCCTGAATCTCCTTGTGTTCTGACTGTGCTTCTCAAACATTTTGGAAATATAGAGTATATTTTAGAGCATTTATTATAACTGTATTTGCCTTAATATTGCTACAACTCAAGTGCTCTGGGTTGCACTGCATCTGAAGTGTTTGTGTGTTTTAGCTGCTTTTCTGTATATGTAGAATAGCTACATATTCTGCTGTGCTACTGCCTCTTAAATCGTTTTTCAGCTGTGAACTTTCCTTGCTTCATTTAAAAAGTTATAAATTGCTAATTTTGTAGAGTTTTAATTGCATTTACTGTTTAGGACTACATACTCAAGTGTGTTAGCCTTTTCTGTGTTTATTTACTGTATTATTGCATTGTTTAGCCTGTTTCAACAACAAAAAAAATACTATCTTGTTTGCTCGTTTCCCACCTTTTCTAGCCAGTCTATATCCCAGGCTTTGCTTGTCTCAGGACTTTATTTTCTGTGCTCAGAGCTATCCAGACCTTGCTGTGGTAGAGGGAAGTCCTACTGCCTACAAGTGGAACTGGTGAGCATTGTACTGCCTATCTAACGCCAGAGGAGTGGTTTCCAGCTCTGAAATTGTAATTTTATTAGCCTTTTTGGGCTGATTTCTATCCCTTTCAACTTTCTGGCTTAAAAACATGTGTGTTTGCACATTTTTCACATCGTGCAGCACTGCAAGGCTACAGTTAAACTATTCCAGGTGCCAGAAAGTCTGCTCTTCAAATTTTCCCTTAAAACTAGCTGGTTTCTCAGTAGTAGCACTAAAATCTGAACCCCTGTGACTAGCACTTGCTCTAGAATCTGCTGGAAAGCAGTAGGAAGCCTGAAACTGATACAAGCACTCTGCTCCCCTTGTCAATAAGGAGAAATTAATCATAGGCACTAAACAGCCTATAATTGCAAAGTACCTTGCAAAGGTAATGGAAAACAGCTCTTAAACTTTACAAAAAAGCACCTAAACAGACATGTCCAAGGGTCAGCTTCTGGTGATTTCTCCTGTCCACCTGGTGACTCTGGGCATACTGGGGCAATGCGGCAACTGCCTCATGTACACAGACAATCCTCTCCTCCTACCACCCAACACTACAACCTGCGAGAGATGCACTTACAAAGCCAAACTGGAAGCAAAGCTCTCTCCAGCCAAGATTGTGCTAGACAGTCAAGAGGAGAAGGTTAACACCCGCATTACACCTCAAGCAACTCATAGCCCTTCAAAACCCACACCATCAACACCCACATATAGCAACACTAAACCCACATATGCAGAGGCTCTTAACATTAACCTACCCAGGCAACAAGGACCTCCGAAGCCAAAACACAAACAAACAGCCGACAACCAAAGTGACACATAGCTCACAATGCCAGTGTGCCACCCAACAGCAGCCCCTAAGGCAAGACAATGTACCCAACACTTTAGTCATAGGTGACTCTATAGTCAGGCACACTGATGTCCCACTCACCAGGCTGAACAAGGAGAAAATTACAGTCAGCTGCCTGTCAGGTGCCAGGATCTGCCACATAACGCATGCACTCAAGTCACTCCACAACAAGTACAAATACGACTCTGTCATTGTCCATGCTGGAGTGAATGACTTGAGATGTACCTCCCTGGACTACATGAAAAGAGACATGAAAGAGCTCTTGGATCATGTGACCCAGGCAGGTATGACCCTAGCCCTGAGTAGCATTCTGCCTTCGCCCAGAATGATACCACAGTATAAGGACAAAATGATTGACTTCAACAATTGGCTAAACTTCTGGTGTCATTCAAAGGGGATCCAGTATTTGTCTGCCTGGGAAGACGTGACCGACAAACCATGATGCTTTGCCAGAGATGGTCTGCACCTGTCACTCCTGGGATTCAGGTTACTGGCTAAAGCTCTTGCCACCCCTATAGTGCCTTTTTTAGGCAAGGCTCAAAGGATAAAACCACCACCGTAACAGATACAAGCATGCAAAATCTGAAGGTAATGCTACTCAATACTAGAAGTCTAAACTTCAAAATGCACTCTCTCGAGGCACTCCTAAAAATGGAAAACATCGATATCTGTGCAGTAACTGAGACCTGGTTCAAGGCTCCAGAGAGCACCCCTGCAATACCAGGCTACAATTCTTACCACACATTTTGGCCACAAAACCAATACCAAAAGACTAAAGGTGGAGGAGTGTCCATATTCACCAAGGATATTCACACCTCCAGGCTAGTTTCCCAACACAATGCATCTGACATTCTCCAGGTGCAACTAACACTAGGTAAGACTGCTATCCAAATTGTAACTTGCTACAGATCCCCCACCATGCCCAAATAATCTCACTACACCTTTCTAAACATACTGAAAAATATTAAGGTACAACCAAACACCCTAATACTGGGTGATTTCAACTACCCTGCCATTAATTGGGAAAACTACTTGGGTACCAACTCCTTTTCCCAACGGTTCTTGGAATTTATAAATTCCAATGCCCTGGATCAACTAATCCATTGTCCCACAAGGGGCTCCAATATCCTAGACCTGGTCATTACCAACATGGGAGATAGATGCTCCACACCAGTGGTCACCCCCTCATTGGTCAGGTCTGACCATAAGCAAATCACCCTTGACATCCACATCCCGCCCCCACCCCCCAGCAAGGAAACCTCCTTAAAAAACTTCTCCAAAGCCAACTTCATGCTACTGAAGTCAGAAGTGACAAACTTCACAACACCCATGCAGACGGGATCTGGAAGTTCGACTGCAGAATCCTACACTAAGGCATTGTACAAGCACATCCACTCATGCATGAATTGTGCCATCACAAATAGAACCAAGATGCTCTTCTCCAAAAAAAGGAAGCCAATCTGGTGGTCCCCTGCTATAAACAAACTATACAACAGAAGGAAGAAACTATTGCAGAAAAGAGGAAAATCCCAGGATGCAAAAAACTCCCTCACCAGGCTCAGTAAGAAGCTGAGATCCCTCATAAAATTCTCAAAGGCTAGTTACAAAAATAAAATTGCCAAAGATTCCAAAGGCAACCACAAGGCATTCTATAGTTATGTCAAGAATCTAAATGGCAATGCTCAGATCTGCTCTGAGCTACAACAGAATGGCATTAAATATACTGATCCCAAGGATATTGCCAATATCCTGTCAGATCGATTTAGTGCCAACTTCACTCCCCTCTCACCCCCTAAAGGGCCCATCTCAATACCAAATGATTGCCAAATTTCAATAATCACGGCCACACAGGTAGAACCCGCACTCTCCAAAGCTAAGAATACAGCATCCATGGGATCAGATGACATCCTAGGCTGTGTACTACATGAACTACAAAATGAACTGGCACCTCACCTAAGTGTCATGTTTAATCATAGCCTCACCTCAGGCTTCGTGCCCACTGAGTGACTCACAGCTACAGTTACCCCGCTTCACAAGAGAGGATCCACCTTGGATCCCAGGAACTACCGTCCCATCAGTCTGACAAGCCTGATCTGCAAGGGCATGGAACGCATTATCATGGAACTTATAAACAAAGACATTGGCAACCTTCATACACTGGACCCCACCCAGTTTGGGTTTGTGAAGGGCCGATCTTGTCTCCTGAATCTGATTGACTTCTTTGAATCAGTCTCCAGAGGTGTGGACGAGGGTAAGATGGTCCACACAGCCTATCTGGACCTTGCCAAGGCCTTCAACACCATCCCCCACTCTGGAATCATAGATAACTTACTAAGCTGGGCATAAATCCCCACGTCACTCGTTGGGTTGCCAACTGTCTTACTGACAAAACCCAGACTGTAAAAGTAGCCGACTCCAAATCCAGCTCCAGACAAGTGACAAGTGGAGTATCTCAGGGTTCAGTCCTGGGACCACTCTTGTTTGGCATCTACTTCTCTGAAGTACAGGCCAACACTAAGAGACTCTGGCTAACAAAGTTTGCAGATGACTGCAAACTGTGAGTCATTATTGAATCCCCAAATGATGTGAATATTCTAGAAGAAGGCCTTACAGAAACAGATGCCTGGTGCCAGAGCCACGGGCTCAAGCCTAATGCCAAGAAATGTATAGTTATCCCCTTTGAAAAAAAACATATACCCATAAATTACCACATGGGTGGCAGGACACTAAACATTGAAAGTGTGATGAGAGACTTAGGGACACAGGTGGACAGTGGTCTCACTTTTGATAACCGCATCACCACAACAGTCAAGAAATCTTTCTATGTGGCACACCTCATCACTAAGGGCTTTTCATCCAGAAAAAAAAAGGTCATCGTCCCACTGTACTCATCCCTCATTAGACCCATTATAGAGTATAATGCCCCGTTTGGTATGTACCTCACAAGACATCTGCAACAGCTGGAAAGGCCACAGAAATACCTCACTAAACGAATCACAGGCCTAAAGCAGATGCCATATGCTGACCTTCTAAAAAAACTCCAGCTATACTCTGTGGCATATCATCTACTCAGAGGCGATCTCTGCTTAACATACAAGGCCATGTCAAACCCTGAGCTGTTGGACATGCTCCACTTAAAGAAATCCCAATCCCTCAGACCCACACACTCCAGGGATCTAAACATTATCATCACAATGAACAAAACATGCTGGAGGGATAGGTTCCTGACCCAGAGACTCCCCATACTCTGGAATAGACTGCCGTCAAGCAGAGTGCCTCATTGGCCCTCTTCAAAAGGAACCTTGATGATTGGATGGGAGATAGGAAATTCACCCCGGGGATCATGTCAGTCGCCCTGCTAGACAGGGATCCAGAGAAGTAAATATTGTGGGAAGAAATATCCAGGGAATTGTTATGGCTAGGCTTGCATTGGCCTTAGAGCCGATAGCCTAGTACCAACCTATGAACCTATATATATCTATATCTATATATATATATATATATATATATATATATATATATATATATATATATATATATGTGTGTGTGTGTGTGTGTGTGTGTGTGTGTGTGTGTGTGTGTGTGTGTGTGTGTGTGTGTGTGTGTGTGTGTGTGTGTGTGTGTGTGTGTGTGTGTGTGTGTGTACATGTGTATGTGAGTTTGTCTTTGTCAGGTCAGGGAAATAATATCACTGCTATAATGTTCAACTAACATAATCTTACAGCAATTTCAATAGGTTATAATAACCTAACAGAATAGGAAATGTTGAAATATCATTGTGGAAAGTGTATTTATGAACCAGTGCACAAAAGATCATTCATAGGTTCATAGATTAGTACTAAGCAAACTGCTCTTGTGAGCCATTTTAAGCCTAGCCAATTATCCCTTGTGAGATTCAAACCCTGCACCTTGTACTTGCAATGCAAGCACCTTAACCATTAGGCCGCCATCCATATGATGTCCCTTGTCTGTCCTGCTATCTGTTATAATGCACCATGCATAGCCAATTACTTGTATTTGCACTGAAAGTTCTAGAAACTAAATTAAACTTCAGTTAAGTTATTTACAACTTTGGAGCAGCAGACCTCTATGACATTAAATGAATGGTGCTGAAGTCTAGAAGCATATGCCTACAGTAGGTGAAACTTAGGTCTGTTTTATGGCGATTCCACATTGTGTGACATGAGATACTTATGCATGGTGGTACATCCATATATACCACAAGTTGCACCACTGCCATTTACAGTTAATACGTTGCTAATTTAGTAATGACTTCACAGACAGATGCTAGTGTTGGCAGAATCTTCAGGAAACATTACACAGTTTTCAGGCACAGTTCAGGTGTATAAAAGATAAGTGGACCTATTTGTAACAAGTAGCTACAGGTGATGTACACAGTGTCTGCAAGTAGGGCAAATCTGGCAATTTTATTCTCAGTGACTCCAAGTCTTTGAGAGTTATAAGCAAAGTGTACAGGAAGGCAGTATTCTAGTTTATGGAGAAAGACATTCTTGACCATCGCTTTGCAGACAATAGGAGCAAGTCTATGCAATATCCTATAGCAGCGTTTCAGTCACGAGAGGACTTTATTAAAGATATTATCAGTGTGGGTTGTAAAGTGTGATGTAGAGTGAAGAGTATGGCCTACGTATTTGTACTTGATCACAAATGGAATAATATGGTTGTTATTATCTGAGATATTAAGGACAGGAAGTTGAGAGATGTTGTTAGGGGAGAAAGCATACCAAAACTTTTTTGGTTAATTTGGAGTTTATTTTTCCTCACTACTGACAAAGATTAAAAAAAAGATTTCTGGTGTGGAGATTGCAGGGCTGTGGGATATCTGTTTGCCTGAAGTAATAAAATATCATCCACAAAGACCAAATAAAACTAATCATTTTCTTAACCTGGATGAATCTTTTACTTGACCAAGTTAGTTCCACTAGGCTAACAACCTCTTTTCAGGGGAAACCCAGTGTTGTATATATATTACAAGAGGAAATTTGGGCAGGGCATCAGGGAACTTCCCCTATGCTGCAATGCAATCTCAGAAATTTACCTGCATGCAGTGGGAATAGATACCACATCCCTTTGCATTCTAGGTGAGTGTACTACCTATTGCACCATTGGAATTGGAATGTTTGCAACTTAGCTAGCAGAATCTTTGGTGGACAGTTTCAAAGGCATAGGTCATCATGTCACTGGCTGTAAGGAGACCACCACATAGTTTGCTATAAATAGTGTCAGATGCTGATATTATAGTGAGAGTTGTGCTAAAACCATTTCTTTTTTTTTTTTCAAAACAGGTTTATTGTTTTAACATATAAGAGAAATATCATAACAATTTTATACAAGTAATTAAAAATAGGTATTATTATAATATTCAACAAAACAACTAAAGTATTTACACAGACATCCACTACAATCAGATCAATTAATTAAACTAAAATACCGTGCTATTGAAATTAGAATTTTTTTAACAAATTTTGTAAATTATCCCATACAATATAATATGATGTTTTTCTAACTGTTCTCATTCTAATTGTGCTTATTTCCATATGGCACATTATATTCATAACATCTGTAAATTCATTGAACGAAGGAGGTGTATCTGAAATCCAATTTCTAGTTATTATTTTCCTGGCCACTGCTAGGCTAGACCATAACAAGGGAAGCTTAACCTTTTTAACACATTGAGGTACAGGTGTGTTGAATAATATAAGAGACTTAGAAATAATGAAATTATCTGTAAAAAGAGCCTGCAAAAATTCATTAATTGACTTCCAGTATTCTTTCAACTTCATACAGTCATAAAACATATGAGCCCAGTCAGCATTAATTTCTACATTACATCTCTTACATAGATTATCTTTATTATTTATTTTATTCATCATCAAAGGTGTATAAAAAGATCTATGTAAAAAATTCTATGTATAAAGTCTCCAGACAATGGAAGATGTAGTTCTATAAGCAGATTCCAATATATATTGTTTATCTTGTTGAGTTGGTGGGTCCGCATTAATAGAGGTGAAATAATTCCAGTATGAATCTACACTGTAAAAAGTTTCTTGTCTGATAATTTTATATATATATGAAAGTTTACCTTTATCAGAAACTTTATGCTGTAAATTTAATATCAAGTAATCAATCAGTTTTGGAATAGATTCTTTAACTGTTATAGACATTAGATCTATTCTATCAACGAGATGCTGTCTAAAGATCTGAACCTCTAACCAGCAAGTTTCTCTTAGATCAAATTCTTGTTTTAAGAAATCAAGATTTTTAACTTTATTATCAGATATCAGCTGATACCAGTACTTTAGATCATTATCTATAGCTAAATGAGCTCCTTCAGAAGTAGATGACATAAGCATACCCTGAGTATACATTATAGGGAATACAATAAAATTCCATTCCCTATACTTAGGGTGCATGAATATAAAGTTACGATAACTAATAATAATATTTAATGGGTAACAAACCATATGTTTAGGTGTAATAGGTGAAGTACAAAATTCCTTTAGCAACCACAACATGGAGTTATTTACAATCATATTTTTATGTGTTAAGGAGATTTTCATGAAGTGCATACTAATTAGCTCCCAATAATCTTTCCATTTTGCGATATATGACTGATCTATTAATAAAGTAATAACTTTTATAATAGAAGAGATAATATATAAATTAAAGTCTGGAAAAGAAATACCCCTTGAGTCCAGCTATTAGTATGTTTCTTTAATGCAATCCTTGGTCTATTAGGTGCCCATAAGAAATTTAACATTAGTGTATTCAGTTTCTTGATAATTATTTTTGTAGGTGAAAGTATTATTGATTGTATTAAGTATAAAATCTTGGGGAATATTATCATTTTAATAATTGTAAGTCTCTCCTCCATAGTAAAAACATATTATTCCAGGTATTAAAAGATTTTGTATATTAAGAAAACAGATATTATAGTTATTATATATAATAGATTTAATATCTTTAGATAGTATTATACCTAAATAAGTTATCTGACCTGAATTGGGTACATATTTAGTAAAATCACTAATGAGAATATTTTTCGTGTATATATAGGTAGTATTTTAGTTTTTCTTCATTGAATATTAAACCAGAAATACTTTTAAAATTCATCATTTTATCAAATAAAGACTGCATAGAAGAATTAGATCATGCTGATGTAATTAGAACATCATCTGCAAAAGTTGAATTTTTGATGTTGTATTTTCATCTATTTCAAAACCCTCTATGTCAGTACTGTTTCTAATCAAATTAGCCCAAGGCTCCATTACTAAAGTGAATAATAGTGGAGAAAGTGGACATCCTTGCTTTGTACCTTTAAGAATGGGAATTTTGTGTGAAACATATGTTCCTACCTTAATATAAGCCAGCGTTCCTTTGTATAAATGCTCAATTAAATTTACAAATGCATCAGAGAAGTTTGTGCATTTCAGTAAGGTAAACAGATAGTCCCAACTTACTGAATCAAATGCTGAACCTATATCAAGACTAATAAGTGTTAAATCTTTCTTTTTCCTATTTGCAAAATCAATTAATGTTAAAGTTCTTCTTATATTATCAAAAGTATTTCTATTTACAATGAAGCCCGTCTGATCTATATCTATAATGCCGGGGATGATTATCTTCAATCTATCAGCAAAAATACTCATAAACATTTTATAATCAACATTAAGTAATGAGATGGGTCAATATGAAGAACATCTAGTTGGATCTTTATTAGGTTTTAAAATTGGTGAAATAAATGTATATTGCCAAGATGGGGGGGTTATTAACTCAGTTTGGGCCAAAATAAAAACCTTATGTATTAATGAATATGTAGTTTTAGAAATGATTTTATATATCTCTGGTATAATACCATCATTACCCGGTGCTTTGTTTGATTTAAGCTTATTTATTTGTGTAATAACTTCTGTATATGAAATACTCTTGTCCAGTAGTTTAATCTGTTCTTTATTAAGCTTTTTATTCATGTTTGTGGTTATAAACTCCTTTATTTTATCTTTAGGTTCCATGTTAATGTTGTTATGGTTAATCTTGTGAAAGTGATTTCTAAATTCATCCAGTATTTCTGGTATACTAGAAACATTCTTCTTTTTCCTTAGAGAAAAGATTTCTTTGATATGGTTTTGTTTATTCAATCTTTTTGTTTTATTTTTAAGTCTATGTAAGTATTTGGGGCTTATTGAATAAGACAAAAACTTGTATTTCTCTAAAGTTATTTTAACTTTATGAGTTAAAATTTCTTTGTATTTCTCATTTAGTTTGTTTATTTCTTCAATAACTTTCTTGTTCATAATATTTTCTTTATTATTATGTTTATAAGAGTCTAATTTACTTTGAATATCTAACAATTCCTTATCCCAAGATTTCCTTTTATTATTATACCATCTGATACTTTGTCCATATAGATATGATTTTAAGGCATCCCAAACATAGACAATGGAGACTTCAGGAGTATTATTTATGTCTAGAAAATGTTGTACTTCTGAAAGTATATATTCTTTATAGTCTTTTAGCTGAGTTAAGTATGCTGGTATCCTTTTGATCTGAACATTATGAGTATTTTTTATCATGAATTCAAAAACAATTGACTTATGATCAGATATAGGACATGAAATGATTTTGGAATTAATTAAATCTGTTACCATCTGGTTAGAAATAAAAACCCTATCTATTTTTGAATAAGTTTTGTATCTGTTAGAAAAAAAGGTGTATGGTAATGATTTTGAATCTATCTGATTATTAATATCATTCAAATGATAAGAATTAGCAAAATCATTTAAATGTTTTGCATTAGATGTAATTCTTCTTTTCCTTATAGTGGTAGTATCACTTTCATGTAGTATACAATTAAAATCACCAGCTAAAATAATATCCCCTATAGAGAATGATATGATCTTATCAATATGATGTTTCACTGTATTAATACCAATTCCAGGTATCCAATATACATTAATTAAAGTGTAAGTCTTCCCATTAATTTGTATTGTAACCATACAAAACATTCCTTTGTCATCCTGATAAGACTTAATGGTTTTAGGAATGGGCATACTTTTATTCCATAAAATAGCCACTCCTCTTTTTTCTGAGTGTGCTCTGAACTAACCAATACTGTATACTTATTAGTGGCTAGTTTATCAATATCTTTTTTCAAGAGATGGGTTTCTTGCAGGAAGACTAGATTGGCCTTGTGTAAATTAATGTATCTTATTAGGCTTGCCCTTTTACATGGATTATTCAATCCATTAATGTTTAAAGAAATTCCTTTTAAAGATGTCATTTGGCATTTTTAAAACTCAAGAATCTTATGATCGAAATAACAAATAACAAGTTAAATAATGTTACATCTCCTCTTTTAGGTGTACTTTTAAATATAGGACTTTGGCTGACAAAGTTTGCAGACGACTGCAAACTGGGCGCCATAGTGGAAAGTGCATCGGACACGGATATCCTTCAGAAGCGACTCACGAAAACAGACAGCTGGTGCCAGAGCCATGGCCTGAAGTTAAATGCCAAAAAATGTATAGTCATACCCTTCGGGAAAAACAAGGTAACCCCAAGCTACCATATAGGTGGCAATACACTAAGCACAGAAGAGGTTATCAGGGACCTGGGGACCCAGGTTGACAGTGGCCTTTCTTTTGACACTCACATTGCTAAAGTGGTTAGAAAGACCTTCTACATTGCCCACCTGATCATGAAGGGATTCACATCCAGATCTAGTGAGGTCATTGTTCCCCTGTACTCTTCACTTATCAGACCAATGATCGAGTACAATGCCCCATTCGGGATGTATCTCACCCGACATCTGCAGCAATTGGAGAGACCCCAAAGTTCCTCACCAAAAGGATAAAGGGACTCCAAAATCTGTCATATGCTGCCAGATTGAAGAAACTCCAGCTCTATTCAGTCGCATACCGTCTGCTCAGAGGTGACAGGTGCCTGACATACAAGGCCATGTCCAACCCGGAATTAATGGACATGCTCCACCTCAAAAAATCCAAATCCACCAAAACCACTAGAGCAAGCGACTTAAACCTTAGCACGGATATAAATAGGATGTGCTGGAGGGATAGATTTATCACTCAGAGACTCCCTATGCTGTGGAATAAAATCCCGGTCCATGTGAGGCAGAGCACCTCGCTGACTCTGTTCAAGAGAAATCTAGACCTGTGGATGGGAGATCGTAGGTTTACCCCGGGAATCATCTCTGTGTCACTGCTGGACAGAGGCACAACAAACTAATGGGCACAGTATTTTTTCATATAAGGGGTGGTGTAAGCCACAAAAATTTGGGCTAGGCTTATAAATGCCTTAGGGCAGATAGCCTAGTATAAACCTATGAACCTATGAACCTATGAACCTATTTATTAAATCTCTTATGGGATTTTTGTATAGGATTCAATTTTGTTTGTAGTGACAATGAGTGTACAAAATATATTGTGGATGTCAAAACTATATACATATAACAATGAACAAGTGAAAATAATGTAAGGATTAAACCTTGCATCCAGCCTGGAGTTGAAAACTCCAACTTAGAGTAGTATTTACTACTCAAGTTAACCCCCTACCCTAAGCAGCAGTACCTCAGCTACCACCTTATCAATTTAATACTAGTTATATTTAACTGAGGTTAACAGTTTTCAATTCAATTATCTATCAAGACAAAACTACACATTTGGTAAAACAGCATCACATAAACTAAAATAAACTTTTTTTTTTTTTTTTTTTTTTTAAACTGTTCATACTACTATATAGATCTATGTAATATATAACACTTGTATTCAAATAGCATTCAAATAATCTTGATGTTAGAAATCAAGAGGAGAGAAAATTAGGTTCTAACATTCATTTAAATCAAAAACTTTGGCTAATATGATTCAGACATTACATATATTAAGATGCATCTATTTTTTGTCATGTGAATACTATTAACAGCTTCAAAAAAAATCTTGAATTGTTTGTATATGAGCATTTACTTAAACTCATTATTGTCACTAGAGTAAGATATTGTATTCATAAAAATTATTATAAATCATATTGCATAGTTATGCAAATTCTCAGAAACACTTGCATTATTAAAAAAAAAAAAAGCCATCACACACATACACACAGACACACACACACATACACACACACACACACACACACACACACACACACACACACACACACACACACACACACACACACACACACACATATATATATATATATCTGATCTCACTGAGTTATGTCCTTGTTGAGCACTTTCCTACTTGCTGTCCCTAGAATAATTCTGCCTGCTTTATAGAAAATAATGCACAGCAAACACATTTTAGTAACCAGATTTAACAATCATGCTAACCTACTGCTTTAAAATATATCACATGCCATTTCTTCCAGAATAGAATTATAAAATTGTTTATGCTTGTCAATCAGATGAATTAATGAATTATTATAAAGTATATGTTTGGAACAGAAGTTTTTAACACAGATTATTATGCTGCTGTTAAGTAGATTTTCAAAAAACATTTAAATAAATGTTTCATTTTCTATGCCTTCTAAAATAAGACATTTACTTCCTACAAGAAACTACATCATTTAAACTCATTATAACTGACATATTTTATGAATAGAGTATTTTCCTGAATCTGTGGTGTGTCAGTATGATAACTAGGTCAGAGGTTATACTAACTGCTTTCAGTTTCTCTGTGAGAATTCTGTGAGTTGAAGCTTTTGAAGTAGTTCATGGACACTGTGCATGAGACAGCCCACATCCCAGATTGTCTCCCTTAACATTTTGGTGGGAAACTTATTAAAACTTGTGGCAAACATTCATTTTGTCAATAGACTAAAATACTGTATTCATAGAAATTATTATAAATCATATTGGATAGTTATGCAGATTGTCAGAAACACTTGCATTATTATGTAAAAAAAAAAGCCATAACACTCACACACACACATACAGATACATACACACACACACACACACACACACACACACACACACACACACACACACACACACACACACACAAACACACACATATATATATATATATATATATATATATATATATATATATATATATATATCTGATCTCATTTAGTTGTGTCTTTGTTGAGCACTATCCTACTTGCTGTCCCTAGAATAAATCTGTCTGCTTTATACAAAATAATGCACAGCAAACACATTTTAGTAACCAGATTTTACAATCATGCTAACCTACTGCTTTAAAATATATCACATGACATTTCTTCCAGAATAGAGTTATAAGATTATTTATGCTTATCAATCAGATGAATTAAATGAGTTATAGTAAAGTATATGTTTGGAACACAAATTTTTAACACATATTATTATGCTGCTGTTAAGTAGATTTTCAAAACATTTAAATAAATGTTTCATTTTCTATGCCTTCTAAAATAAGACATTTACTTACTACAAGAAACTACATCATTTAGACTCATTATAACTGGCATATTTTATGAATAGAGTATTTTTCCTGAATCTGTGGTGTGTCAGTGTGATAACTATGTCAAAGGTTATACTAACTGCTTTCAGTTTCTCTGTGAGAATTCTGTGAGTTGAAGTTTTTGAAGTAGTTCATGGACACTGTGCATGAGACAGCCCACATCTCAGATTGTCTCTCTTAACATTTTGGCGGGAAACTTATTAAAAACTAGTGGCAAACATTCATTTAGTAGTGTAAATGCATGTAAACATGACAAAACCTTCACAATGTATTCCACAGACCATTACAGCCTCTTACTTCTTTTCAGAAAGAGAAACAAATTGAATCACAGCTTGCCATTAAATCTTCAGATATTTTGACTGGTTATGAAACAAAACATTATAACTGACATATTTTATGAATAGAGTATTTTCCTGAATCTGTGGTGTGTCAGTGTGATAACTATGTCAAAGGTTATACTAACTGCTTTCAGTTTCTCTGTGAGAATTCTGTGAGCTGAAGCTTCTGAAGTAACTCATGAACACTGTGCATGAGACAGCCCACATCTCAGATTGTCTCTCTTAACATTTTGGCGGGAAACTTATTAAACTAGTGACAAACATTCATTTAGCAGTGTAAATGCATCTAAACATGACAAAACCTTCACAATGTATTCCACAGATCATTACAGCCTCTATGTAAGTGAAATTAAGCCCAAAATTACCAACAAGCAATAAAACGCAACATTCTTCTCCCAACTCAATTTTCATACAAATCCTATTATTCACTGTGCCCACACAATCAAAAGCATTTCTATATATTAATAAAGAAAAGAAAAAGAGTAGGAAATAAAAGGGAGTGAGACAGAAATAAAAAAATGTAAGAGAAAGCTGTAAGAAGTATATACAATGGAATGTTACTTACTGTTTATATTAATAGAGTTAAAAATAAAACATATTATTTACTCTTATTTAGTTCTGATTATTATTAGTTAAAGCATAACAGATTATTTACAAACAAGCATAAGCAGTATAATCAAGAAAGTATAATTAGAAATAGCATTTGAAGAACTTATAAAAACTTTTACAAGGAATAAATATGTTATTATTCTATTAATGATATTTTCATTACTGTTCTCTCCCTGCCCTCTCCCACCCTTTACCCACTACATAATCTAAATAGAATGTCATTGTTTAAACAAAGAAAATAATAAAAGGAGAAGGAAAAAAAAGGTAAAGATAAAAAAATTTATCAAATTACTAACCTTACTTCTTTTCAGAAAGAGAAACAAATTGAATCACAGCTTGCCATTAAATCTTCAGGTATTTTGACTGGTTATGAAACAAAACATGTCTTTGCATATAGAGAATAACTTTGATTAAATCTTTTCCAAAATATTTGTGGCTTTCTGGAAATGCAGGAACTATATTCAAAAAGATTAATAATGAACTAAAATGATGAGAGAGAAAAAAACATATAACAAATCATTTGTTTTTTAGTCTCTTCTTCTTCTCTGAAGTCTTCCACGAAGCTTCAGTTGCCAATCTCTTTAATGAAGAACTAGCCCATTCCATTTCTTCTATTTTATCCAAAATCCTTTTTTCTTTGACAAACAGTAAAGCAGAGTCTAAATCATCAAAAACCTTAGGACCATCAGGAAGGAAGATTTTAAGCTTGGCAGGAAACAGAAGGTATGTTTTAAACTGTGCTTTTTTAAGCTCCCTTATTAGTGGCAGAAAAACTTTTCTTTTAGCTATTACCATGGAAGAATAGTCATTGTCAAAACGCACAGTTGTCTCATTAATCTTAACAGGAGCTTTAGCCCAAGCAGATTTAAGAACCATCTCTTTATCAAAAGATGATAGAAATCTAACTATAACTGATCTAGGATAGTTTTTGTTAGAGTTAGTATTAGCTATAGATCTATGTGCTCTTTCGATACCAAAAGAGAATGCTTCTGGTAAGTTTAAAGTTTCAGGGAGCCAAGTTGTTAAAAAAGAAGTAATACTGTTACCTTCAATATTTTCTGGCAGTCCAAAAATCCTAATGTTATTGCACCTAGATCTATTTTCCAGGTCATCCAGCTTTGTTTGTAAATGTGTATTTTGTTTCAGCAGAAACTCAATGTTGATTTCCTCTTCTTGGATTCTATTTTCCATGTCATTCACAGCTTCTTCTATGCCTGTCATCTGGATCTTCTGTTGTTGCAGGTCTGTATGTAACAGGTCTATTTGTTTTGTAGTTTTTTCTATGAAGGTGTCTATTTTAGTATCCATTTTATCCATTTTATCAGTAAGTTGCTGGATTATAATTATCAGAGACTGAAGTTCTTTCTTGATGCTGGAGTCTTGAGAATTTGTCTTACTGGAACTCATTTCAGACTGATAAACTGACAGGAAAATTTCCACAGTGATTTCTGACAGGAATATTCTTAAGATTTCCTTTCTTTTTTAGATATAGTTCAAGAACTATATAAAACAAACGTATTTAGAAAGAAAATTACTTCAAAAATTAATTTTTTAAGTAATTAATTCCTGTCAGTGTAATGAAATTGGTGGAGCTGAAGAAATCTGCTGCTATCCTGTGTTCATCCTTGGCCACGCCCCCTGCTAAAACCATTTCTGAAGTCTGAAATGCTTGGTTTATGTAAAGACTCAAACAAAAGATGAATAACCTTCATAAAAAGTGTATTGACCATATTACAATAGGTTAAATGGCTCCAGTAAAAAGTTTTCAACTTTTTTTTCATGCAGCTCTGTTCTTATTTATTCATAAGTGGTAAAATAAAACTGGACTAAATAGACACTGCTTCATGCTACTATAGATTGTTTTAAAATGTTTTCCATACTAAAATAGAAGCCACATTATCACATTCCTTGGAAATATCTCTGACAACAATCCTTCATCCTCCACAACCACATACAGCTGTATCATCAGTTTATCTAGTAACATACAAAACTGTATCATCCATTTATCTAGTAACATACAAAACTGTGAATATCACAGTCTTTATATAAAGCAAACAGTTCAGACTTCAGAATCTCAGACCAAAGCTCCTTAACCCTCAGATAAATAATAATAACTGTTTGATAATCAGGTAGGTTCACTAGACACATACAGTCCCTTTTCAGTGGCAACCCAGGAGCAATGTCTGGTTAAGTGACTTGCTGAAGGTCACACGGCAGACAAATAAAAATTGAGTGAATCAAACCTTGCACCACAAGAACTGTAGCTCATAGCCTTAATCCTCTGCAGCAACTAGGTAGTTATCACTTTTTTCATATAAATCTGTTCTAGTTAGTCATTTACTATGTCTGACCTTTTGTGACCTCTAAAAATTTAGCACACCAGGCCTGAATGTCAACAACTGATTCCTTCCATTCTATCAAATTCACATCTATTGTGTCAGTAATTATGTCTATTCATGTTAGCATGTATATGAGATTTAGTTTTATTATCAAACCTCCTACTGAATAGTCTGGGTTTATTTCATTATGTATTGAGTGAACTGATATTATTTCAGTCCATGGAATTCTAAAGTTTCCTTCAATAATATAGTTTGTAAGCATCAATATTCCTGGACCCAACCATATTTGCAGTACAATTCTCACAGCCATCAGCTTTGTCTATATGGACCTTTGTTGACAATGCAAAGTGTTTAATCTTAAAAATCTTACCTAGATTGGCTATAGTTTCTCTTCCAGGAAGTAAGGATATTCACATTTTATGGTTGCATTCACCTTTCCTTGAAAGCATATTAATCCCCTAAATGTAATCGGCCCTTTCTTACAAGCATGTACATTCCTCTGAACGGTTTCCACAACCTACAAAAGGTCACTCACAATGACAATCCTAATCACTGAGAAAAGTATTTATAGATTCTTCCTCTTTCTCTCATTTTACAACTTAATAAGAGGCTAAAACAATAAGTAAGAAGGTCACTGAAAAACCAATCAGTAAAAACAAAATGAAAACTCCAGCAAAGCTAGAATTTCCACTGAGTGACCTCCCAAACCACTTGTATCAAAGCACATGGGATATATGCAAATGCCCCTTATGAAATTCAGGTGTTTCAGCTAATTGGCGATTGTGAATGCCCATTACTTGTTTTGTCGTTTTAATGGACAATTTCAGGCCAATAAAGTCAAACCCGACTAGCTGTGGATATACATATTTCAGCCTTGTTATGTCCTCGTTAGCACAGCACAAGCAGAGTGTTTGACTAAGCATAAGAAACACAGGGCTATTATACCCAACTGATGCCCATTATCACATTATCATTAGGGTCACTGCAAAAATATCCCAAACAACAAACTAAAACAATAAGTAAAAAGGTCACTGAAAAAACAATCAGTAAAATCAAAATGAAAACTCCAGCAAAGCTAGAACTTCCACTGAGCGACCTCCCAAACCTCTTGTATAAAAGGCACATAGGATATATGCAAATGACCCTTATGAACATCAGGTGTTTCAGCTTAATTGGCGATTCTGAATGCTCATGACTTGTTTCATCATTTTAATGGACAATTTCAGGCCATTAAAGCTAAACCCCACTAGCTCTGGATATGCATATTTCAGCCTTGTTATGACCTTGTCAGCACAGCACAAGCAGAGTGTTTGACTAAACATAAGAAACACAGGGCTGTTATACCCAACTATGTCCATTATCAATAGGGTCACTGCAAAAATATCACAAACAACAAACTAAAACAATAAGTAAGAAGGTCACTGAAAAACCAATCAGTAAAAACAAAATGAAAACTCCAGCCAAGCTAGAACTTCCGCTGAGTGATCTCCCAAATCTCTTGTATCAGAGTCACTTGGGATATATGCAAATGACCCTTATGAACATCAGGTGTTTCAGCGAATTGGCAATTCTGAAGGCCCATGACTTGTTTTGTCATTTTAATGGACAATTTCAGGCCAATAAAGCCAAACCCCGCTAGCTGTGGATATGCATATTTTGGCCTTGTTATGACCTCGTCAGCACAGCACAAGCAGAGTGTCTGCCTAAGCATAAGATAATGATAATGGTAATGGACATCTGTTGGGTATAACAGCCCTGTGTTTCTAATGCTTAGTCAAACACTCTGCTTGTGCTGTGCTGACGAGGTCATAACAAGGCGAAAATATGCATATCCACAGTTAGTCGGGTTTGGCTTTTTTGGCCTGAAATTGTCCATTAAAATGATGAAACAAGTCATGGGTAT
Source organism: Protopterus annectens (assembly GCF_019279795.1). NCBI lineage: Eukaryota > Metazoa > Chordata > Ceratodontiformes > Protopteridae > Protopterus > Protopterus annectens. Next base: position 1,157,104,302 of record NC_056729.1, on the reverse strand, counting down.
TCAGAATCTCCAATTAGCTGAAACACCTGATGTTCATAAGGGTCATTTGCATATATCCCATGTGTCTCTGATACAAGAGGTTTGGGAGGTCACTCAGTGGAAGTTCTAGCTTTGTTGGAGTTTTCATTTTGTTTTAACTTAATAAGTGGAAAATTATTTTGTCATACTCTGTTAGTGGACATACAAGTGTCTTGTTTTCCTTTCATTCAAACAAAGCAACTGTTCTGCTAACGAATAACAAAAACTTAGTTTTCTTCCAGCAAAAGATGCAAATGACCAACCCACAAATTACCTATTCATGTTGCCAACTGTCTGTCTTTTATAGGTTTATAGTTGAATACTAGGCTAACTGCCCTGAAGGGCTATTTTAAGCCTAGGCAATAATGCAAGGTGAGAATCATACCCGGTACCTTGTGTCTTTGATGTGAAAACCTTAACCAGTAGGCCAAATCCAGCCCCTAAATAGGTTCATATGTAAGTACTAGGCTAGTTGCCTTTGTGGATCATTTTAAGCCTAGCTAGTTTTCCTTAATGAGAATCAAACCCTGTATCTCTCACACATGAGGTTGACACTTTAACCACTATGGCAAGCCCAGCTGTAACTTTGATATACTTCAAATAATCAATGCCTACATTTTTTTTCTAAGTCAACACATTCTCAAAAACAAGAGCCATAAAACCAAATAACTTCAAATGATCCGATCACAATTCTGCTAGGTGTGCTTACATGTGCTCTACCTGCAAAATCATAGTCAATTATTCTGCAACCACCTTGAGGCAGCCCCCCCCCCAGACCCAAAGCAAAATAAAGGAATTTCCCTAGCATTCTGAGTCTCTCCTGAAGATAGGCCAGGACAAATGGGACTAACCTGACTATGGCTGAATTAATGAATGAATAAATGAATGAATAAAATAATGAGTAGTCACAATCTTGTTCTGAAAAATATTCAGACATGCATCCTTAGGGTATATTAGTAGGTAGGCATGTACTGCTGCTCAAACTCTGAACTGTCCAAACACTTAGTATTTGTAAATATCTGTGCTGAATTCATTGCTGTGCACCACTTCAATATAGGTGATTTACATGTAATCTGAAATCAAAGAATTAGGGGGTAACATACCTTCTATATTATACTTCAACAAAAATATGTATTCTTATGATACGACAGGGTGGTCCATATACATCTGACAGTGAATTTATAGGTTTATAGATTCATAGGTGTGTAATAGGCTAATGGCCCTGGAGCCTTTACAAGCCTAGCCCGTAACCCTGGCATCGTGCCACCTGACCTTAGTTCCCAGTGACTCTGTCAAGCAGAGCCACTGGAGTGATCCCCGAGGTGAATTTTCTATTTCCCATCCACTCATCAAGATTTCTCTTGAAGAAGGCCAGTGAGGTGCTCTGCTTGACATGTATGGGAAGTCTGTTCCAGAGCATGGGCAGTCTCTGGGTTAGTAGAGACTATTAGTATGAAAACTGGTACAAACAAAACATTAGCTAAATATACTGATACGTTTTCTGTTTTGCAGGTAGAGAACAGCAGAGACTGAAATGCATTACCTATAGAAGACAACAGAGCTATCATGTGGTTCAGGATCTTGGCATAGAAAACTGAAGAGAAACTACTTTCAAGCACAGTTTTCTATTCCCCCATGTGAGAAATGAAACTGCATCATATAGTCTGTATTTTTTTCTTTTGAATCTCTACCAAGTCATCTCTTGAGATTAGTGACCATTAATAATGTGAGGTCTACAAGATCAAATTGCATAATTAAGAAAAAATAACATCATAAAATGAAGGGCTGAAACCAAACTGAAGGAAGGAGAGAGAGAGATGATGATGATGAATTTAGAAAGAAATGTTTTGAAAGAGTGAAATGATGACATTAAGAGTTGAGAAAATTCTAAAGAGAAGCAGTAATGGTCATGTTGCAAATAGCAGTGACAGATAATCTTCACAGACAGATGAAGAGAAAGGTGCATTTGTTGCATAACTGTCAGATGTCCATATTTTCGCAGAATGTCTAGATTTTTGTTTTATGTTTTTGGATTGATCTGCATAAAATGTGTAGTTTTCTGGCAAATCAGTCTGGATTGAAGTTACCAAATAATAGGAGATAAAGTTCCAGACACCATATCATTTAGAAAATGCAAGCTAACACAAATCGTGTTATTAAGTTGAAAATTGTTTAAAATTTGTCTTTATTTGCGGGCCTTTGACCCCAATTATTTTTGTCTTTTTCTCACATTAGTTGAGCTTTGGGGGGTTGAGAGGCATGATTAGATAACAGCGTCAGTCACCCTGCTAGACAGGGGTCCAGGGAAGTAAATAGTTTGTGAAGAAATAGCCAGGGAATTGTTATGGCTAGGCTTGTATAGGCTCTAGGGCTGATAGCCTAGTACCAACCTATGAACCTATGTTGTATGATAAGGCATCAATTGCCAGAGGCTGCTGCTTTAAGGCAGCTCATAAGATGTAATAGCATGTTGTTTGGATATTAGTGCTACAGACTATTTCCCTACTTAAATGCCAGGAGTTTTAATGTCGAGTGCTGACAAACCAAAAAAAAAAAGATTGAAAACTCAGGATAAGAGCAAATCTTGAACATTACTCTTCTCCTTTAAACTTCTTTTTTGATGGGGGGGCTTACCCCTCTTGCACCCCCAATGTTGCAGTTAAGCCCCCAAAACTTATAAATACCAACGCCAAGAGTGCCATATTTTGGTGAAAAGGAAGTATTTTAGGAAATGGTCATCTTGGACTTCATATATGTATGTCCGTTTTTTTGACCATTCAGTATCCGGGTTTTGGTACTTGTTTTAGTGAGTTCTGACATTTCAAATGGTTACATCATACTACAAATAACAGAATATGCACTTCATTTGCATAAATAGAAAAGTAGTTGAACATGGCTTTTTCAGGGTATTCAATACCACAACATGATGTTCATAGCCTTGCTGATCTACACAGCTGAGCTATTTCTTGAATAGGTCAGCATGTAGGTGCTTTCCTGGAGGCTCTTCTGGGAGAGAGTGTACCTTGCTAATTAACATATACGTCTCCACCAGACTGCCTCATTAGAATTCAGCACGACCTTGGGGGGGGGCCCAGCCTATGAGGTGCTGCATGCCTTCATGCTAAAGCACCATGCATCTCCATTTTAGGGCAGTTGCTGAATTGCAAAATGATACTGCCGTATGTACACAGAGGTGTACATTTCACAGTACCCTCCCGAATCTCCCACGTCTTTATTCTAATAGATGCAGTCTATATGAATTGTCATGGTTGCATCACTTTATTACTTTAAATGTATTAATTGGTGTTATATATGCCATGTCTCATATAGCACATTTTTTATCATATATCACTTTATATCTGATTTTTTTTTTTATCTTGTTGATTGCATTTGATTTGCATTCTTTTTGTGGAGCACTTTTACCTGGACCTCCATTGACAATAGGCTATAAATCAGATGGATGACCCAGTAGAACTAGAAAGAAAGAAAGAAAATCATTGAATGAGTTGTAGGATCCAGACATGCCCAGAACAGGACTCCTGAGGAGTTGCTTTGTTGTATCCTCCAGCTAAGGCGGTAGCAGTTCAAGGACTAGAACATATGGTAGGGTAGTGGAAGAAGCAGTCATTAATGTAATGCATATCCTGCAGGAAATGTTTGGATCACATGCAATAACTCACTGGGAGATCATGAGGCAAGAAACATAGCAGTAAATGACTTATAGCTGCAGGATGTTGTCCTTTGTAATGCATAAGAAAACTGAAGTACACAAAAAAACAGCAATCCTGGTGAGAATGTGCAATACTCCAGAAAGACTTACTAGTTAGGTCTTCCTGGTCCTGTGACACAAAGATCTACATCTGTAATAAACACGTGTGTGGTATTGCAAGGAAGTCCTAAAGGATTCATAGTTACTTGCATTAAGACACAGAGGAGTCAATAGAATTTGTGTGTCTACAGTTACTGATGTTCTATTTTTTTGTTTTTGTGTGTGGTTTAGGAAGGTGGAACAAAAGAGTACACATATAGGGTGAGTGACATACACAGAGTTTTGTGACACTATAGATCACCCCCCCACCTCTGTACTTCTAATATAAACCTTATTGTAGCGATATCTATAATTATATGTGAATCTACTTTATAGCCCCCCCCATCTTAACTACAATACTAATGTTTTCTGCCCTGCTTAGTTCATTCTCACACCTCCAAGTCATTGAATTTCTAAGTACTAATCACATGATCTATTATCTATTTGACAAACCTACTAATACATCTCTTTAAATGCTCAGTGATAAATACCTACCAATGTATAAGCGTCTTCTATACTGTAATAGCTACCTTTATTTCATAAAAATGTAATCTATAAAACAGGTAACTTTGGTGTCTGCTCACCATACTATTAATGTTTGTAATGAGGAAATTAAACTTTACTCAATGTCTTATATGGCAATCAAGGGAGATTTGCATATGTTATTTAAGGCACAGAGAAATCTGAAGCATATTTTTACTTAACCTTTAATAGGATACATTTAAGCATAATACATGAACTAATACCAAATTATTTGAAATAACTGCCCCATACATCTCAACTGCCCAGAATTTTGCAGACCATCCCTAATTTTGCCTATTAATTTTGTCCTGTCCTTGTAAACATTTTGATTTTCTGGTTAGTCTGTGGATTGCAGTCATTAATGGATCTGTTGCTGCAGTAATATTTAAGGCAATTAGAGTAATAATTACAATATGTCCCTGATGTTATCCCTTTTACTCAACGCAGGTTTGGTGACTTAGATGTGAGTACAGATTGCATTTGATGAGCAGATATTCATAAAATGGTTATTGATACAAAGTCATTCCACTGTAAGCAGTGTTCTTCCCTTCTGATGTTGTGAAAGGGCAAACAAACCTGGGAGAACTTTTGTTTATACTGTTGTACTTTTACAGCATTCTAATTATCATTGCTTGGTTCTTTACAGATGGTATCATGGTTACGTGACCTGCTTCAGAATCACCATTTATCATACATCTCTCTTGTCATTTTAAAACAATAGAACAGACTGCAAACTTTTCTGCCACATACATATGATAAAAATGCTTATTCTGTGTTTTACTAAAATGAAAAACACAATGGTATATTTATATTAACAGCACATATATGCCTAACCTTTTAACTGATTTACCATAATTTAATTTAATTTTCACAGCTAGCAATCCGACTGCCTCATAATTAAAAAAATCCACCAGTGTGGAATTCAGAGTTTTCTTAAGTCTGTTTAATGCAGAATATGTCAGGCATCAGAACTGGTGCCCATATTGGGCATAATATTATGTTATGTTATTTTTTAATTGACTTAATCCTTATCACAAACAATTAGCTTTCCTGCTGTAGCTGGTTTTCTAAGACCTCAGGTTTGTTTAATGTTAAACAGTAATCTGTAATGTACATTTTCCTCTAATTATTGTCACGTTGCAAGTTTCTTGTAGAAGCCACCACATACTTTATGTCCCAGTTTGATTCTTCTTCACTTTTAGCCTCCATCTTCCAAGATATCTGTTTCTTTGCCCATTCAGCTGTATCCCCTAGACTACTTCTTCTGGATTGCAACCCTCAACTGGCAATTTCAGTTTCTTCTTCCTTCCTCTGCTCAACATACAATCACTTTATTAACTGAATGCCATGTTACAATGGCTCTTAGCTCATGCTTTGAGTGCCATTTTGGCTTAAACCTGCACATATGCCAACATGTATTCACTATATTACTTGGTATGTGAGGGAGGTGTCCCCAGAAGGTTAAGATTTACCCTTCTGCCAACCCGAGATTGGGTATTTTTCTCATGTGCTCTGCACAGGATCTCACAGTGATGGCTGACAACAGGGCACCATGCGTCTAGATAAGAGAGCATGCTTAACTCCTGTGTCAACAGTTTCTCCCCGAATCAACATAGGTTCATAGGTTCATACTAGGGTATCTGCCCTGGGGCAATTATAAGCCTAGCCCGATTCTGTATGGCTTACGCCACCCCTTGACTTGCGTATACTGTGCCCTTTTTAAGGTTTAGTTTACTGTGCCTCTGTCTAATAGTGACACGGGAGTAATCCCTGGGACAAACCTACGATCCCCCATCCACTTATCGAGATTCTTCTTGAAGAGATTCAGTGAGGTGCTCTGCCTCACATGAACTGGAATTCTATTCCAGAGCGAAGGGAGCCTCTGGGTTATGAACCTGTCCCTCCAGCAAGTTCTATTTATTTCTGTGCTGAGGTCCAAGTCCCTCAAGCGTGTGGCTCTAAGGGATTTAGATTTACTGAGGTGGAGCATGTCCATTAATTCTGGATTTGACATAGCTTTCTATGTCAGGCATAGATCGCCTCGAAGTAGGCGGTATGCAACTGAGTAGAGCTGGAGTTTTTTTAACCGAGCAGCATATGGCATCTGTTTGAGACCCTTGATCCTCTTGGTGAGATACTTTTGGGGTCTTTCTAATTGCTGCAGGTGTCGGGTAAGGTACATCCCAAAAGGGGCATTGTATTCTATGATGGGCCTGATGAGGTATGAATAAAGGAGCACGATTACCTCTCTTTATCTAGATGTGAAACCCTTCGTGATGAGGTGGGCTATGTAGAAGGTCTTTATAATCACTTTAGCAATGTGGTTTCCAAAGGAGAGATTGCTATCAACTTGGGTCCCCAGGTCCCTAATAACTTTCTCTGTACTTAATGGGTTTCCGCCTATGTGGTAATTTGTGGGCACATTGTTTTTGCCAAAGGGTATGACTATACATTTTTTGTGCACAACACATAAGTCAAGAAAAAAAATAATATATATATATATATATATATATATATATATATATATATATACATATATATATATATATATATATATATAGAGAGAGAGAGAGAGAGAGAGAGAGAGAGAGAGAGGACAACTACAAAAGCCCGAAACTGCACAATACCGACACCCACAATATCGATGCCCAGAAGAACGAAACTTCGTTCGGAGTAGGTATATTTAAGTTACAGGGGGTGTGGGGAGCTGGTTTTGGGGTTTTATTTTGTTGTTTTGGTGTTTTCAGTATTCTGTAGTTTAGTTCTTCTGGGCGTCAGTATTTTCAGTGTTGGTATTGTGCGGTTTCGGGATTTCGTAGTGAATCCATATATATCTATATATAAATATCTATCTATATATATATATATATATATATATATATATATATATATCTACGGGTCACCTTTAAAATCTCGAAATCGCGTTTGCCCGAAACGGAATCCGACGGGGCGAGAATACCGAAAATGCAGATGACCGAAAAGGACGGACTCGGTAAGTGTGCGATCGAGTGAGGGAGTTAGTGTTAGGGAGTGGACAGGTAAGTGTGCGATAGTGAGGGACTGTGGGTTAGGGGTGGGTTAAGTGAGTTAGGGTTAGGGTGCAGGTAGGGTGTGTGTGCGATGGTGAGGGACTGTGGGTTAGGGGTGGTTTAAGTGAGTTAGGGTTAGGGTGCAGGTAGGGTGTGTGTGCGATGGTGAGGGACTGTGGGTTAGGGACTCGGTAAATGTGCGATCGAGTGAGGGATTTAGTGTTAGGGAGCCGGACAGGTAAGTGTGCGATAGTGAGGAACTGTGGGTTAGGGGTGGGTTAAGTGAGTTAGGGTTAGGGTGCAGGTAGGGTGTGTGTGCGATGGTGAGGGACTGTGGGTTAGGGGTGAGTTAAGTGAGTTAGGGTTAGGGTGCAGGTAGGGTAAGTGTGCGGTAGTGTCGGACCTTAGGGTTAGGGTTAGGGATAGTGCATATGTTATGTAGTGTACTGTGTTGGTGTAATGGTTTTCGGTGTTTTGCGTTGTCGGCGTTTTATGTTTTCGGTCTTTTCGTTTCGGTCGTTAGTGTTTCGGGCAAACGCGGTTTCGAGGTTTTAAAGGTGATCCATATATCTATATATATATATATATATATATATATATATATATATATATATATATATATATATATATATATATATCTTACACACTGATGGATGGAGTGACGGTACTAAATGCAGATGGTTTCTTTACAAATCAACTACTATGGTATACATCTGCTATATCAGGGGCCATGGGACCTCTGCTGAGGAAGCACTATTAGGAAAGATTACTGCTGGTACTATTAAATCATCTCAGGGAATGGTGTCAGATTGATCAAGAGACAAAGGTTCAGAAATTAAAATCTATTGAATCAAAAGATGCTAAACTCCTGGAGTCACAGTTGAAGCAATCATTTTTAGTGAAGTTGTGGAACAACTGCCAGGTGTATGCGACACAAATGTCCACAATGAAGACATTTCTGAAGAAAGGGATAAAAGCAATCACTTCAGTTGTAGAGTGGCCTTTGACATTTGCTTCCTTATTAACCAGCATAATTGAGTTAGCAATCCACGTAGGCACAATTTTCTTCTGAACTTAAAGTCTATACCTCACTTGAGCAAAACAGACAAACAGCTTTTTAATCCATGCATCTCACTCAGCAAAAGCCTGAGCTGGTAGTGCATATCTGAGGTATAAAGAGTTCTTTTTCCCCTTGTTTTTAACATCTCTCAAAAATGGAGAAATGAATAGAGTGTTTTGGAACACTTGTGACCCCATTCTTATAAGGGTTCTTTTTAGAAGATATATATTCATTGTGAAAATTAAAATAAAGTTTTTTTTTAAATAACAATATGTCTCTCCAACATTGTGCAAGCAGAAGTGATGACGTTTAAGAAAAGTGTCTGAAATGAATTAAACAGTTAGCCGTGCTGGCCCATCAGGTCAAAGACTGATGGCAAGGGACTACCACAAATAGAAGGACTATGAGTGACTGTTGACTTTGCAGCCACTGACCCCTTACCATTTTAAGATCATAGGTAGATGCTAGGCATAAGGTCCAGAATACCATTGAGATGGCTATTCCTAATTGCCTCAGAGGACTGCCTTTGTAAATTATTTGCTCTGAATCAGATGATAGAGAAATGAAGACTAAAGAAATCAAACTGTAGAGTACAGAAATTGACTTAATTTCTCATAGCCTGAATACTCTGCTCTAACTCCCACATCATTTGTTAATTTACCTGTACCTTCAGGCCATGCTAAGAGCAGTGTGAACACTGCAGTTAATGTCAAACCAGAGCAATTTGATGAGTCAAAGGCTGTTCTCACTGAAGCTGCCAAGGTAATCTGCATAGGCAAAAATAACATTACAACAGTCCAACTCTGCCTGTATGAAGGCAGTCGTCTTGGCCATGTTCAGAAAAACAATGATTCTAGTTTGCAGGTACAACTGAGAGTTCCAGTTCGAGGAAAACACAAGTCTTGGATGCTTCTAGGGAGTCCTTCAATTGGACAAGTCAATCAACCATATAAGGGAAAACATGAACGTTTTTACCTAGGTAGCCCTTTGCCACTACAAGCAGCACCTTGCTAAGCCTTCTGGGTTCAAAAGATAAGAAAACGATGGTGCTTTATAGTGAATATTTTAGCCACCTAAAGCCAACAAAAGGGAAGTCTTGTGTGAGCTCCAAATACTGATATTCCAGAGGCATAGAGAACATACAATATGTCTAGAAACACCATGCAAGCACCATGTGGCTGAAAATGTATTATCTTTTAGAGTCCCTACCTAGAACTTTATTAAGTGAATGTGCTTATTAAAGTCACTGTGATACAACATGAGACAGAATATTCCACCACCTTCTGAGTTGAAAAGAGGCAGGAGTTGAGCTTTGGATTCAATTCTTAATGAGGGTCAGTCTCTACAAATTCTTTGAAGAGCAGAGTCGGGCCATTTCCAAAAACTCTGCAGAGATATTTTTTGTCTCTAATCTAATACTTTCTAAAGAGGACCTAATCAGTCTTATGTATTGCTATCCATGGCCTCATCAAGAGCCGACTGGTCTGTATGAAAATCATGGGCCAACTAAGAAAACTGCTGTTGCTCATAAGTGACTATAGGTTGTGTTAGGACTGCAATTCCAGGGCCATAAGATCTGTCCTTATTGCTTACTTGGCAAGAATAGACAGAGGAAACATGCAGTTCTAATGTTTAGAGGCCTGCATTTATCCTATGATATGGCTCATTCTTCATGGGGAGCTATCATTATCTGGGGTACAGTCATTTTTCATGAGATCTCCTATTACCTGGAAGAAGCAGTAGGGTCAGAAAACTTCATAGAAACCATCCACACTTGTCAAAGCTTGTCGCCTCTTTTTGTAGGTCTTCTACAAGGTCATGGGTCTGAAAGATCTGAGTGAAGGGGCATCTGGATTAGCCTGCCTCAGCTTCCCTTATCAGACATATACCAAAATCATCTGCCACATCTAGGTCACCATCACAGTTAAAATGACAGCAACTAGATGGACCACTGTTAAAGTCACGGTAAGCTTCATGATCACATATGCTTTCATCTCAGAATCAGGACGAGATGAAAGATTTCCCAGTGACTGATCCACTAAAGAGAAATGCAACCTGTACCATATACCTGAGCCACAATTTAGCAAAAAAAAAAAAAACTTCCTTGCTCATCCAGTCCATCGCCTTAGATGCTATTGGGTAACATGATATTATTCTTTAGAACCTATGAGAAGCCTGATACATAGAAAAGCTGTTGTTCTACTAACCTGAGTGCCTGTAGAAGGTATCAATCTCTATAGAAGCAGAAAGTCTGACATCAAAATGCTTGTAGGTTGTAAACATGGCATCCTTGAGCAAAACTTCCATGAATGTGATGACACAAAGTCTCCACTCTTTTCTTTTTCATGGATAGTCACTGAGATATTTCAGCGGGAATGTGAGATGAACACAGAATGACCTCTGTGGGACTTCAACAACCAGAGTATTTTCCCAAGTGAAAGATTACCTAGGAGGACTATAAAGAGGAAGGATTTACCAAACTTATGAATCTCAGAAATAAGGAATTATTGGTGCAGTGAGCCTTCTTTTCAGGACAGACAGTGTAAGGGAATACATCCACAACAATAATTTCAGGCTGAACAGACCTGCCTTCAAGAAATACACCTAAGAAAAACAGAACTAGTGACAGATACAAAAGCTTTGCTGGGTACCTGCCTAATGTAAATTGCACACTAGCAGAATAAGCTGCTATAGGCTGAAAAACACCCTGTCTACCTTTCAGTTGACAACCACTGATCATCAGTCACTTTTCAGATACAGCCATAATAACCCGTCAGCTTCATTTCCAGTATTAGTGCAACTAATATATCTCACTGCCACACTTTCCCTGTAGACCAGCCAGGGATGCTCCATTGTAAAATCAATTATGTTGGGGCATCCCTGGAAAAGACTGAAAACTTGTTTCATAAAACAAGGCTGTATCTCTCCCTTCTCAACCACCAACTTACTGTCAGATTGCCTGTTTAGACGCATTTTCAATATCATCTTCACTCTCCAGTCAGTTTAATTCTATAGACTTGGCATGGTTGAATGTTCTCTTGCTGATCTTGAAATTTTGTGTCTGACACATTCTGGATTTATTTGAGAATCTCAGATAGATATATAGACAGATAGATATAAAGATAAATATTTAGTATATGGAGTGTACTAAATTAAATATCTGGTAGTTTGATTCTGGTAATGAGTACAGTGTCAAATGACTGTTATCATGCATTCAGTTCTATTACCTCAGAGTATCAGATATTTCATTTATTACATCTGAGACCCCTGTACTAATATCAGGTTACATTAATTTTATTTTATTCTTTTTATTGGTTTATAGTTTAGAAGTTTGTCCTTATTTTTTGGAACGTTTTAAGTATCATGGCTACTTATAGTTAAGAGTTAAGTGTTTTAGTATACTAGACTTTTTTATTTTCACTTTTGTCAGTCTTAGTTCTTTAGAAGGTATTTTTTCCTGTAATATTTTTTGCATATAATCACTGGTATAAAGTTTATATTATGAGGGTCTCTGATTAGGTTTGGGATAAAGTGATGTTGTTGGTTGCATGTCCTAGATGTCATGGTCAGCTTTGGAAATACACTTGGTGCAGTAGATTCATAGGAAGCATCAATGGCTGGATTTTTTTTTAAATTTTTGCTTTCTTTTATTTTTGATGGGATTTTAGTATATTTTTAGCATTAGTTGTAAACATTATTATTATTATTATTATTATTATATGCATTTCTTGTTATGGACTTTTCATGTATTTATTTGAAATGTCACTATGTACATACACTTGTACTAAGCATATTTAAATAATTTATTTATAAATGTGTTTTCTTTCATTTGGTGGAGTCTTAGAATTTTGTTAAGGTTACATCAGTTAGGGTATTATTTTATTTATCTATGTTTATGTTACTCCGTCTGCAGGCACATGTGTAGGTAAGTATAAATGCAAACATATTTTTAATGTAATTTTGCTGGGTGGTGTGCCTGTGTATGCATACATTTTGTGGATTGTTGTGGTTTGGATGACTGTTTTAACAGCAGAGCATAGATGTGTTTGTATATATAGTGTATTAAGTGAGCTGATTTTTGTTTTTATTTGTGTCTGAGTGACCTTCATTTTATGGGGTTTTTTTCTGATTACTTATTTATTGCTGTTTTAAGTGGATGTATATCTAGTTTTATGTGTAGTGTCTAACTTTTGTTTATGATGTTTGGTGTTTTAAGATGATATTGCATATGCCTGTATATGAGCCAATAAAAAAATCACAAAGCAGAGCCTCTTATGTTCAATGTGGAACAGCAGGCTGTTTCAGTGAGATTTCAAGAGGCAGTGCATGACTTAGGATTGGGCTGCTGATCTCGGGACAGTCCCAATCAAATAGGGATGTCTGACAACTCTGGCTGAGAGAGACCTACTCAGGACATGTGAAGTAGAAGTTTGCTGTGTCAAACTGTGTCAAAGGCTTTAAATAAATCTTAAAATAAGAAAGAAACTAGTTTGCCATTATGTCTAGCTTTATTTACAGTATCTATATAGGTTAGAAGGGCAGTGCTAGTACTATGTGAAAGATAGAAGCCATGTTGTGTAGGGGACTGGAGTTCTTTCTGCAGGAGATAGTGCAGCTATTGTTTATGAATATATTTTTCAAGTATTTTGGTGAAGGGAGATAACATCGCTATAGGTCTCAAGTTATTAATGTCAGCTGAATTTCCTCCTCTGTGCAGAGGGATAAAGTATGGCTTTTTCCAGAGCGGGGAAATATGGGATTGCTTGATTGACCTATTTATAAGGATTGAGAGAAAATATACAATGCTACTGGTTGCTATTTTTACGTACTCGTTTGGAAGATCATCAGCTGAAGAACAGCATGGTCTAAGTTTAAGAGTATTTGATATAGGATGTGGGTACAGGTTTGAAGGTGAAAGTAGATGTGGTGACATATGGCTGCTGGGCAGAGTTGGGATTAGATGTTGAGGAATCATTGGTTAGGGATCTTATATTATCTAAAAAATAAGAGTTGAACTGTATTGCAGTTTTGAGTGGTGAATTATTGGGAGAGGGGGTTGGGTTGAATATTTTGCAGGGATGTAAGATTTCTTTAATTTATGTCCAAAATTTTTTAGAGTTGTGTTTAGTATGTGGTTTAGTCCCGAAGCCCCGAGGCCAGGTAAGGCCGAGCGGGTATAACCCAAAATACCAAAAAATGTATATATATTACTCATGGTGTTAGTTTGTTTTGTATTATGTTTGTATTGTTTTTGTATTCTTCCACTTTTTGTGAGATAAAATAGTCCACACTTTCAGTTTGTGTTTATTGTTTATTTCTGTTTTAATTTAAATACATGTTATTTTTAGTTTTCAGGAAATGTTAGGAAAGGGCTAGGTGGTGCTTGGTATAATATAGTTTAAGCAGTGTAGAAGTTTATAACGTGTAGTTATGTTTTAGTAGTTATAGGTATGCTGAAATGTGGTGTAGTTTTAATTTGTATTAATTTTTTTTAAATATGTACTTTTGCTATTTGGTCACTAGATGGTGGTGTTGTATGCGCTTTTATTAGATGTATGCTGATGTGTATGGTGTGTGTTTTTTTAGTATGTACATTTTGGAGTTGTCTGTGTATAGGTATTGTAGGGAATATAAGTAAGTGAATGGTTTTATGAGAATGCTTGGTTTTATTGTGTTATAAGTGGTGGCTATGTTGTAGTATGGAAATTGGTTAGTTTTCTGTGTTTTCGTTAAATTGTTGTGTGTTTTGGGTATTAGATTTACTTTACTTTACTGTTTTTATTTTATGCATGGCATGATTTTTAGCGACGGACTTTTTCGTTGTTTCTTATAGTGCTATTTTTGCGCCTGGAGCTGGGTGCCAATGTTGGACGGTTGGTTGGGGTTGGTTTGGTAAACAAAGCCAAAGTGATGGGGTAAGCATCCACACCCAGACCAGAGTTATTGCTATTATGCTCATGACATTATTTAAGAAAAGAAACTATTACTTTTGTTTACTTCCCTTCTGCAGATGTTACATCAGAGTGGGGCAAAGCAACGGAGAAAGCAAGATCTCTGTTGCTTTTTTTTAATGTTAAATGGGTTTAACGGAGATGTCCATTGCTTATTTTAATTAAACCCATTTAACATGTTATACTAATGGAAAATCATGGTATAATGTAGGATTTACTATGTGCACGCTGGTTGGCTTAGCCAATCAGCATGATGTTTGCATGGTATAATATTTGTTTTTAAATAAGAAATATCTTTATTAAATTATCACGCATGACAGAGGCAATCACACATTTATATAAATGAAAACAAATCATATAGACATAATTTTAGTTGCAAACATTATACATCACAGACCATACTGACATCATTTTAGTTGCAAACATACATCACTTATAATCTATCCAGTCAATGTCAAGCAATACATGGTTCATTCAAATCTTGCCTTCTTGTAAATCGTGTACCGCCTCCTCTGCATGCATTGTTCCCACAATTCCCATTTTTCATACATAATTTGCTCTTACCCTTTTCTAAATATCCCAATTCCAGTTGTTTTATCTCTGTTGCTATATTCACTACATCTAGTTAAGTTAGTTTAGACTTTGATTTCGATTTTCTACTAGCTGATTTTTTGGCAGCCACCATAATTAGACTCAGCATACCTTAGTATGTCTAGAAAATTCCAATTATGTATCATAGCTCAAAAATAATTTCCTTAGTTACACCAATTTTCTCACCCAGTATCTCTGACAGAGTAGTCTGCAGGGAATCTTTAAAAACTGCCAACTCATTACACTCCCAGAAACTATGTTCCCTATTACCTCGTTCTTCCATTCACACCTCCAACATTTGCTGTTTACCTGAGGAAAAATTCTTTGGAGTCTACTTGGGAGATAAAAATGCTCATGTAAACACTTCCAAGCAAAGATCCTAACTCTTCTAGACTTTGTTGCATAATTGAGAGACATGCACATATCCCCCCATTGTTTCTTTGTGATTTGCTTATCCAGCCTCTCTTCCTAATCCTTTTTAACCTCCTCTGATTGATTCTTATAGTTATCATACAATATTTTCTATGCTCTACTAATTATCCCTTTTCTTAACAGTAGCTTCTACTCTACATTCTACTAAAAACTCTACCAGTGCTGGTCTTTCACTTAAGACCCCCTATTTATTTCTCTTTGCCTATACTTTGATATCAATCCTTGATAGGTAAGGCAATGCCTAGCCTGCAGTCCAAATCAATTCTTGACCTCTTGCCATTCTATTGCCTTTCCCTCTCTAATTATTTGCTCCCAATACCTTGGCTCTTTTGCCATTTTTTCCAGTAAATTCCAGCCCATCTTGCATATTGTCTGTATCCCTAATTGCAGTCATCCCTGATGGCAGAATATCCTTTTCCATTCCCATTTTGGCTTTGTTCCTAGAATATTTTCTGCTGCTTACTGAATATAATATTCTGTATGGTTATTGTTATTCTCCTTAAGGATCTGCATCCAAAATCCTAGTCTCTCCTTGATATTTGAGCTTCCCATCTGTTTCATCATCATCCCTTTCCACTTTGAATTATAGGTTTCTGCTTGTGCTATGTATAGGAGTCTTAACTACATAGCTCTGAAATACCTGTCAAATAGGATAATCCCACACCACTTTATTCATTTGGAAGAATTTAGCTTATTCCATTTGACTCTTGCCGTCTTCCCCTCCCACATAAAATCCTTCAGGTCTTTATTAATTGTTATCCACAACTTCTCCTCTTGTTGATAAAAATGCACCTGGCATGTGTATAAAACTAAAGGGAGGAAAAACATTTTAACTGGTTGTGTCCTGTTATCCATATCCTTTCAACAGAGCTTCCAATTTCTCAGTTTTTGTATTATCTTTTGTTTAGCCTCTTCCCACATATCCCTAGTTGCCACACCAAAATCCTTTTAATACATACTCCTATGAACTTTATTTTATCATGTTCCCATAAATATGGATATTGCTGAACCAATTCCTGTGTGGGTACATAATTTACAGCTATTAGGTTTGTTTTATCTTCATCAATTTTGTATTGTGAAAAGATCTGAAATTGCCTCAAAATGTTACACAACACTGAACTGTCCTTTTTTGGTTTTATTAGGTATAAAATAATATCATTTGTAAATAGAGCTAGCTTATCTTGACTACCATACCAATAGTATTATTCTGAAAGTTACTATACTATATATTTTTTGTCACAATTTACTTTTGAGGTTGGGAAGTTGGCTTAATGGGTAAGCTGTTTACCTTATAGACATAAGGTGCAGGGTTTGATTCTTACATGGGGTAATTGGCTAGGCTTAAAATGGCCCACAAGAGCAATTAGCCTGATATACTAACCTATAAACTAGCTTTAAGTACAATTGCAAAGCATTCTGAAGTTTACGAGATATTGTGGTGTTTTATATTTTTACCATTATTTCCATGTTTTTTCCTCTACCTTGCATATAGGCATATTGTTTATTTTTATACATTGATTCTTTATTTTATTATTTGCATTTTTCACATTTTTTTCTCCTCACTGCCCTACCTGTCACCTAACTAACCCCCCTACTGTGACCTCCCAGATGCAAGCATGCACACACATGCACACATGCACACACACACACACACATATATGTCAGGCATTTTCACTGATCTCGCCCTTCAACCAGACCCACACAATGCATCCAAAAGATCCTATACAACTTAAAAACCACTACCCTACCAGCTGACAATTTCACAGCTGAATAACTACAGCTTACAGCTTTAGTATACGTTGTTTCTATTCTTATCAACAAGTTCATTTCTAAATCCCACAGCCATCTTCTACTACAATATGAAGAGTCGAAAATATTTTCACCTATCAACTATCGCTTAATAGCCATTTTACCACCACTGCCCAAAATTCTTGAAAGATGCATTTGTTCCCAGCTTCTGCAATCCTGGCTAAATAATTAGATGCTCTTACCCTCAAAAAATGACTTCCATCCATATCACAGTGAACTGAAGCAAAACATAATATTTTTTTTTTTTTACTAAGAACTCTTAAAAAGCATCTGGCATATGAACATTCATACATAGGCACCTAGTGTAGGTGTACTTATTTATTTGTTTGTCTTTGTTTACCGGGAAATTATAAACAAATATGTGGGTGGTGCAGTGGTGCAGCAGTTAGTGCTGTCATCTCACAGCAAGAGGTTCTCCGGTTTGATTCTCAGCTGGTGTGCCTTCTGTGCGGAGTCTGCATATCCTCCCTGCATTCGCGTATGTTTCCTCTGTGTGGTCCAGTTTCCTCCCACATTCCAAAGACATGCAGTAGGTGGACTGGACACTAAATTGGTCCTAGGTGTAAGTGTTTGCATGAAATGTGTGCTGCACTCTCTGAGGAGGGTTGGGCCTTGGGCTAACAACCTGAGCCTGTAAAACCCATAACTACTACCAAAACAATGAGCGTTAAAGGGTGCTCATTGCCTGATTTGGCACATGGTGTGAGACTGGAAAGAAGAAACAAATATGCATTATTGTCTTTTATATCCCTCCTTGTGACAATGCAGCTATACTGGAAGATATCCTACATTGGATATCCATATCATTTCCACAAGAAAAAATATTACTAGGTGACGTGAATGTTAGTTGGGTGGACATAAACTCTAAGTCCCCTACATCTAGCATGAACTTGTATGGTTTCACGCAACTAATTAATAGCCCCACACATTTTAGCAAGACATCAAATTCTCTATTAGACTGGATCTTAGTATCAGACCCTAGCAGATACTCCACCACAGGTAAGCTTCATACTCTCTTAGTGATCACCTCCCAGTCTATATGACTAGACATCTCACACATTCAGTTAAATAGCATATTTATAAAACAACCCCCGGGATTCAAGAAGCTTGGCACAAGGACGGTTTTAGCCTTGCGCTGAGCGTCCTCACTACAGATGGCGCAGCAGCGCCATATGAATGTGTATGAGGCTGCGCCGCCGCACCCTCGAAGTGCATAGGAAACGTGTGCGAGTGCAGGAGGCGTATACAAGTGCTCTACAGCGGTATAAACATGCCCCGACAACTGCAAAACCTATTATGCCTACTAGTAGAGCCTGCCTCTAACAGTAAATCAGTAATTCAGTGTCTGTGGATACCGAAATGTATGCTAAGCATACAAGAGTGTCCAAGAACAGTGAAATAAAATCGAAGTAGTAAACACTCAAGCACGTAGTGGAATGTTGAGCTCTGTCCCTAGAACTTTCACAATTAGATTCCCCCTGTCCCTATTATACATTTGAATTGCTGCAATATCAAAGGTGTAAGCAAAGTGCAGCATGTTTGCATGTCGCTGCCCACCACCAAGTGTAGCTTACACATCAAATTCAGTCAAATAGAAAAAAACATGCGGAATCAACGTAAATGTCAATAGTGTAGTGTTTAGAGCATCCGCCTAATGAACAGCCATTCATGGTTCGAGCCCAACTATAGCACATATCATTTTCCATGTGGAATGAATGTCATTTTGCTGTAAAACCGACATAAGAGTATCGCATGGGATATTTAACTTAAATATCATTCAAGCAAAGTGGCACTGTCATAATGAATAAGGCACTAGTCAGCAGGTGTAAGCACAAATCAGCAGCAATAAACACATATAAGTACCAGTAAGCAAGTCTGAGTGTGCTTACGAGGGTCTAAGCAGTGCCCAGCATAGGAACTGTATATAAGTATGTACAGATATATAATATATATATATATATATATATATATATATATATATATATATATATATATATACATATAAACATATATATATATATATATATATATATATATATATACATATAAACATATATATATATATATATATATATATATATATATATATATATATATATACATATAAACATATATATATATATATATATATATATATATATATATGTATAT
>NC_056729.1:1157059931-1157082431 GCF_019279795.1 Protopterus annectens | reverse complement strand
AAATGTATACATGATGAGACAGAATACAGATACATACCCACATATAAATATATACATATGCAGACACCCATAGACCCATATGTTATTTATATATATATATATATATATATATATATATATATATATATATATATATATATATATAGCAATATATAAATATATACATGTATGCATACATATACAGATATATCTGTATATATAATGTATATATATATATATATATATATATATATATATATATATATATATATATATATATATATATATATATATATATATATATATATATATATATATATATATATATATATATGTGACTGTAAATATACACATGTATATAGCTAGGATATGATACAGCAATTACAAGTTACATATGTTCACAGGCCGTGCATATGGGGGTGAGGGGTCCAATAACCAAACATGTAACATGTAGCATCAACCCCCCCCCACCTCAGCTAGGCCGGTGAGACATACAGACACAAAATAAAAGTAAACACACCACTGCTTCCCAGACCACCGGCAGGATACTACCAGTGGGAGAGACCTGCCAGGTCTAATCTTGAAACATGGACATCAATGTCTCTTGTGGGACACCAAAATTTAATGATCATCGAAGGCAGTCCCGGTAATCATTCATCGAACCAGGCTGTAGATGTACACGGACCAGTAGGTTGTGCAAGCCTGATAACCCATTGGTTGACACAACGTCCAACATGTGTACTGACACGGGGAGAGTGGGAAGTGTGTAGTGGTGTGTTTATAACCCACCTGCACCCACTGTAAGGATGAGTGCTGTAGAGGTGTGGCAGGTGGGGGAACTATGGGTATGCAATTATGGGCCTAGGCATGCAGGTGTCTGCTGGCGCAGTCATATTAGGACCGCCCCAAGGATGTAAGTAATATTCCAAAATGGACATAGCTGACGCCCATACGTCTCAACCACTACGAACAAATCCACTGGACAGGACATAAACCATTGGGGGAACAAATAGGGACCATACCTCTGAACTGTCTTCAATTTCCAGGGACGTCCCTGATTTCAACTCAATTTCTAACTCTGTCCCACTTAATCCCTCCTAAAACTAGTGACTTTTGGAGGAAAGATGGTGAATTACACATAATGAATAATGACAACAATTAAGAGTTATAAACATCATTTACCTCAGAAAATGTGTATGAATTCATATGCTCTGAGTATGTCAATGTGTCAGGTTAATAGCACCAATAATGTAAATGTGTCTCTGATGTTGTTATGACGTGTCCCTGATTCAGCTGGTATTTTTCCCCAATCATATGAGAGGTCTGATAGGGACAGAAAGCACATATTCCACTGACAACCTTAGAAAGATGATAGAATATTAGGTATGCAGTAGCATGACTCGGCTGAAGGATGTGGGTTCCAAAACCCAATTACTTGTTTGTATTGAAGAGTGTCAGTTCCTATGTATTAGCCAGACAGGTTCAAATTGTAAGAGGAACACACCAATAATATGAATCAAACTCTGGACAAGCTGCGGATTCCGTACAGTCAAACAGCATTCTTTCGCCTAATGGGCAGCCATTCCCGATACTGTAGGCATGTAATCCGATGTAATAGGCATCACAAGGTAATATCATAGTCCTCACTCCAACCCAGGGGTGTGAGTGTCAGATGCAAACACCAAATGCGGTGCATTTGCAAGTGTGGGAGCAAGCGGGTGTAAGCCTGTTTGGCCGCCAGTATGCAAGTATTACACTGGTGAAGCAATGTAGAGGCTAACTGAGTGTAAGAAACTGTAACTGGAGGTTAGCATTGCTTAGCTCCAAGCAAACCCATGCACACCCACTCACAACTGCTTTAATGTGCTTTTATCACTCCGTATCCAACAACCTTTTTCTGCCTAGCAACAAAATAAATGGCCTCTGCAAGGCTCAACACCAGGACCCTGCACACACAGCTATTGTGATTTACCACTAAGCCAAGGCAGATATACAGACATTGGATCTTATCACAAACATATCATCCAGCGCAGTCATTCAACAGTATAGGAAATTTATTCCATCATGTAGATGTATGTGTGAGTGTTTATGTCCAGATTAAGATACATATATATATATATATATATAGATATATCAAGAACATCCCATGTGACAACAAAGCATTACAAAGGAATAAAAAAAGAAACACCAGCAATGCCTGTATTATGTAGTGGTGTTGTCCTATGTAATATCAAGACTCCCTCAGACAGACATGTGTCATTAATACACGCAAACATTTGTACATTGGCAAATACATCACTTTGTGCATTTTATTTACATGAACACAAAAGTTCCTGTCCAATCATTATGTGAGAAGAGTACTCTTGCAAGGTGTTGTGTGCGACATCATCATCATGATAAAGGTAAATGGGGTAACCATAGAGGGACTGGTAGTGTTGTGTGTACAATGGGGTTGTCTCCATCACGTGTACCTGGAACCTTTAGGAGTCATGTGCATACCAGGATTGTGTGCCTGAGAGACAGAGGTGAGAACAACTGGAGTATGTTGTGATGCATATTAAAAGGGTTACATGTGTCTAGTGGACACATGTGTGAAATGGACAGCTATGTATGGGGCAAATGTTGTTATAGGAACCGATTGGCCTTTTGTTTCCGTAGGGTGAGAGTGAGATGTGGGGGAAGGAGAGTAGGTATGCTCGTGGAGGATAGGTTGGGTAGGATGACAGACAAGACAGCATACAGGGTTGGTATACGACACATGTGGGGGGATACACCTCAGACGGTGAAGGGTATTCGGCAGTCACAAGCCCATGAGCCCCCAGATGGAAACAGTGGGGTGGAGGTCCCCAGCCGTGGGCAGCCAACACTGCACCAAAACAGCCACAAAGGTGGCAGTGCTGGGGGCTGTCTAGGAGGGGCAGGCTCACCCTGTAAATGTGACACTCTGCCCTCGAGCTGGCGTATCTGGCCTCGAAACCCCATATCGAGCCCCCTACGCACCACATCTGGGACTGTACAACAGCGGAGATGTTCCTGATTGGACCTGCTCCCAGAGGGGCCAAGCCCCATCCTCAGTGGTGGTTCCACCAGAAGGTGGTGCAGAGCCAATAGAGTGGAGGTCCAAGGATGGGCCCCAGATGTGTTGTTGCCCGGTGCCATGGCCAGCTGATGTGGGACAGGAGGTTCTGCCGGGACCTCCAAACCCATACAGCCTATGGTGTTGCAGTTTAAACACAGATATGGCTTAGTAATAGTCAACAGCATTCAGGATTACTTATAACAGCATACATAGATATGACCATCAACCCAACACACCAGATGGTATACATTTGCAGATGGAGCACAACACATGCATATATACTGCATGACATCAGTACAAAGTGTAGAAGACTTGTGACTGCAGCTATGAACAGTGGCCCATTATTGGCATGTCACTGAGAACCCCAGGCAGTGTCTGTCAGGCCACTGTTTCATGTGACATATGTCCAATCAGGGATGCAATGGCAGTAACTCATCACTATCACCATGTACTGACTGCAATCCTCACACTATGTTAATACAGTTCACAGATGTATGTTCAGTGAGTAACACAGGAAACAAATGGTTCCACACATTGACCAGTGCACAGATGGCCCTACAGATGGGGGTCCCTCACAAACATAGCACTGTCTTGTCAGTTTTAAAACATGCAGAATAGCCATTACCACACACAACTTGTTAAACAGGCAGTAGTCTCAATGAAGCATAGCTACACTTACATGCTGTAGTCATGTCTGGCATATCACACTCCTGTCTTTAGGCTATTTCCCACTGTGTATGTTGTTTGAGGAACATCCAGATATCATCTGTGATGCCATTTACCAAACACCAGATCCATGTACCACTCACAGCAACTGTCATGGGCAAACACCAACATGATGTTCCTAGATATTGTACTGTGTTTCCATGCGATTGGCTGTGGGAACATCATCACAGCTGTTCCACATGCAATCAGCTAGAGGTGAACTGCAATAGGTGCAGAGGCCATCACCTGATCATGACCATCACTTACAAAATACAAGCTGCTGCTGAGCATGTGTACAACTCCACATCCACCAGAGAGTGTGTGGGAGGGACAGACAGAGGAAAAGTACATCAGAGAAGGGCTTGGAGACTAAAACCTAAGCATCGTCTGTCATACACCTACCAGTACAGGGGTTCAAACCCCTGACTGACTAGTCATTACTATTGCAAGTGCATGCAGTTACTCCATGTGCCACAAAGCTGACATATTAGCATGCTGTAAGGACATATATGTGTGCTGGTGAGCGACATCTGCAACAGAGATATAGTAGACATACATTAGGTGTATCACACATGGCTGTCCACATGAATGGATGTCATTGTCAACACAACCACACTCTCTAATGGACTCACATTGACACACTTTGCCAGGCCCACAAATACACTTCCTAACTACTTAGTTTGCCACACTGCAGTAATGCACTGATACTACATGCACCACAGGGGATATCCGGAGGTTCTATTGGCTAGGGCATGTGAACATGTTTGACATCTGTCGGAATGCCAATGGGAGTTATACTGGGTGTGACTGTGGTTGGGAGCATCATACCCCACATGCAGACACAAGGTGCCAGAACTGACATGCATGTGTGCATTGTTTCATGGGTGTGTAGTGGTTGGCTGTGCAAGATGGCTGTACATGCCTGGGTGAGGGGTAATCCTTTGCATCATGCCACCCGACAATGGTGTGCAGTGTGGTACCGGGGTGTAGTGTCTGCAATGTCCCACACAGATGGGTATTGTATGAACTGTCCTGACATCCTGGTTACCATTGTGTATGGCCATTGCTTTGCAATGCATGCCATGTCTGTGTTTGATAGTCCTTGACATGGACATTGGCTGGGATGTGCACATCCCACAATACTGTACCGTGACATGTACAAGTGTACCTGGTTTGGCTGGCACATGTTGTGTACACAGACTGTTATCCTCAGATATGCCAATACTGGCCTGGAGTGGCAGGACCTGCTTATAGACAGCAGGTTGACCCTGCACCTGCATTGATAGCATGATAAAGGTATTCCCTGGTGTCAGTGGCATCGGTCCATATAGGGCACATGTGTAAGGCATTGTATAGCCTCTGTGGATCACGTTTGTTGGCACCACATATGTTGCAGGCATCCAGTGGGGAACATAGTGAAGGCACATTGTCCACAATTATGTGCCTATTGTGCTGCTGTACAGGGTGCCATGCCCTCTGCAGCCCACTGCAATCACACTATGCCTACTATCTGTCATCAATGTGCAGGGTACTAGCAACATAGCGGGATATTCTAGGCAAGTGTGTTTGTGTATGACACATGGGTTCAGAATGTATTTTGGGTAATAGTAGGGTTGCATATTTTGCTCACCAGACCTTTTGCCAGATGTAGGGGTATGGCTTGCCAACACGGTCCCCTGGCTGACTGACATCTGTACTCCTCGTGAGGTGGATATTATGACATATAATACGGACACCATATAGGAAAACTACAAAATCCACTCCCTAACATGTCCAGTAGTTAGACAATCACAACCACCTCCACACAGGCTTTGACTGACAAACACACACACAGACACACACACACCTGCCATGTCCTAGAATAGAACCCCTACCTAACTAGTGTATCACACTACAGCATTACGCAGTTACAGCATGCACTATGGAGATTACTGGGTTACAGCAGTCCCAGAGGTGTATTACTAGGTGGGTGACAACAGCAGGATTGCCAAAGGTGGTTATGTGAATTGTAAAGAGTGTGCATTCTCTAAAAAGCATTGTTTCTTTCTCAGACAGACACACACAGTTGGCCTCTCTTGGAATAGAGACCCTACCTAACTAGTGTATCATACTACAGCAATACGCAGTTACAGCATGCACTACAGAGAATACTGGGTCACAGCAGTCCCAGAGGTGTATTTCTAGGTGGGTGACATCAGCAGGATTGTCAAAGAAGGGCATATCAAATGTATTGCGAGTTGTACGTTTGTTACTTGTGTGTACCCGCTGCTTACTGTCATGAAAACACATTTCACCTGCTTAAAAGTGTCTTATACAGTCCTAATTGACAGTATAAACATGGCTTGCAGGTCTTGAACCCTGGACCATGCACACTGAGCTCACTGGGCATACCACTAAGCCATCTGGGTTATATACATGTTGCATGGAGTCTATAATGCACATCTTACTACAGTTATTCCACAGTACTGAAAATAAATGGGACAGTCACTTTGTGTACATATCTACAGTACCCTTGAATGTACTGTACTTTGTGAAACAACAAAGAAAAGTCTACATCTGTACAACTCTCATAACTACACACACACACACACACACACACACACACACACACACACACACACACATATATATATATATATATATATATATATATATATATAAATATATATATGCACCTACGGGATGT
Source organism: Protopterus annectens (assembly GCF_019279795.1). Classification (NCBI taxonomy): domain Eukaryota; kingdom Metazoa; phylum Chordata; order Ceratodontiformes; family Protopteridae; genus Protopterus; species Protopterus annectens. The sequence continues at coordinate 1,157,075,982 of NC_056729.1, read as the reverse complement.
GTACACACATACACACACACACACACACACACACATATATATATATATATATATATATATATATATATATATATATATATATATATACACATACACATCCATATATATATATATATATATATATATATATATATATATATATATATATATGTATACACATCTGAACACCTTTTGTGACACAGAAGGGTTCCAAAGAAACTGACATGTACACAAAACAGAGGCATCTCTTATGTTATAACATTTAAATCTTAAGCAGTTCACCAGATAAGGGATGGTTGTGTGTATGTGGAGTTTGGGGTGGGGAATGATGGCTAATGCAATCTACCCCGGGGATTGTGGAGTTAGGGGGGGGAATGATGGGTATGGACCTACACCCCAGCAACCACTTCTGTGTCAAAGCTCGACAGTGGCACAGGAATATAACATACCCAACTGTAATCATGCTTGACTGTGTATTCTTTACCATTCCTAACTATGTAATACTTTGTAGACACCGGTCATCACAGATGGCTACCATGGTGTGCTAAAAGACATTACACATGTGTATGCCTGGCTACAGGGTAGTCACACACACAAACACACACACACTTGCCAGAATTGTGCATACACGTCTTGCCTATGTAAATGTTCCTAGTGCAGTTGGGGTATGTGCCACAGTACACATACAATTACACTTACTCTGATTCCACTTCTGAGCTGGGTGACATCACAGGACTGATTACTTGCAATGGGGAGGGGGGAAAAGAGAGGTTTAGCAGTTGACAATGATAAAGGCCAGTGCAAAAGGAGGTATCTCTTTGGAATGCAGCAAAATCCGCTGTCATGACAGGATGCAGACACAAATACACACACACAACCACACTCAGCCATTTGCTGACACACACACACACACACACACACACACACACACACACACACACACACACACACACACACACACACACACACACACACACGCATTTGCTGAGACACACACACACACATACAGTTGCCAGTGGTGGGATCAGAACTCCTGCATATCTACAGATCACTATTACAGTACTACGCAGTTGCGAGACGCGCAACAGAGATTACACATTTCAAGGCATTCAGACTGCCCTTCTATGACTGAGGACAACAACAGGGAGACTGACAGTCACAAAGTACATAGCTGTAAACCTGTGTGTTTAAAGTAGGTGTCCGTTACAACCTGTATGCACAAACAAGACACATCATCTGCAGGTAGGCCTGAGAGGTATAGTTGTAGCACAACAGGAACCTGAACTGGAGTATGGCCATCTGTGGAATGGACAACTACTAAAACAATACAGGGTTACAGTGGGCATGCTCATACACTTAGTAGCACATGGCCGTTTGGGATGCACTATGAGAACAACTACACAAGGGTATACTGGGCATGCTAATACACTTAGTAACAACGGGCTTGTTGGATGCACTGACTCAAATTACACAAGGTGGCAGTGGGTACGCTCATACACTTAGTAGCACAGGGCTGTTTGGGATACACTCCCATTCTAACCACTGAAGGCCACAGTGTGCATGCTCATACACTTACATGTACAGAACACACTGTAATGGACTCCTATTGTAAACACACAGGTTTACAGCTAGGTATATCTTACCTGTCAGTATATATGCACATCATACTGGTTTACTACCTGATACCTGTATGTGGCCCATAAATTATAAATCTGTGTCTGTGCTGTGTGATACACATGCATACATGTACATGAAGTACTGACATATGTATGTTAAGTATACACATTCATGCATGTGTGGATGTGACAGACAGTAGGTTACCTGGGTCACACAGGTGGATGCTACCTACAGCATGTGTCACACACCTTGCTGCCCTGAAAGGCATACATTGATAGCAGGTTGTGGACAGTGGCATTATACGTGGAGCAGTGGCATGTGCAAGCATAATGTGTGAGCCACATTGAGTAATGGCACTGAGGTGCAGGTGTCAAGATGACCTCTCCCGGCTGTGTTAGTAGTTGTCATTATTAGCAGAACTGCTACCCTAAGTATATCTCACATTGGTCATATACACAAGTTCTGCTGCTGTCTGTCACCTTACATGAGGCATTTGCTACCAAGCATATTAATGCCACTCACAGTGATGTGATGGTATGATTGGCAACTGCTAGACCAAAACAATGAGCCAATGTCCTGCTGTTATTATGAGGTTGTCCAGTGTCTGTCATTCCGGGCTGTCATGACCGAACGACGAGCCTTCAACACAGAGCACATGCATCCATGTTTCACATGTCTGTGGATAATACCTAGGTCGCTTTTACCCATATAGCCGCATTCCAAGGCAAATGTCCTACACCCAGAAGTAACACCCTGACACCTACAAGACAATTGCAATGGATGCTTATGCTAACCAGTCCTAGATGTGTGGCTTTAGTAATCCATTTTCTCAATGTAGAACCTACAATGGGGAATACTGATATCTGTGCAGTGAGGAACACCTGGCTGAAGGCTCTGTAGTGCACAATTGCACTACCACCATATAACTCAGATCCAGACATGTGGGCCATAACAGTGGTATAGACCATTCCAGGTAATAGTGTACACATATTCATAAAGGCTACTCACATGTTAAAGACCACTACTCCAACATAATGTATCACAGATGAGTCAGGTAGAGGTGAACAGTAGCAAATCCTGCATTCTAGGTTGTATCCTCATATACATCCACCACCTTGTCCCCAGATTACCAACATACATCCATATGTGGTGTGACATAGTATGATAGACCACCAGATAACCCTAGAATGGTGGACTGTACCTAGGCCTACATCAATGTGCAAAGTACCCATGTACAGACACAGCTGCATAATGTGTTATGCAATGCAATAATACCAATGTTTGTAACCAGGTCAGTTGTACACATATCAGGGTCCCTCAGATTTTGTCAGTGTTAACATGGTCGACTGTTGCTGTACACCAGTAAACAACACCCTCATGGTTGGATATGACCTAACTGTACTTGCCCTGGATATGTACATCCCACACTCATACAACATAAATTACATTACCATAGCTTTCATTTACCTTTCTACATACAGGTGGCTACAGACATTACACACATGCACATGGCAGATAGCATGCTAACAGTACATAAGGTTTGATATCTATGTTAACAGAGGTAATAGTCATTCTCTACTGGTCACCCATGACACCTATCATATCATACAACACCCCATGTGGCATGTATGTCTTTAGACATGTCCACCTAATGCAATGCCTACAAACATACCCAAATAACTGGATCATAGGACCTACACAAGGCCTGTATTGACAGCAAAATCCAGCTCTGCTCTGTATGTTCCTGAGTAGTCACAGGTGATATGTTCATGACATATACAGCCATGTTTGGCCACAGCTCCTACATATACCCCATGTCAACAATTGCAAGCCATGCATGCTATGTGCTGTCTGGACATTAGCTTTAGTACCACAGTAGCCAGTACATGCTGGGGTGAGATGTTTACAAGCCACAGACCTCGCACATGCTTGAATGAGTGTACTGCCTAGCTCTAACAGAGCACATTGCTGGCACTCTTCCAGTAAACATGAGGTGGGTGTGGCAAATATGATGTGCTCACTGTTGACCATTACAGTGCCCTGGCTTCACCATGGCACTGTCAAGTAACAGTTTGTAGGAGCATGACATGGAATAATGCTGTGTGTGTCTCACTGATATGTGCTGTTGACATATATGTGCACTTGGCTACTCGGTGAAGGTGGTGGTGTCCTACCAGTACATGAATACTACATCCACTATGGTGTAATGATAGGCTATGTTTCACAAGATTCCATGTCTGTGCAGTGTCTGATGTCTGAAGGTGAGTGTTGTCTTAGTACATCATGCTGTTGCAATACAGCCTCAACATTGTCAACTGTATATGGTGATATGCTCAAAGTACAGTAAGCCGTACATGAGGTATGGACAAATGTTTGGACATGACTACTAAGTGGTGGGGCTTCTTTGCAGATGAATGATTACTGAGGGCAGCTCATTGGTGTGTTACAACCAGTCCTACAATAACCTGTGTAACTGCTAAGGTCAGGTTTTGTTAATTGAAGTGGAAGACAGACAATGTAGAATGCTGTAAGGGTGACACTGAAGGCAAACCTCATGACACCTGTAACTGTAATACCTCCCCTGTACATATATTGTGCATATATCAGCACAGTTGGCAAAGGAAAGAGTCAGTAAGCTTTGTACCAAATGCGATATTGCTGTACTTCTGTAGTACCTATCATGAGATAGTCATATGTTTGATTCACAGTACTGGCACTTGTCTGTGTCCAGATATGTTACATATGGTTGGGAATACATCCCACATGTTATCACTCTCCTGGACACTGTTGATGATACCAGTACAGAGTGAAGTGTAGAAAGAAAGGCATAGGCAGGTGGTTAAACCTCACATATGTAAAGTGTCTGTATGTGTGTGACATAGGTGTATATCTTTGTGAATGCCACAGTGTGTGTGTGTGTGTGTGTGTGTGTGTGTGTGTGTGTGTGTGTGTGTGTGTGTGTGTGTGTGTGTGTGTGTGTGTGTGTGTGGCTGTCTGTGTGTATGGCTGTCCAGTCCCTGGAGTGAGGCTGTATTTTACCATAGTGAAATGTTAATGCCCCCTCCCCCCATCCACTCAATGCAATCTAGCATCCCTGTTGATATCATCAATCGTAGATGGGCATTCTAACCGCCTGTTAACATGTACACCCTGGGGTGTGACCTGTTGTTACATAACCTACTGATGGACCCCCCTCCCCACATACACTCACTGCATTGTAGTATCCCTGTCAATGTCCTCGATCTTAGGCCATTCCAACTACCTGTACATGTGTAATCTCTGTGGAGCATCTTGTAATTGTGTAGTACTACAATGAGGATATGCACATAGGCAGGGGTTCTCATCTGAACACTGGTAACTGTGTGTGTGTCAGAGTGTGTATTACTGTGCCTGTGAATCCCTGAGTGTGTGGGTGTGTCTGTGTTTGCATGCTGTCATGGCAGTGGGTATTACTGCTTCCCAATGAGAAGCCACTATTTCCACTGCCCTTTACCCTTATCATCCAGCATACCACTCTTTTACCTCCTCTGTGCACCAGGTAACTATACCTGTGATGTCACCCACTATGGATGTGATGGTTCTGAACACAGTAGCTTAATACACAGCTATCATGCTCTTGGATCATTAGAACAGTAAACATAATTGAAACATGGGAGAATATAACTGTGATGTGGAAGTTACAAAGTGCATGCAGGTATTGTCATACTGACCTGTGGGTAGTCAACATGTACATATGGGACACTAACTGCAAACACCAAAATCCCCCAGCACATGCAACTACACCTGAAAGAGGAAGGCAGAACGTCAAGATCAACATGCTGTTAGTGTTGTTACACATGATACATACTGTCAAACGTACAAAATGCATTCTAAAACTGTAATACATGGTATGTCTGCTGCCTGTCAACACTACTCAACAATATTAATCTACAATTGTCTACCTAGTATGTTCACCCTGTGCATCAGACCGTATGAACATGTCCCTGCACCGATGTTGTGGATCTCAGGGATGCGGCACAGGCATCATCATATGCACAGGGTGATAATGTTTGCCAGAGGTCTAGGCTGCGCCATTGGTTGACATCATGTGTGTGTGTTAGGGCCTGTGATATCATTGGGCATGTGTGGATGTTATGCATGTGTGTGTTGAGGTGCCCTACATTTGTTTCCAGTGTGTGTGTGTGCATGCACATAGGTCTGGCATGTGGCTGGCCTACACAGGGGTATTATTGACAGCTGCAGACTGTACAAGGCAGGTTTCACAGTTCAAGCTGTCCGGCCATGGCCACTTGACCTGCGCCTGCCAGGGGTTGCACGGGCACTACTAGGCATTGTTCCAGATTGGGTACTGTCTGATGACACATGCCCACTGGAATCATGTCCTTGTTGAGACTATCCAGGACCATGTGCAAGTAGCCTGCTGTGTCCTGGTGTGGACTGCCCAGCACCAGCTGCACTGTTGCTGCTACCGCCACTATGGGAGCAGGCATGTGCAGTAGCATGTTCACGTAGACCTTCAACAGGTGATGTAGCTGACCTACGTCCACATGCCTGATGCCTCACTCCCACCAGATGTTCCAGCATAGACATTCCACACTTGAGGATTGACAAGCCACGGTCAAGGACTCCCACCAAGTCACCCAACTGTCTATCCAAAACATCTGCAAGATGATGGTAAGCATTTACAAGTGCCTGGATGTTGTCAGTTAATGAATAGACAGCAGCCCTCTGAAACCTCAGACCTTCTCTGTTGTGCCATTCAGCATGTACCTGTGCCTCCATTACAGCCCAAAACATGTGTCTGGTGACTCCAGCTGATGTGCTTTGTCTCACAGAGGCATGTTGGCCAGTGGTCCTCCTACAAGCAGCACTGGGCACATGCCTGTGTGGGACATCACCAGTCTGTTGACTGAGATCATGGTGTGCAGGCACAACTTCCATAGTCTCCACACTTCCCTGTTCCATGCTACCATCTGCCAACTGTCCTTCCTCTATGGCCAGTGGTGACTGGGTATGTGCAGTCAGGGGAACTGTGTGCAAGGATGAGGGGGAGACAGGTGGAATGGCAACCAATGGCACAGATTCAAACCCTGACAACCCTGCCTGTGCCTCAATCATACTATCATCATCACTGCTTGAGTCTGTGGGGACACTAACATCAGGTGGACTGCAGGAGGTCAACACACCTACATCAGCACCTGTGAGGGGAAAACAAGAACTGTATATTACAAGTTATACCAGACACACACAGACACACACACACACACACACACACACACACACACACACACACACACACACACACACACACACACACAGAGACAGACAGAGACAGATAGAAAGAGACAGACAGAGACAGAGACACAGACAGACACACAGACAGACACATAGACACACAGACACACAGACACACAGACTACATGCAGGTGATATGGCAGATGGCATTCAGCTTAGACAATTATAGTTTCAGCTTAGACAATTATAGTGGTAGTTATACATCCCTGAGTTGCACACAGCAGCATGCATGTGTTATAGCAGACGGCATGCACCATACACAATTATAGTGGTGGTTAGCATACATACCTGTATTGCACCATTTGTGTTAGTAGCCTGTGTCCCATATCTTCAACACAGTGCATGCACTTTGCACCATTGCACCGCACTGCCATGGTGTGTGCAACATACACCACAAATTAACAGACAATCGCTGACCTTTGAACATCTGCCACTGATGCTTTGTGTTGGCCACCACCCCTATGTGTGAGGACATGAGCAGTAGGGTATGTCGACTGCATACTATGTTTGACTGAGTCCTAGCTTGCATATGTCCCCCAAAGCAGCGCATGTCTGTTTAACATTATTCTGCCTACCCCTGAGCTGAGTCTAGATATTGTGCATGTGGTTGTACACACATGTTTTACATGGCTGTCCCTACTTTGCAATGGTGCCACAGACCAGCACAGATTTACAGTACACTGGCCTGCTGCGTGGCGTATGACCTTGCCAATCACATGTTGTATGACATGTCTTCTGCTGACATGTTGAATGACATGCATACATGTGTAATACAATGGTGTCCTTTCCAATCTACAGTACAGTAATGGTGTCCCAATGCAGGGACGTGTTATACTAACATGGGCCTTCAGCTGATGCAATGTTGTCTGCCCACCCTACAAATATGCAGGGACATACTGCACATTGAGCTGATATGCATAGCCATTGCAGGTCATCATGTGGCTTCACAATTGCTATACAGTGTGAGCTACTGACACAGTTCATAGCCATGACTATGTTCACATACAATACATATCTAATGTAGAATGTGACCCACGTCACTGAGGTGTATACACACTAAACCCTAATGTGGAATGTATGACACAGGTCACAGAAGGGTATATGAATGACACCCCTGCACATCTGCAACCATATTACTGATGCCTGGCAACTATGCCCACACATGGCTAACTTAGCAGTACTCTATGTCCCACATGCCATCTGTGTACCTCACACACATGAGGAGCAGGCATGACAGTGATGTCTGACACCAGCAATGTGAATGTACTGTATCTGTGGCTTGATGTGGTTGTATGTGTATGTTGTGCAACACAGGTATGTATTTGGATACTGTATAGGTGAATGCTTCCATGTTGTGACACACTCAAGATGTTCAAGACATGTTATGTGGTGGTTTCATGTTATGCCTACACAAGCTGTGCACAGGCCTGTATGATGTTTAATGTTTCACATCTGCAATATCACCATTACACAAAGGCCATAGTTGTATTATGTCGAGCCAATGTACAACAGGTTGTACACACATTTACATCACTTCTACTGTGTGTGCTGCTTCATGTCTCTGGCCATCCTCCATGGCCATGTGTACACATGTTCTGTCCAATGGTTGTGATTGCCATCTTATTTCACATGTCAGTATTATCCCATTATGACATACACCCATAGATGTCATATTCTCCTCTGAAGACAGGATTATGCAGACAAAGGGTAGTATGTATGGGATGTGAGACATGTTTTGCAGGATAGTTGAGCAGTGTTGCAGTCAGTCCACTAAATGTCATGGACATGTCAGGTAGCACATGACATTGTGTGACATTCATAGCAAGGGTATACTCCACAAGGGTGTATCCTGTGGACCGGTCATACTCCAGCTCCAACACATTTAGATTGTGTGCACACATATGCTCTCTGTACAGTACTGTTTGTATTCCCAATATGTGTAATGCTGATATGTATTACCTGTCCCTACAGTGGAACACACCTCCACCATTGTATTCACTGTTGTCCACACATCTGGCAATGACAGTTTGGAAGGTTTAGTGTAGGTGTTTCATATAGTCTTCAATTGTTTCACATAGGTAAACAGTGTGATGCATTGCAGGTCTGACCAGTGTCCATTAACAGGTCCAGCATACATTATGTGTATGTGTGTTATGGCAGACAGCATGCAATTAATATGTTCAGTGCATTATCAAGCCTGGTAAATAATAACAATCTCACCTGACACAGGCTGTTGTCACTGCAAAACACCTGAGGTACCTAAACAGGAGTCACAGCAGTAAGATCATTATCCACACCTATGTGATAGCTACAGGGTGCAATGTCCATGTTAGCACATAAGCCAGTGCAATACACTATACTATGGAGTATGCACATCTGTGCATACATAGAGTAGCAGACTATAGTATGTGGCATGTGTGCATACATGCCTTGCATATGATGTTACATTACATATTTTACAGTAACACATGTAACTATGTGAAATATAGTTGTATCAGGAGCAAAAACACAAATAATGCCACTGTGAAAGTGGTATAAGTGGAAAACAGCAAATCAATCCAAAACAGAAAAGAAAATCCACTCCACCTTCATGACTCAAATCATATAAAACCAAGATGTATTTCTTATGTAAAACCAAGGCGTATTTATTAGGTTAGCGCTTTCATGCCTCAACAGACACTTCTTCAGACCATAAAACATATATAAAAAGAAGTCATTATATATACATCACATTACTTTCAAATCAACCTATCACAAACTCCTCTTCTTCTTTCGGCTTTTCCTGGTTAGGGGTCGCCACAGCAGATCATCTGTCTGCTCATGATTGGCAGTGGAGTTTTACGGTGTCGAGTTGCCAGTCCAGTGCCCAACCTTCCACAGAAGGCACACACATGCACACACTCACACCTTGGGCCAATTTAGAGTATCCAAACCACCTACTGCATGTCTTTGGGATGTGGGAAGAAACCGGAGCACCCGGAGGAAAGTCATGTGACCACAGGGAGGACATGCGGACTCCACACAGAAGGCACCCCAGCCGAGAATCGAATCAGAGAACCTCTTGCTGTGAGGCGGCAATGCTAACCACTGCACCACCATGGCCTATCACAAACAACTAACAATAAAATCATTTAAACAACCTCCTTCCTTAAAAAAAGGTTTTAAAGGGACAGGGCCGTTCAAACCTGGAAATGTATCACTATTTAACCTAATGATCCAGTTTGTCTCCCTTTGTTCAAGGGTATTATTTAAGTCACCTAGTCTCCCATTACTAACAAGCTGTTTCAGTATTTTAAATTATGTGAGTCGTTAATATTCATAACGTGTGTTGCAAGTGCATTGGTGGGGGTCACTTTTCCTAATAAGCTAATAAGTGTTCCCTAACCCTTTCTTTTAATTGTCTTTTTGTTTTACTCACATAAAAACACATACATGACTGTGAAGTAGCCAAATAGACAACAAAAGTACTCTTGCAGTCTTCCATACAATGTATGAAGTGCTTATAATGGGTCACTGGGTGCTCAAAATGTGGGATGTGTCTATACATATAAAAAAATTACATTGACCACACCCAGATGTGAAACCTTCTCTAGATCGTGTAGAAAGTCTATTCACATCATGACATAATAGACGTTTCAAATTACTTTTGTTCTTAAAAACAAATTTAGGAGTCGAACCCACCACCTGCCCTATCTTATCATCTAACAATAATACCAGCCAATGCTTCATAATAATTTCACAAAAATGACCATGATCACTAGTATAATGCATCAAAAAATTGACAGAGTCAACCTCTCTGTCATCATGTCTAACAAACTGTCTTCTTTTTCCATTTAATAAAGGTAGGGCTGTGGTATGTTGCAATTGCATAACCTCCTTTGTCATATTATTAACCTCTTTAACAGAGTAACCCCTCTCCTTAAACTCATCAGATAACGTCATTAAATCACATTCAAACACACTCTGCACACTATCTAGTCTAGATGTACGCATCCCTTGTCCTTTCATAATATTCCTAAAGATTCTACCTGAATGCATACTATCTCTACTTAAAATATTATTAGCACAACATTCTTTTCTATAAAGCTTAGTAGCTATGGAACCATCATTATCTCTGCAAATATACACATCCAAAAAATCAATGGCATCCATAAAAAATGTATAAGTAAATCTCAAGAAAGCCATTGTAGTGTGTAGATAATTAACAAAATCAGGAATCAAATCAAGCGAACCCTGCTACAAAATAAAAAGATCATCAACAAATCTTTTAAAGAAAACAATCCCTGGGATTCATTAAGCTTGCGCCATGCGCCGGAGTATCATCGGCAATCTAGCCCCAAAATATGGCCATCGAGCGATTCAGGTAAGAGCTGTTTCGATGTGCACTACCAACGTATGCCAGAGCTGCGCAGCTCCCAGCTCATGTATGCTAATTACCCCATGCGCAGCAGTGTAGCATGCAAATGAAAGTATATAGCGATTCATGAAGTTGTGCAGGTGTAGCGTAAGCATGTAGAAATGTAAACCAAAAAAAAAAACGGTTTACATGTTGTCAAACATAAAATTGGAGCCATGAAAGTGGACCAAACATACGTGTTATAATGTTAATATATGCCAATAGCTAAATATATATAGCCAATGGCATTAAACAACATGCACAACATATAAAAAATAACATTTAATTTCATGGCCACACCAACGCAAAGTAAAACTGCAGTGCATCGGTGCGCAAACAGGATCATAATGAAAATATATTTAGATGTCATAAAACTGTAATGTAACACAATTCATGATATCCCCATAATAGTCAATGGCACGCATGCTACACCACAACCATGGCGCAAGGGTTGCTAAGGGTCTGTGACAGTGTTCTGTGTGGTAACTAGGAATTAGCAGTCAATGCCATGCAAATGAGTCAAGTAATACTGAATTGCAAACATCCCGCCGGTGTAAGGATGTACCACATGGCATAGTGTGACAACACCGAGGCGTGGCCTGGAGGAAAACATGACATCAAGAGAGGGGTGCGCCACCATATCTGTAAGCACATTGGATCATTGCTAATCCATGCTGGATGTTGCTAAGCAAAGCTGCAGGATAGGGGTGTGGAAGTAGCCATAGCTTTGCTTAGCTGAGAGCACACAAGGTAACCGAAAGATCATGTGAACGTGGATGAAAACGCACATGAAACCCAGTAAATGGATGTGCATGGCATGCACCACAGCTGAAACAGGAAGGATACGGGAAGACAATAAGGAAATGTTGCAGCATGGTAATTGGAGTACAAATGAGTAATTAACACCTAGAAACTTGCAGTGGGCCATAGACAACAGCTAACAAGGCTGCTAGCAGCTACCTGCTGAACAGGAAAGGGGAGGTGCCGTACAGCTTAGAACAGAGAACTGTCACAGCAGAACAAAGCAAACTTGCTGTAGATCAGCTACAGAACACATTTCCCAACACAATCCTGGGTTGTGGAAGCACAAAACAAGAAAGGCAGCAGCTGGATGCATGCCTGACAATGGGAGGTGAACTGGGTTGAAAATAGAAGTAAAGGGCAATAGATGAATCACGGCAGACAAGCGTAAGTCAACACCAAAGGCCCCACAATAGCAATACCTGCTGTAAAACCACTATTTAAGATACCCTGCAGCTGGAATAGCACAAACACACCCAATTACACCAGCATCATCCATTGCACAATAGTATAAGGTGTGAAAGCCCTACACACACACTTGTGTATTCCCAGACACTCTGCACCACTGGTGTATACAGACGAAGAACGTTTAATATGTATATGTTAGGGGCTGCCATAGCTTTGATTCACCAGCATGTGTTAGAGACTGATGGTGGTGTGGAGGATGATGCTGACAACCATCTCAGGCACCGGAGGAGGAGACGAGTGTTCAGACCCAGGGTAACCTACCAGGGGCTACATGATCTGGAGATAGTAGAGTGTTACAGGGTGGACAGGGACATCATGCAGCAACTTGTTGAGCTGTGCCAGCCTTGCCTCAGAGCCAGAAGAAACAGAGGGGAACCCATCCCAGTGGACACGAAGGTATGTGTAAGCTTGAGAATACTAGCCACAGGTACCTTCCAAAGGCCAACTGGGGATATCATGGGGATCTCACAGGTATCAGCATCCAGAGTACTCCACCAGTTCCTGGATGCCATTTTACCACATGCCAATGAGCACATACACTTCCCCCGAATTCAGGAGGAGTTGGCCAGCAATATGTGTCTCTTCCTCCATGCGGCAGACTACCTGGAGGTACTGGATGCAATAGACTGCACGCACATACACATCAAGTCACCATCTGGTGAGCAGGATAGGTACTACATAAACCACAAGGGATTCCCCTCCATCAACTGCCAGGCCATGTGAAATGCCCAGGGCATTATGGATGTGTGTGCTTGCAGTCCTGGAAGCTATCACGACTCCCACATCTGGCATGCCTCACAGCTGTATCATGTATTTGCCAGGGGGACATCCCATATGGCCACCTGGTTGGGGGATGCTGGCTATACACTGGAACCATGGATGATGACACCCATCAGAAATGCACACACAGCCATGCAAGAACACCATAATGAGGCACACGCACAAACCAGAATCATCATAGAGCACATGTTTGGGATGCTGAAATCACAGTTCCATTGCTTGGACATATCTGGTGGAGCCTTGCAGTACTCTTCAGGAACGTGTGCCCACATCTTCATAGTATGTGCCATGCTACATAATATGATCCTGCGGAAACAGCTGCAGCAGGGACAGAATGGTGAAGGCCCTCACAGCCCACCACCACCATTGCCAAGGAACCCACAGGAACAGGGGGGCTCAGACCATGAACACCCTGTGCTAGCTCAAGTAGGCAGATGGAGGAGTGCCCAGTATGCCCATGCCTTGGCAAAGAGGGAACGTATAGCACACACACTAACAGTGTAGGCACTCATGGACTGACAACCTTCTCCACCTGCACACGCAGCAAACATGGATGGCACACACACGACCACCTGTAAATTGTCATGTATAGGTGGTCTACTGTGTGCATTCTACATAGGTAGCCCTTAACTATTATATATACAACCGCCATTGGCACAAGGTAAGTCAATACCTGAACAGTATTTTAAGCTATCAGCATGTGTCCATACTGTATGTACAGGTTCATAGATACATAGGTAGGTACATGCCCAACCACCGAGGCCACACATAAGCATAGGCAAAATGTGTCTGCTGTCGCTACTCCATTGATCAACTAACTGTCCCTCTGTGGAGCAGAGCCACTTGCGGGATCCCTGGGGTGTAGCTACTGTTTACCACCCACTCTGCAAGGATTCACCGGAGTATTAATGAGGGGTTTGTATAATGTAATCAGGGATGTGTTTCCAAATAATGGGGAGTATCCCTGACAGGAATCTTTACAGACGTGTACATGTTACATAGTATACCTTAAACGCAGCTTGCATATATAGGTAGTTCTCCACAGAATAATAAACATGTGGATCACACAACCACTGAAATGTGCATTCATCACCCTTGCACTACCAGTGCCTGCTCTGAGAGGTAAGATATCACTGCCAGGATTAGAACACGCAACCATGTACACATTCATCAAAATAACATACCACTAAGCTACCTGAGATGTACCAGTGGCAGTCATGTATACTGACAGGATAAAACACAAAAGGGAGGAATGTGTTGAAAGAGGACAAACCGGCATGTACACAATGAAAGGTGTATGTTTTATATTATATATATATATATATATATATATATATATATATATATATATATAGAGAGAGAGAGAGAGAGAGAGAGAGAGAGAGATATGTCGATATATGAGGATATACATATATATGTAGATATAGAGATAGGTTAACAACATCTACATAACCATGGCGGTGCATATAAATGGGATACCTACCACATACCGACTGCTTTACATCCCGACGCATGAAATCCCGAGGCTTAGGGTCCGAAAGAACACAGTATCAAAACACCAGATGCGCAAGTTGTAATCTCATGATGTTAATGGACAGTTAGTCAGCGCTTCTGGTGTTGCAGTTTGGGTAGATTACTGTGTGCACGTTTGTTTCTTAGGGCTGTAGTGTGTGTAAATGTGTGTGCTGTGTGTGGTGTGTGTTGTTGAGAGACTGTAATGTGTGGTTGTGGGTTAGCTTTGTGCGTCTGTTTGCATGACCTAGGATGTAGAATATTAAAGTAGGGGGTGGTATGTGGGGTGCAGACATCTACATGGGGTGTGTAGTGGGGCTTGGCCACCTGCTCGTACGTAGTGTTGGATGGCTTGTTTGGATGTGTTGGATAGCAGTGTGTCTGTGTGTGCATGTGTGTGTTCCATGTTCATGTTACCTTCGTGAGTTACTGCCAATGTCGATAATGTGGGGTATGGGAGTCTGTTCCTAGGACTGTGTTCATCGGAACACTGTGGTTTCTGAATTCCATAGGTCTTCCATATACAGTGGTTGAAGTGTTCACATATGTGTATAACATAGACCATATTAATCACACATTCTGCCACTACCAACCTTTATGAACAAAGGATATGGAGAGTTAATGCCTATACACCATTACAAATATGTGCTATGGACATGAGCCAATGATAGTGTTACCACCTGTTCCACTTTGCGAGGGACACTCCCTCTTTGGGTGGTTGTGTCCTGATCAAATATATTAAACGTGGCAAATGTCCTGGGATTGTAGGACATAAATATGTCCCATATGTACTGTAATAGTTGCATACAATAGTTATTTCGGTATCTAAAGTACCTACATGGTACAGGAAACAGGATAAGCTACTAAACTGCTACAAGAATAAGCTTATAATTAGGCAAGAAAGGAAAGTTCTATCCCTTGTACTGACCGTGGGTTTGTGTTGGCCTGTAAAATCAGATGTGTGTCCAGAAAAGGAACCACTATCGACATATGAGAAGGTGGTAACCCTAGCCAAAGAGGGTCAGCCACCAACACAACTATGATGACTGCAAATACCAATGACAGAAATACACAGCTATCATGTAGCAACACGTTATTACATTCAGATGTATTACCAAAGGGATTCAAGGACTAACATCACCTGCATGCTATACAGGAACCACATAACAGTGCCTTAATGAATCAGCCTGCAAATACCATTGT
>NC_056729.1:1157010409-1157040600 GCF_019279795.1 Protopterus annectens | reverse complement strand
AGGGGGCCCACCACCTCCACCACTGAGGATGGAGCATGTCCCCCTAGGGAACGGGACCAGACAGGTACATATCTGCTGTCGTGAGGTCCCAGACATGTTTTGTAAGTGGCTTCCTAAGGGGTTATGAAGCTAGATATGCCAGTTCAAGGGTGAAGAGTCACATTTACAGGGTGATGCTGCCTATTCTGGTCAGCCTACAGCACTGCCTTCTTTGCAGCTGTGTAGGTGCAGTGGCAGTTGCCCATGGCTGAAGACCTCCATCCCACTGTTCCTATGGGCTTTAGAATGCCAAAGACCCATCCCTATCCAGGGTGTATCCCCCCCACATGTGTCATATACCAACCCTGTATGCTGTCATTTCTGTGCTCCTAACTATCCTACATGGCCATACCTAAACTCCTTCCCCAACATCTCACCCTCACCTACGGACACATAAGGCCATTCAGCTCCTAGGACACCATCTTCCCTATACATAGCTGTCCATTACACACACGTGCCCACAGGACACATGAAACCCTTGTAATATGCATCATAACATACTACTGTTATACTCACCACTGTCCCTCAGGCGCACGGTCCTGGTATGCACATCACTCCCACATGGTTCAGGTACAAGTGAGGAGGATGACCCCATTGTTCACAAAACACTATCAGTCCCTCTATGGTTACCCCGTTTACCTTTATCATGATGATGATGTTGCACATTGCAGGAGTACTGTTCACACATAATGATTGGACAGGTACTGTTGTGTTAATGTACATTACATGCACAGAGTGATGTATACGGCCAATGTGCAACTATTGTCTGTCTGAGGGGGTCTTGTGATCACATAGACCAACACCACTACATAATACAGGCCTCGCTGGTGTTTCCCATTTCTTTCGTTTGTAATGCTTTGTTGACATGTGGCATGTCCCTGATACATCTCTATATATGTATGTATCCATATGCTGGACATAAACTCTCACATGTACTTCTACATGATGAGATACATTCCTATACTTTTGAATGACCACGCTGTATGATATCCTCTGGTTACAGCCTCTTACGCTCGATTAGCCTCTACATTGCTTAACCAATGCAATGCTTGCATACTGGTAGCCAAACACGCTTACACCCGCTCGTTCCCACACTTGCTAATGCACTGGCATTGGTGCTTGCATCTTTCACTCACACACCTGGGTGTGTGCGAGGACCACAATATTACTTTGTGATGCCTATTACATCGTAATACATGAGTCCATTATCAGGATTGGCCACCCATTAGGCGACAGCATCATGTTCAGCTGTACAGAATCTGCGGTCTGTCCAGTGACACAATCATATGTGTGCGTACCTCATACAATGTGCTCCCACCTTGTGATGCCTATTACATCGGAATACATGAATACAGTATCGGAAACAGCTGCCTATTAGGCGAAGACATAGCATTCATCTGTACAGAATCAGCGGCCTGTCCGGAGATTCATTCATATTCGTGTGTTCCTCTTAGGCATACCTTGTGATGCCTATCACATCGGACTACATGACTACAGTCATAGCCGACCTAGGCCATAGGCCAACTAAGCATCTGCCTAGGACACTGCTTTAGTGGGTGCACTTTACCAGTATTTATTTGGTGTAGGTAGACCAGGATGGGGGCACTGGGTGGTGTGGTGGGGGGTGCCATTGTGCCCTCTGCCTAGGGCAGCGGTTGACCTAAGGCCACTCCTGACTACAGTATCGGGAATGGCTGCCCATTAGGCGACCGCATGGCGTTTGAATGTACAGAATCAGCGGCCTGTCCGGTTAATCATTTATAATTGTGTGTTCCTCTTACAATCTGCTCCTACCTTGTAATGTCTATCACATCGGACTACATGACTACAGTATCAGGAATGGCTGCCCATTAGGCGATGGCATGGCATTCGACTGTACGGAATCAGTGGCCTGTCCAGTGTATTAATCATATTTGTGTGTTCTGCATACACTCTGCTCCTGTCTGACTGATACATGGGAACTGAGACCCTGCATTACAAATGAGTAGTTGGGTTGTGGTAGCCACATCTGTTGGACGGGTCATGCTACCACATACCTATTATAGGTTTGCCACCTTCTCAATTGGCCAAGGTAGGACTTTAGGGTAACCACCTGTCCCACATTGCGAGGGACAGTGCAAAAATAATCAAGACATAGCACATATCCAGATTACAGGACATTATTATATTCTACATTTCATTAATGATTGCATACAACAGCTATTTTATATATGACACTTCTATACGTTATGTGAAGTCGCATAAGCAATTCAAATGCAATTAGAAGAAGCTTTTATTTGTGCAAGTAAGTGTAATCCTGTACTATGCACGGCTGTAGCTATGTTTAGTCCTGGAATATCTGACATTTCTACAGAATATGTCCCACTCTGGCCATTTGGAAAGGTGGCAACCCTATAGGACCTGTATGTACAGAAGTCAGACTTTGCAGGGCAACACACCAACAGCCAGTAGAAAGGGGTGTACTTCACTGTTTCGCCTAAATAAAAGGATACTCTTGTAGCATTATAGTTGCTTATACTGCTACCTATAACATTTAGGTGTTTCAGAGGAACATAATTGTTGTATGCTACTACTACAGACAACATAGGTAGACTTTGCCCTAAATCACAGGACATTTGCCTTAATTACAGTTATTATGCAGGACACAACTGCCCACAGGGGAGTGTCCCTCACAAAGGTGGACAGGTGGTAACCCCATACCTTTTATTCTATCAATCTTCTAAGGTAGTCGGCGGAGCATGCGCTTTCTCTCACTATCAAACCTGTCATATGAATGGGGAAGAATAAACACTGAATCAGGAATACTGCATAACGACCTCAGGGACACATTTAGAAGGTTGGTGCTATTAACCTGACACATTGACGGACACAGAGCACATATGTATTCATACACATTTTCTGACGTGCATGCAGTTTATGACTCTTACATGTTATCATTATTCATTATGTGTATTCCACCACCTTTCCTCCTAATATCACTAGTTCTAGGATGGTTTAGTTGAGACTGTGTTAGGACTCTGATTCATAATCACGGACGTCCCTGGTAATCGGGGACAGTTCAATGATATGGTCCCCTATGTATTCCCCCAATGGTTTACGGACTGTCCAGTAGATGCGCTCTTATAGTTTGGGAGGTATGGGTGTCTGCTATACCCACATCGGAATATTACTTACACCCATGGGGCGGCCCTAATACGTGTCTGCCAGCCAACACATGCACGCCTAGCCCCATAATCGCATATCCATAGTTCCCCCACCTGCCACTACTCTACAGCACTCATCCTTACTGTGGGCGCAGGTGGATGCAGGTGGGATATGAACACACCCCTACACACTGTCCACTCTCCCCATGTCGGGACACATGTCGTACATTGTGTCAACCCATGTGTTATCAGGCTTGCACAACCTACTGTTCCATGTACAGCTACATCCTGGTTGTAATGGTGTTCCCCCATTGGTTGAAAGGTACCAAATTTTTAGTGTCCCGCAAGGGACGTCACTGTCCATGTTTAAAGTGTAGACCTTGTAGATCTCTCCCACTGTTAGTTTCCTGCCGGTGGTCTGGGAACCAGTGTTGCATTTACCTTTATTGCGTGTCTGTATGTCTCACAGGCCTAGCTGGAGTGGGTGATAAGTAGACGTTTTTGAGTGGACCTCCCACCAACATATGCCCGGTCTAAACATGTTACCCATAACTGCAGTAACATAACTTTGGTATATACATGTGTATATTTACTGTAATATATATATATATATATATATATATATATATATATATATATATATATATATATATATATATATTTACATTAATATATACAGACATATCTGCATATGTATTCATACATGTATATTCATATCTTGCTGTTTTATATATATATATATATATATATATATATATATATATATATATATATATGTGTGTGTGTGTATATATGTATATATCTATCTATATATATATATATATATATATATATATATATATATATATAGTTATATATATATATATGTTTATATATGGTTATATACATATGTACATCAGTGTGTCAATACATTACCCGCTCATACGCACGTACACATGCGTAATGATGTTTATAAGCTTCACCAGCATACTAGTGCCTTATTCATTATAACGCCAACACACACCAGTTATCTTGTAATCGGTATGTAGCACATTATGCAGCGGACAGATGTCACTATATGTTCATGTAGGGATTACTGATGGTAATTGGAATCTCTAGTGTGATTCAACCCGTCCCTCTTCTGCACAGCCTATTATTCCATGTACTGTCGATGTTTGTATGGCACATTCCTATTATTTATGTCAACAAATGGAATGCATGTGTTACACAATTTGTATGTCAACATATATTGTTGTCTGCATGTGAGTATGCATATATACCTATTATGACCTAGCTGACCTCCACAGGGCGGTCCATTAGAACAGGCCCATCCAACCCTGGCACGTCTGGATCCATAATTGCATACCCATAGTTCCTCCATCCCATCCGTGTTAAATTTACAGGTGTAACATCCATTATCCACTTGTTATCGCAGCCATGACACACCTTTACATATTTCCCTCTCTAGAGCTTTTGGGGCCCTACACACATTCTGTCCCACCTCGTGTATTCACAGGGTCTCCCACCATGTATATTTGCACATATGTGCCTTTCCTGGTGTTATGGAATACAGTCATTTGTGCTTTCCAATTTTTGGCGGTCCCAGCATGGGACTACATTCCGCCTGTGTGTAAAGTAGCCCTATTTCAACGATGTTACTCCCAGTATTAATACCCTGCCTGTGGTGTGAGTAGCGGTGCTCTGCTCACTCCTGGGCAGCTTTTTATGACATACGCTGAAAGCACTTTACAATACCAACAATGCTCTTGATTCCCTTCACATCCCTTGTGTATGCTTTACTGTTACAATATCCATTCTTTACATATATATATATATATATATATATATATATATATATATATATTTCTCATGTATGTAGATATATATCTATACACACACATATATGTGTGTGTGTGTGTGTGTGTGTGTGTGTGTGTGTGTGTGTGTGTGTATATGTATATATATATATATATATATATATATATATATATATATATATATATATATATATATATATATTACATCTGTACATACAAACATACATTTCCTATGCTGGGAGTCACTTACACAAGAGGCACTCACCTATGCTTACTGTGCATTACATATGTTTACTGTCACTTATTTATGCTTATTTGTGCCTTATACATTATGACAATACCACTTTGATTGAATGGAACTGGTTAATAGTCCCATGCGATACACATGTTCACCTTTACATGTTTAAATATTGGCTTTAAAGCAGAGCAACATTAATTCCACAAGGAAAATGATATGTGCTATTGTTGACCTTGAACCGTGAATGCCTTTTCATTAGGCGGATGCTCTAACCACTACACTATTGGTGTTCTACCTCATTTATATGTATACCCATGGTGCACAGTTACCCGAACACATGCCTCATCACTTAACTTACACAGCAGGCATCCATTTACCTGTTGGAAAAAGCGCACTACTACACATGCATCATTCCCTATTCCCTACTGCTCTGGACTCGTGCTGCATGTTGACTCACTCCAAGGATATTCAGACCTCTACAGCCTATAGTCCTGGCACATACATGTGTTCCATTGTCAGGGTGTTCATATGGTCTTCCGGGTTTAGGCTTGTCTGACTGGGGACCAGGACTGTCCTGTACCTAGTTGAAAGTCAGACTTAGCAAGGGGAGATCATTCGTTCCACTTTTAGCATTCTACCTGTGGTTGGGGATGCAGAGGTCTGCTCACCGATGGCCATCCTGATATATAACAGCACTAAGTATTACGGGGATTTCCTATATTGTGATCATGTTCATTCTTCATATCTACATATATATATATATATATATATATATGTGTGTGTGTGTGTGTGTGTGTGTGTGTGTGTGTGTGTGTGTGTGTGTGTGTATCGGTCTGTACATACACATGCATATACACCTACATGCTCATTTACATTTCCCATACCGTTGAATGACCGCGACCTACCGTCGCACATACATGCTTGCATACCCGCTTACGTCTCGGTTTGCCACCTTTTCATATGGCCAAAGTGGAGCATTTCCAGGACACACATCAGACTTTACAGGCCAACACATACCCACGGTCAGTACAAAGGTTAGAACTTTATTTATTTCCCTAAATGAATGCTTATTCTTGTAGCGGTTTGTTTGCTTCACCTGTTTCTTGTAACTTTGAGTATTTTACATAAATAACTGTTTTATGCAACTGTTACATGATATATGGGACATATTTCCTACTATCACAGGACATTTGCCATTGCATTATATTTGGTCTGGACACAACTAACAAAAAAGGGACTGTCCGTCACAAGGTGGGGCAGGTGGTAACCCTACTTAACATCTGCTTTACACTGCCTTAAGCACCCTATATCCGACTGCCACTATGCAAATGTGTAAGGTATATATTCCCGATAATGCACGTGGGGAGACATGCATCACGGTCAGGTGTTTAATCCGGGGTTGTAGGTTCTGCAGGACTGGCTGGAGGCTGAGCAGTCTTGTGGGCAGCTACTGCTCATACAACTTGTTTCCAGATGTATACAGGACTGGACATCGTGTCGTGACACCAAGTCTAATGTTTAGAACAGATACATATCCCATGAGGGATATCCAAAAATTGTGGGGACCGATGACCATCTTTGCTTTATGGCCATAAGGTAGGGTTATACATGCAAGGGATACATAGTTTGCAATCCTGAGAATGCATAGGGTGAGACTGCCTACTAGATATGGGTAGGGGTCACTATGTACAGATATGGCCGCTCCTATTTAGCAGCCCGAGTATGGCTGGTTTTGGTGGACGTTCTGGAAGGGGGGGTGGTCTGCTGTGAAGGGGATGATGGGTATTCAATTATGTATCCAGGTGTGTTGGGGTTGGTTGGCTCAGTTCAGGCCAGACCACTATGTGGGTATGTGCCGGTAACGTTTCTGTACATGTGTATTGCACATTTTAATGTTCACATGTTTGTGGGATTGTATTGCGGATGTGTATATTTGTTCTTTGATTATCTTCCTGAGTCACACATTGCTCCCTCGTAGACCACCAGTTCACCTATTGTGCATCCAACCCAGTCTCCCATTGGTGATATATTACATTACCCACCACCTCCCACCCCCATATTCCACAATCAACATTCATCCCTTCTCTAGTTGATGGCCCATGGCACAGTCAACAGAACACATTGCATACACTACATATATTTGGGACCAATATGGTTGTGAGGTCTACACTAACATTTCAGATCAACCACATGCTGTACGTCACACACATAGGTACTCGCAAATACTTATCTTTCATGACATGGTAGGTAGACCCGGGTAATACCCGTTCATCTATGCGTCATCCTGGCAAGGATGTCTTGGGCCTCGAATGGGCAGATATTGGGCGAATGCTCTGACCATTGGTAGGGTTGCCACCTTTTCATATGACCTGGATGGGATATTTTCATGGCACACATCTGAGTTTACAGGCCAACACATACACACGGTCATTACAAAGGATAGTACTTTAGTTTCATGCCTACATATAAACTTTTATTGTTGTGGCGGTTTAGTTGCTTATTCTGTTTCTTGTAACCTATAGGTATTTTATATACGGACATACGTACTGTATGGGACTATTTCATAACATATGGGACATAATTATGTCCTACTATCGCAGGACATTTCGCATTTATTATGAATTTGGTATGGACACACCTGCCTAGAGGGGGACTGTCCCTCACAATGTGGGACAGGTGGTAACCCATACCATTGGGCTAGGCTTGGCAATTGGCGGCGCGCTAACACGATGCTTTTTGCTTCCACTTGGTCTAACTAGCGACACTACAATGAAACACAGGCATGGGGTTTTAAATATCTTTGTTCGAGGGACGGGGACTCAATATTCAGCTATGTGCCTTTGTGTTTACTTCTTATTGTGGTGTTCGCAAGTTGTCTTGTTTGCTTTGCATACATTTCAGTATCCACGGACACTGACAGGAGTGATTACTATTAGAGGCAGGCTGTACTAGTCAGCATTTTAGGTTGCGCATATGCAGCCAACATGATCATGCCTCCGTGCAACACTTGGACATGCCCCCTGCACTCGTACTCGTTCCCTATGCATGTGGCCGTTACGGCAGCATGCCTTCATTAATATGCATGTGGTGCTGCTGCGCCATCTCTACGCCACACGGTCGGTGCAAGGCTAACGGCGTACTTGTGCCGGGCTTCATGAATCCCAGGGGATATGTTTCTTGTAAGGATGATCATTCAACACATACTTATTTTCCCAACAACTCATCACAAGGTTCGCATAACTATTCACACAGGGAGTGCCCACGGCAACTCCCTATTTTTGCCAAAAATATTTTCCATCAAAGCAAAATACATCGTGCTCTAAAATAACACTTAGTAATGAGCAGAGCAGTGTTCTCTTTGTCTCATTAATACTAAACTTATTTAACAAAACATTATTTAACATCCTCAAACCTTCATCATTAGGAATCTTAGTGAACAATGATTGAACATCCAGCGCTAAAAAACATAACCTCTCCCCATTTTCATAAAACTTGAGGAATTCAGATAAATCTATTAAGAAACCATTGGTATCTTTCAGGATACAAACAGACTTATCCACTAACACCCTAAGCTCTTTCTCAACAAAAATGGACATGGACTCAGTAGCCCATTCTCCTCTGGATACTATAGGTCTCATCGGATGTCTAACCTTGGATTTGTGTATCTTTGGTAGTCCATTTAGCTTGGGTATGAGTGGATGAGGAATCCTGAAATAGTTATATAAATCCAAAGTTATTAAACACGCAGCTAAGGAACTTTTAAGGATACCTTCAATCTTATTAATAACAACATGCACAATGTCTAAGTCAATAACAGAATAAACACTCATGTCAAGCAAGATGTCATACATTAATTCTAAATAAAACTGATGGTCCAGTATGACTAACAACCCTCCTTTATCAGCTGGTCTAAATACAAGTATCAGTTTGTAGAGACCTCAAAGCCAGCCATTCATCCCTATTCAAATTCTTAAAAACTTTATTCTTGTCGACTTACCCAAAAAATAATTCCTAACATCCTTCTCACATAAACGAGTAAATGTGTCAATAGCAGAATCTAAAACAGGAACAAAACAACTCTGTTTCTTATACACATTAATCATTCCTGTATTATCAACAAATACTGTACGCAGCATGACATTATGAGCAAACATTTTCAAGTCCAAAATAGCATCAGTCAAAGTCAATTGTGTGGTGGGTATAAAAGATATACCTTTATAAAGCACTCCCAGTTCAACATTTGTAAAGGTATTACTAGAAATGTTAAAAATCAGTTCTCGGTCGACTTCTGCCACATCTTTTTGATAGTATGAACAGCCATTTTTTTGTTCCCTGATAATTGGACCGAACGTTTCCTCCCCTTGTTCAGTTGACACCTGTCTTTGGCAGGTTTCATCTCCCTTATAGGCAAAGGGAGAGACTGAAACACCAAAGGGATAACATGTGCAGTGTTGGCTTTAGGTCTTACTGATATGACCCTTTCATCACTTTGTTGTATTAAACCTTTGACAACTGGTGAATGCACACTACTAGTGTTCTCTACTACCGAAGTTGCAACTACAGGAGAATCAAGCACTTCCACTGTGGCCATATCTGCCTCACGTACTGATGACTCAGGTCTGGGTTCCGCATTCACGTCCAATCCAGGCCCTCTCTGGTGTGATGTGTTCAAAGGTACCAAATTCGAACCCGAAGCAGGATTACATGGCCAAGAGAAGACATGTCCATTCACAAAATTCTGTAAATCCCTCTCCAACTTTTGTCTCTTAGTATTCATGAGACGGAGTTGGAAAGAACTGATTTTCACAATTAAATCATTGAAAATCTCAATATATACATTGTCAGGTAACATTTGTTGTCGTCTTAGTTGTCACTCACCAATAACTTTAACCAAGGCTTCCTCATGAGTCAAAAAATATTTAATGAGTAATCGGATATGATTAAAGCTTAAATCTAAATTAAGCTGCCGCCAATCTTTCAACAAATCCATATAAGTCTCACCATATGCTGGCATACGGAGAATACATAGACCTCTAGGGACTACTTTATGGTGCAGACAAGCTTCAAAGTGTAGCCTTTGGCATTGATACCTCTTCAATTTATACACGTCATTCTCTAAGGCCTTCAATTCAGGTTCACCCACCCAGGTTCAATACCAGCTAAAGCTTGTGGATGGAGGTCTGCAGGTGTCCCCAGGTTGGCCAGTAGCTCCTCGGTACATGTGAGTGTGGGCTGGGTGAGTGGTCCCCCCACCTGTTGCACCTTGTTCCCTGGCGATTGCATGAGCATGCTGTTTTGCCCATCTTATCAGGTCAGTGTAGTGTCGGCGCACGTGCTGATAGGTGCGATTGTGACCTCCAACATCATTTACCCTCCTGCACAGTTCTTCCCACAGGGCATCCTGCTGATGTGCATCCTGTGGCACATGGCTGAAGAGCATTGTGTGGTTGTCGAGGAGGTATGGGACGAGGACCTCATCCTCCAAGTGGCTGTATGCTGGCAATCTGCTACGTGGCATACCTGGAAGACATAATGATGGAGATAGGTCACAGTAACTCACAGAGAAGTACAGCAGTACAGCTGAGCATACATGTGTATCACATTTATTAAGATTACAAATACGTCTTTGCAAATCTACATGACACTAACACCACTGACATGTATAAGTCACACACATTTGACACTTACTGGTGATGTGATGTTATCACCATATATGTGTGTGTCATGTGATGACATTGCTCATACACCATGTGGATGTTGTCTTGACATGGGCATGTCTGTTTGCCTGTACTGGTGTTTTTACCTATCAGCACATGCCTGGATGTGTTCACATTAATGCAATCAACGTTAATGCTGTGTATATGTCACATATATAGTCATACATAGCCATTAGGGACATGACCTGTGACCCTGTAGAATTGCAAACATGTATGTGTTTTGCCATATACATCTACATGGCACTGTACAGCTGTGTAGCATCCTGCCATGTATTGCCTGTGTTGCACATGTGTAACACATAGGACAATAGCTAGCGTGATGGTATTTGCAGGGTTGGATATCAACTATAGCATGTATGGTCATAGTGATCTAGTAGGCTATATGCCCTTGGCCATTTATGAGCCTAGGCAGACAGGTTACCTAGCTGTTGATAACAGACAGGTAAGTTTCAGTGGCCAGTTCAAGCAGTGCCACAGAACTGATACACAGGGTTAATGATATATTTGGCATGCGGTCATCACACCATGTCACAGAGAGGGGCGATGTGCAGCTTTGCTGGACAGGGATGCATAGTATGGCAAGAGTATGTTAAGTGTATGGGACAGAGATCTGTCAGGCATGTTGTGATCCTTGTACTAGAAAGGTGGATGTCCATGACATATTTGTTTATTTGGGATCAGGATGTGTTAAGTGTAGCATGTCCAACACCTCTGGGTTGGACATGGCTTTATTCAGGGCAGGCTGCATGCCACATAGTGCAGCTAGGTATTGGGAAGGACAGTGTAGGCCATCTACACATGTGCAATAAGCCTTAAAGGAAATATGTGATCTATTATGGGTCACATGGGTGTTGAGTATGGCTGAGCAATTATCTCTATATTCCTTGATGGCACCCTGTCATGATTAGTGGTTCCACATACAACTACCTGTCTGGTGTGGTGAAGTAACTGTCAAAGGAAAGTACTGTCCACCTGCATCCCATACACGCAGTTGTCTTTATGTTGACCGCTGCCTAGGTGGTAGTTAATGGGTACAGGGTTTGTAACATAGGGGATGACAATGCAATACTTAGCTGTCAGATTGTGGCCATACATCACACACCACACATCAACCCACAAAGACCCTTCTGTATGCTGAACGCAGCACACATTGAGTCGACTATTGCTCCTAGTTCATAGTCATTTGCAAACATCAATAGGCTGATGCCTTCTGTGTTAGTCTGTGTGGTATAGATAACAAAGAGGGGAGTACCAGGAGTGACCCCTGTATTACTGTGGCTGGCACTGGTTTGATGTGCGTGTATTAGTCAGACACCTTCTGTAGTGATTGGTTCTACCAGCAGTCCAGTTGCCAACCACTCCTGTGACATAGGAATATACACCTAGTTTACTGAGTGTAGCTGGAACACAGTATGGGTGATGGTGTCCTACGACCTGGCAAGGTCATGATATGCATTGTGAATCAATCCTATTGTCATCTACATCTGTACCAAGTACATCAAATATGTTGATCACGGTTCATGGCCATACAGACCGGACTCAGCAGGGTAGTTGT
The DNA here is from genome assembly GCF_019279795.1 of Protopterus annectens. Lineage (NCBI taxonomy): Eukaryota > Metazoa > Chordata > Ceratodontiformes > Protopteridae > Protopterus > Protopterus annectens. Next base: position 1,157,028,112 of record NC_056729.1, on the reverse strand, counting down.
GCACTATGTCCCATTATCAATGGTGTCTCCCCCTTTGTGGGGTGTGATAACTGTTGCTGTGCACCATTCGGTATGTACACAGCCTGACATGGAGCTATGATTGAACACGATGTGTATGTGGATATCTGAATGTTCTTATATTTGTGTAGGATACACCCTGGGATGTTGACAGGTCCCATGAAAGCTGTATGTATGGCTTTAGAGAGTGCAGCTTGTACCTGCATAGTCATTAGTACAGGGGCCCTGTAGTGTATATGGATATATTACTAAGTGTACCTGCTGGGGGGAGGTGGAAGTGGGTTTAGGTTCTCCAAGACCCTATCTGGATGAATGGGTGCTATTTCTGTAGATGCAGTACTTCCCATGCCATAGTGCTGTGCAGCACGGCAGGTCTTGTCATTGCCATTACGATTAATGACACAGCTATAGAATGCTCTGTGCTTGACCTCATAATATGTGGCTGATTAGTTTCACAGTAGCTTTGTGTGGTTTAATATGATGTATCTGTATCTTACTGAGGCTGACCAGGGATCACCTACACTCACGTGTGTTCACTCTTGCAGCAGTTACTACCTTCTGTGGTACAGTTTAAAGCATGATATCACCAGTTTGCCTTCTTGTTTGTGTTGGGTTGAATCCTGGTTCTGTTTCAATGGCACAATCGCTGCACATATGTGACTGCTTAAGGTTCATTTACGTAGGATTCAGCATTTGCACATGCATTGTCCATCTGCATGGGTGCCATGACAGTCCCCACTCTGCTCTTAGAAAACATAACATTGACATTGGAGACTAACTATGTGTAGCATACTGTTAGCTCTGTTTGTGTGACTACTGTGATCCAGGCCAGTGGGGTCGATGGAATCCAACATGTATTGAGCGCAGGTGTTGGTACATGAGGGGTCTTCCCAGTTCATAATGGAAAAGTTGAGAGTAGCCGTTATTATGATTCTGTCTCAGACCTAATCTTCCCCATTACAGCACATTATGACAGTTGGGAAGTCCGTGGCCTGGTGGGTGACCTGTCTCAAGGTGCATTTTGAATTCCACTTTGGCACAAAGGTAGTTGCTCAGCATAATAAATCTGAAGTTATGCAAGTGCAACTAGCGTGGGGGTGTACATATCCTTCAGGAATATGGACACACCTGTGGCCCGTGTGTTCCAATAAAGGATAATGGGTAAGAGGTGAGGTATGTTTTATAACTTGGTCATGCAGGTGTGCTCTCTGGAGCGTTGAAACATGTCTCAGCCACTGCACAGATATGTTCTCCATGTTAGGGATTGACATATGTGTGTCCGTATAGTGTTTTTGACATGTATCACTGTGCAGCGAGACCCGCAGTTTATTGCTTGGCTGACCCTGTAACAGCAGTGGACCTTCACTTGAACCATGCATGATGAAGGCACTAAAGGGGAAGCATGAGGCCTAGGCAGTATCCAGATTCCCAGGCGTGACAGGTGCAGGCCCTGTCTGGCAAAGCATCATGGTCTGTCTGTCAACCATGTTATCACAGGATGACAGATACTGGATATGTTTTGACTTACACCACTACACTGGACAATTCTAGAATACAATTGTTTTGTCCCTGTACTGCAGTATCATTCTGGCCAATGGCAGAATGCTACCTAGGCCTTGGGACATACCTGCATGGGCTACAAGACCTGACAGTTCCTACATGTGTTTCCATGCAGTCCAGGCTACTGCATCACAGGTCCTGCACAACAACATGGAATATGCCAGAGCCATGTGTATAGTTCAAAAAGTGGTCTGGGTGTATGGGTATGTGGCTAATCATGGCAGACAGGCAGCTGACATTATGTATGCCTCGTATAGGTTGGTGTGTAACATAGTGCTAGTGTTTGCATTCACAAATGAATACTGTTGGGCATGTTTCCCGTCACATGTTCTGAGGTGTGGCACAGTTATGCAAACTATGTGATACAGTTTGTGTATTTTGGTGTCTGTTTCTTCCTGCTTGGTGGGGGTCACTTGTTTGGGCAGATATGTAGATGCGTCTGTGAATGTGTGTGATTTCTGGTAGTGTGTGTGGATGTCCTTACTGTGTTCTGGTAAGGGTATGTGTTGGTTATATTGATGAGCTGCATGTGTTAAGTTTACCCCTGTAGCTGCATCCCAAACAATGTGTGGGGTGTGGTGTTAGGTGGGTTTGGCTGTGTACATGGCATAGAGATTGCATTCCCCCAGGATGGCCACATACACAAAGCTGACATTAGTAAACATGAGTAGCTGACTAGTGGATATGCCTGTATGAGCATTTAGTACTACAAGTAGCAATTACGTATTGCTTATGAAGATGTTTTAGACAGTGATGCTCACATGTAAAATATTTGTGTTATGGGAATGACAACAATGGCTATTATGGAAACATTGGAGCTACCTTTAGCAGCAATCCTCCTCTGAAGAGCACATCACATGCTGTTAGTTGATTACAGATGATGCAAGTGTCTACAGGTCTGTTTCCTTCTCTGGGTATATACTCACATATCCACCAGGACCATGAGCTCTGTTGGGCACAGACACCCACTCTCCAAACAGAGTCATGTATCAATAGACTCTGATGCCACTACCAACATGATCAGGATATAATCAGATAGTGTGAGCCATCACTTATGAAGCGGCTATTACACATGGCCAGCTGTCTCCTACATCTTACCCTCCTACTGCAGATGTTACACTGGAGTTAAAGATGATATGCAACCTATTTCATTTCCAGTGCTGTGCACTACCTTGCATACAGTATGTGCAAGTGGCTGTTAGGTTGACAATGAGAGGTTGGGCTACACAAACCTGGTAGTTCAATTAGTTTGTCTGTACTCTCAATATCCACTCTATGTAGGTGTGCACATAGCCATTTGGTCCAGCCCTGTAACAAGGGTCACTACACATTTGCATAACATGTACACATGCACAGCTGTTATTGCTTGCAAATGATACTAGAGAGGTGGATATTACATGTGTTATGTACATGGATAGTTGCCTGGCTCTTCCAATTATCTTCGCTGTCATGCTGCTAAACTGTCAGATGAATACAAATTATATGTATCCTGTCATTGAGTATTGTAATTGCCAATAAACATAACTACTGTTTGCATAACATAACAGAACTGCTATGTAGAATAGAATACAGATCTGCCTAGAATACTGTACAATACACAGTTATTCGCACAGCATCCCACAATGCACACCACATTTGCATGGTAAGCCTACCTTTAACATGTTCATCTTACTTATACACCCATACATATGTCGACTGTTACAATATATCGACATATACTATCCCCTGTTATAGCACATACTTGTTGGACCAATCCTGACACTGACAGTGGCTGGAAGCGAATTGGTGGGTTCCAAGTCCATATCATCCCTTGTGGTGTATGCGGATTTGCCGTGTGACCTACAGCAGTACACACATAGAATACTACAAGCATTACTACTGCTCAACAATACATCGCTACAAGAAAGCTATTTCCACTATATGCATTGATTACACTGTAATTCTTACAGTACAGGTACTACATACACAGACATACTACATGTTATGCATACCTTCTTAGTAATCGGAGGTGTTATTGACTACTATAATACTCATTTTCAGTTTGTCTTTCAGTGTTTTGTACTGTCCTACAGGTAGATACAGATGGTTTGAATGTGTGACAAGGCAACCTTTTATAGTTACAGATCAGTAACATGTGTTATCCTGATGACAATTGGTGTTACTAAGTTGCTAATTACATGCACATCAGCTGTGTTGCTACTGCCTTAGCCAATACCATGGCTACAGTGGAGTATAATTGAGTACTCCACTTGGGCATTGTCCCTTTGCCTTACTTGTGAGGAAGACAATGTGGAAGTGTTGTTTGGAATCTATTGCAACAGTTGTATGGAGACGAACAGTAATATAGTGTGTGTAATGCCTAGAGGATTTGGTCTAAATGTGAGTACTGCTGTTATATTTCTGAACATTGCTACTTGTGCAGGGTTTGTCTGTACCTAATACTTCTGCATATGTATCAGTCTGGCCAGGTGGTTTGACCAGCTCAAGGCTGCATAGCTATGCATATAATGTTAGGGGGTTTACAGTGTGCTTACCAGACATATTTAGTATGGTGTTACTGTGTATCATACTGTGCTGATAATCAGTACTCGGTAACACTTCCTGGTGTACGAACCTTTCAACCCTCTGAAACAGGATTAGTTCATACAAACTCTCTTACAACAGCAGCTGTTCAATTGTATAACGGCAACTATTTCACATAGGGCCATGTTAGTGTGTCTGTGTCCAGGTATGTTAAGGTTTCAGCAGATGTACAGTAGTTGAATAATTGGTTATGGTATGTCAGTATGTATTGCTGCAATTATTTTGGTTGTGGGGTAGATATTGGTGGATGTACATAGCACATGCAGGTGTGTAGGAACCCATTTTATACAACTTCTATATGTGTGTGGGTGTTCTTTCCCTATGTGAACACCTATCCCTTAGTGGACTAATACTATGGTAATTGCAGACCGATTCATTAAGGCACTATTAAATGCTTCCTGTATAGCATGCAGGTACTGTTAGTCCTTGAATCATTTTGGCAATACATCAGAATGTAATAAAGTTTTGCAAAATGTAAGCTGTCTGTGTATTTCTGCCATGGATATTTGCAGTCATTGCAGTTGTGTTGGTGACTGTGTCCACAGAACATATTTGTAATAGTGTATTGGCATATACTCTTCATATGTTATGTTCATATTGTTTGGGGGGGGATGGAATGTGTGATTGCTATGGTCCATGTTATACTCAGATATGTCCACTCTGGATGGTGTCTACAAACATGTATGTGTGTGTGTGTGTGTGTGTGTGTGTGTGTGTGTGTGTGTGTGTGTGTGTGTGTGTTTGTGTATATATATATATATATATGGATCACCTTTAAAACCTCGAAACCGCGTTTGCCCGAAACACTAACGACCGAAACGAAAAGACCGAAAACATAAAACGCCGACAACACAAAACACCGAAAACCATTACACCAACACAGTACACTACATAATATACTATCTATCCCAACCCAAACCCTAACCCTAAGGTCCGCACACTTACCCCACACTCTAACCTACTAACTCACTTAACCCACCCATAACCCACAGTCCTCACCATCGCACACACACCCTACCTGCACCGTAACCCTAACTCACTTAACCCACCCCTAACCCACAGTCCTCACTATCGCACACTTACCTGTCCCGCCCCTAACACTAAATCCCTCACTGACGATTGCACACTTACTGAGTCCCTAACCCACAGTCCCTCACCATCGCACACACACTACCTGCACCCTAACCCTAACTCACCCAACCCCTAACCCACAGTCCCTCACTATCGCACACTTACCTGTCCTCCCTAACACTAAATCCTCACTCACGATCGCGCGCACACCCGAGTCCCTAACCCACAGTCCCTCACCATCGCACACACCCTACCTGCACCCTAACCTAACTCACTTAACCCACCCCTAACCCACAGTCCCTCACTATCGCACACTTACCTGTCCGCCCCCTAACACTAAATCCTCCCTAACCTATCGCAGTCCCTAACCCCAGTCCTCACCATCGCACACCCTACCTGCACCCTAACTCACCTAACTCCCTAACCCACAGTCCCTCACTGTCCACTATCGCACACTTACCTGTCCGCTCCCTAACACTAAATCCCTCACTCGATCTTTATATATATATATATATATATATATATATATATATATATATATATATATGTGTATATGTATATATGTTTATCTGTACCTCCATAGATGTGTAGATGGTTTTAACCTAGCTGTATATCTACATATATATGTAGACCTGTATATAGCGACATGTGTCTATGTATATCTCTTTCTTTCTCTCTCTCTCTCTCTCTATATATATATATATATATATATATATATATATGACCATACACCTTTAATTGGGTATATGGCGGGTTGTCCTATTTCAACACATTCCTCCCTTTTGTGTTCTAACCTATCTGCATACACAACTGGGATAGGTACATCCCAGGTAGCTTCGTGTTAGTTTACTCTGAGGACGGAGTACATGGTTGCAAGCTCTACTCCTGGAAGTTGTTATTATTTTACCTCTCAGAGTAGGCACTGGTAGGGAAAGTGTGAATAACGCACACTTACGCGGTTGTAAGCAGGTTTACCCGTGGTCTGGATGACATTAAGCAAAGGTTAAACCTGTGAAGCACTTCTCTGTTTACCGTGTTTCAGTGACGCTTATTGTTGCGCAAACCTGTGGAAACCCGCTTACAACTACTTGAGAGTGCTTTAATCCACTTGCATCCAACAGCCCTTATTCTGGTCCTCAAAATAACCTAGCAGCCCTTGAACCCGGGACCATGAACACCACAGTCACTGACTTTAACACTAAGGCATCTGAGATATGTACAAATGTTATGGTGTTTAGAATATACATTGTATTACAGGCATTCCTCACTACTGAAAACAAATGTGACAGTCAGTTGGTGTACATATGTCTGATACATGTTAATGTTCATATGTTTGTGAAATTAGGTGTTGCAATGTGACATGACAGGGTGTATTTTGAATGAGAAAGGCTCTTACTTTGTGTTCTTTTTATATTGTCCCCATACTCCATGTATACCCTTCCAGTTCACTTATTGGACATCCGACCCAGGCCCTCCTTAATACATGATTGCATTACCCATCATTCCTCCCCCACCCCAATCTTCACATACACAACAACCACCCCTTCTATGGTGAATTAGGTTAATAATAATTGTTATAATACCAGAGCTGCATGTGGTTTGTGTACCCTCCAATTCCTTTGGAGTGCTTTTGTGTCACAAAGTGTGTTCATAGATGTTCATATATATGGCTATTGATGTAACTGTATAATATATATATATATATATATATATATATATATATATATATATATATATATATATATATATATATATATATATATATATATATATATATATATATATATATATATATATATATATTGCATTAGTTTGTAACAGTAGTACATATGTAGACTGGAATGTGTTGGTTCACAAACTACAGTACATTACAATGTACTGTACATATGTAGACAAAGTGACTGTCCCATTTGTGATCATTACAGTGAAATGCATATGGTATAAGGTGTAGTCTCAAGACCATGAGACATGTATTCACGTCAGATGGTTTAGTGGTAAGTCCCATGACTATAGAGTGCATGGTCCAGGGTTTGACACCTGCGATGCTTTACACATGTTTTTTACTGCAGAATAAGGCTCATTTAAGCAGTTGTAAGCATGTTTAAAAGTGTTTGTGTGACTTTATAGCAGTGGTTAAACACAGTTAAACAAACTTTGTAACGTATAACCTGTGCGCGCAAACACAGCCACATCTGCTAACTACTCAGGATATATACATGTCAGTGAAGTAACATCTCACTATTTGCTGACGTAACATTACATTCTCTGTTGACTGTACTCTCCAGCACACATGGGTTTATATGGGTGTTTCGAATGTTTATTATACAGATGAGGGTGGCCTAATGGTTAAGGTGTTTGCTTTACAAACACAAGGTGGTGGGGTTTGGTTTCTCAGAAGAGATAATCATTAGGCTTAAAAAATGGCAGGCAAAGGTGTTTGCTTTACAAAACACAAGGGCAGGGTCGAGTCTCAAGAGATAATTAATTAGGCTTGAAAGGGCAGTTAGCTTAGCACCTGTCTATGATTACTACCTATATATGCAAGCTGTGGTTAAGGTATACTTTTGCACATGATAAACATCCCTGTCTTTATCGGGATTGTAACCTCGAATGCACAGATACTATGCAGATGCTGTAACCATTACACAGTTGACATTAACGTTGCTTCCGCCTGTTTCCTATTTAGATGATTTCTATGTGTAAGCTAGGCTAAGCAAAGGGTGGAGGCCCCCAAACTCACTGAGCTTCACATACTCTTGAAATAACAACATATAACAAATGTACTGTGCGACAATACATTACATTCCTAACTACATTAGGCATAGCCCCTCACTGACACACTTCAAAGGAAACCTTGTTGTGTGAATGGGTAACAGACTATACACCCCTGGGATCATGTGTCCCAGAACCATACAGCCAGGGGGTGGGAGAACCTGTCCAGTTTGATAGCTGCGAGTACTGTTGGGGAAATTGAATGGTATTGAATTGTCACATTAACATGCCCTCTTTAGATCACTAAGTGCCCCTATCACCCTCCACAACCCCAGTCTTCAACAGCTTCCAGCAACTCTGCCTGGAATTGCTTCATTGACTATGCTTGACAGAGGCTCAATTATTTCATCAATAGTGCGGGGAAAGCCAACGCACTTTAGCTATGCTTCTAATTGCCCTTGGGCAGATAGGTAGTAGGCTATCTGTGAACCTCTAATGTTCAGGCCATTACAGCCATAATATGTGAATAAACAGACCTTCAGATCACAATATACAGTGAGAAATCACCATGTAGTCAGGAAACAGTTAAGTACAGCAAGAACATAGAGAACACTTATACTTAGTCACTCCAAAAGCCTATCTTGGGAGCTAGAAGACTTGTATAAGTTTAAGGCTTTCTATTGATTACCAGTAGGTTATCTACAGGGGAGATGAAAAACAAATACAGATGGGGAACATGCATGCAATGATACCATACCGGCCTATGTGTCGGCCTTAGGCTTTGGAATACTGGCCAAGGCTATTGGCGCCCCCATGGTGCTTTATTTAGGAGAGTCTCGAAGGTGAATACCAGCTCCATATACAGTACAATAGCAGATTTAATGAGGGTTATGCTACACAACACCAAGGGTTGTGATCACAACATGCATGCTCTCACAGCACTCCTCAGGATGGACAACATCAACATCTGTGTAGTAACTGAAATCTGTTTTAAGGCTCCTGAGAGCACACCAGCACTACCAGACTACAATCCATACCACACATTTCAGCTACAGAATATGGACTGACAGACATAGAGGAGCTGTATCCATATTCATCAGGGATACCTACACCTCAAGGTTAGTGGGGCAGCATGATATCTCTGAAATCATCCACGTGCAGCTAACATCAGCCACAACTGTAATGTAAACTGTGGCCTGCTACGGGTTGCCTCCATGACCCAGGACCTCCACTCCACCTACCTGGAGACAGTGGAGAACATGACTGTCTTAATGCACACTCTGGCATTGGTTGATGTCAACTACCGTACAATTAACTAGGAAACTTACTCCGGTACTCACTTCCAGGCCCAGCACTTCCTGGAATTTATCACCTCATATGCCCTGTATCAGGTGGTAGCCTCCCTAACGTGGGGTGGAAACTACTAGAAGTGGTCATCACCAACATAGGCAACAGGTGCACCACAGTGGAGATTAACCAGTCACTGGTTAGATCTAACCATGAACTCTTCACTGTTTCCACACCCAAGCATCTCCCCCACCCACAGATTCCACAGTGTATACCTTTCCTAATGCTAAATTTACACTACTAGTGACAGGGGTGGGGGTTTCACAGCCCCCATGCTAAGGGGAAACACTGTTCAAGATACAGATAGATTTACAAATGCAGTCTATAAGCACCTACACGGATGTATGGATCATGCCATCACTGGTAAACCAAGACTCACTCCTCCTAGACAAGGACACCTGTCTGGTGGACCTCTGCCATAAACAGGCTATACTACAGAAGTAGGACAGAATTCCAGACACACAGCAAATCCCTCAAAGGGCAGACATCCATGACCACTATTAATATGATACATAGGTCCCTCATGACATCATCCAAGGCTAACATCAGCAGGAGAATATGTAAGGATTTGAAAGATAACCACAAAGCCTTCTTTGGCTATGTCAAGGATCTATGTGGTGATACACAGATTTGCACTGTGCCAGTGAAATATAGCACAAAATATGCTGACCCTCCTGATATCATCAACATCCTTGCAGATACATTCAGTGCATACTTTACCCCCTAAAGATCTCACAGCACTACCCAAAAGGTACAATATCCCACACATCAGTGACACACAGGCAGAAATGGCCCTCTCTAACAGCAGAACATAGTGTCAATGGAGGCAGATGTTGTCCCAGACTGCATTTTGCAAACTGTACAAGACAACCTTCCCCCCACCTTATTAATCTTTCCTACCTCAGCCTCTCCACAGGCTACATGCCCATACAATGGTGCGTGGCAACGATTATTCCACTCCATCAAGGTGGAATCACAATTGACCATGGTAACTACCACCCCGTAAGCCTGACTAGCCTGGTCTGCAATGGTATGGTTTGCATCCTCATGGCACTCATTAACAAAGACATTGGTAACCTCCGAACACATGACCCAGTCTAGGTCAGCTTGGCTGAGTGCTGTTCATGCCTACTGAACCTGTTTGACGTCTTACATACAGTCACAGGGTGCCAAAGACACAGCCTCGAGCCAAGTGCCACTAACTGCATGGTCATTCCATTGTGGAATTGGCACCCACATATTAACACATAAGTGGCAGCCACTTTAATACGGATGAGGTAATGGGGTATCTGGGGACTAAGGTAGATAGTGATCTCTCCTTTGACAATCATATCTCCACAGTAGTTATGACATCCTTCTATGTAGGCCATCTGATTACTAAAGGATTCCCATCTAGACATACTGGGGTTATAGTACCCCCTTTACTCATCACTCATCAGTCCCATCATAGGGTATATTAACCCATGTGGGATGTACCTCAGAAGGCACTTCCAACAGCTGGGGGTCCATGAATGTACCCCACCAAGGGGAATACTGGCCTCCAACATATGGCCTATGCAGCCAGACTGAATAAACTCCTGCTTTACTCAGTGGCATCTTGTTTACCCAGAGATGATCTCCGCTGGCCAACACAGCCATGTCGAACTCAGGCTTGATGGATATGCTCCACCTATGGGAATCCATGTCACAGTGAGCCACACACTGTAGTGAGCTGAACCTTGCCACAACAATAACTGGAAGATGTGGGAGGGACAGCTTCCTGTCACAGACATTCCCCATACTTTGGACAACATCCCTAACTACTTTATACAGAGCCCCTCATTAACACTCTGCAAGAAAAACCTTGAAGAGTGGATGGGGAACAGTAGATGCACCCCAGGGATCCTGCCATTGGCTCTGCTCCACAGAGGGACAGTTAATGAATCAATGAGGCGACAAAAGCTGACACATTTTGGATGGGCTTATGAATGGCCTCTGGCAGTTGGCCAAGTATCTACCTATGAATCTATACATACAGTATCTGCATATGCTGATAACTTAATTTACTGTTCAAGTGTTGACTTACCTGTGCCAATAGCAGTTATGTGTGCAATAGTTGAAGGCTTCCTATGTTGGATACACACAGTAGACTGCCTATACATAACAATTTACAGGTAGTCGTGTGTGTGTGTCATCCATTTTTACTGTGTGTGCAGGTGGAGAAAGGTGTCAGTCCCTAGGTGCCTACACTGTCAGTGTGTGTGCTATATGTTTTCTCTTTGCCAAGGCATAGGCATACTGGGCACGCCTTCGTCTGCCTACTGGAACTGGCTCTGGATGTTTGTGGTCTGAGTACCTCTGTGCCTGTGGGGCCCTTGGCAATGGTGGTGGGCTGTGAGGGCCTTCACCATTCTGTCTCTGCTGCAGCTGTTTCCACAGGACCATATTATGTAGCATGGCACACACTATGAAGATGTGGGCATATGTGCCTGGAGAGTACTGTAAGGCTCCATCAGATATGTCCAAGCAACTGAACCCAAACACACACTCTATGATGATTCTGGTTTGTGCGTGTGCCTCATTGTGGCATTCCTGCATGGGTGTGTGTGCATTTCTGATGGGATTCATCATCCATGGTTCCAGTGCATAGCCAGCATCCCCCACCAGGTGGCCATTTGGGATGTTCCCCCCTGGCAAATAACTGATACAGCTGTGATGCATGCCAGATTTGGGAGTTGTGATAGCTTCCAGGGCTGCCAGCACACACATCCATGATAATGCCCTGGGCATTGCACACGACCTGGCAGTTGATGGAGGGGTATCCCTTGTGGTTTATGTAGTGCCTACCCTGCTCACCAGGTGGTGACTTGATGTGCATGTGCGTGCAGTCTATTGCACCCAGTACCTCTGGGTATTCTGCCACACAGTGGAAGAGATGCATATTGCTGGCCAACTCCTCCTGCGTTCATGGGAAGTACTTGTGCTCATTGGCATGTGATAACATGGCATCCAGGAACTGGTGTAGTACCTTGGATGCTGATGCCTGTGAGATCCCCATGATATCCCCAGTTGGTCTTTGAAAGGTACCTGTAGCTAGTATTCTCAGGCTTACACATACCTTCATATCCACTGGGATGAGTTCCCCTCTGTTTGTTTTGACTCTGAGGTGTGGCCGGCACAGCTCCACAAGTTGCTGTAGGATGTCCCTGTCCACCCTGTAATGCTTTACTATCTCCAAATCATGTAGCCCCTAGTAAGTTACCCTGGGTCTGAATACTCTCTTCCTTTTCTGGTGCCTGAGGTGGTCATGTGCATCATCCTCCACACCACCTTCAGTCTCCAACACATGCTGGTGGATCAAAGCTATGGCAGCTCCTAACATGTACATAATAAAAGTTCCCCATCTGTATACACCACTGGTGCAGAGTGTATGGGAATACACAAATGTGTGTGAGGTGCTTTCACACTTTATAGTATTGTGCTATGGATGCTGCTGATGTCAGTGGGTGTGTATGAGGTATTCCAGCTGCAGCGTGTCTTAATTATGTGTTTTCCAATAAGTACTGCAAGTGTGGGGCCTTTACTGTGGAGATCTACTTGCCTGCCTTAATTAATCTGTTGCCCTTTAATTCACTTTTAGACCTGGATCCTCTCCCATTATCAGGCATGCATCCACCTGCAGTTTTTCTTGTTTTGTACTTTCCCTACCCAGTCATGGCAAAATGTGCCTTGTAGCTGATATACTGCATATTGGTTTTGTTCTGCTTTGACACTTTACTGTTTTCTTTGCAGTACAGCCCCTCCCCTTTCCTGTTCTGCAGGTAGCTGCTTGCAGCCTTGTTAGCTGTTGTCAATGGCCCACTGTAGGCTCCTAGGTGTTAATTAGTTATTTGTACTCCAATTTCACTGCTGCAGCATTTCCTTATTTCTTTCCTATATCCTTCCTGTTTCAGCTGCAGTGCACGCCGCACATACCCGTTTACTGGGTCTATGCGCGTTTTCATCTCTGTTCAAATGCATACTTGGTCACCTTGTGTACTCTCAGCTAAGCATAGCTATGGCCAATTCGACACGCCCCTATCCTGCAGCTTTGCCTAGCTTGGGGCAGATTGGTTTAGCAATGCTCCAATGTGCTTACAGCAATGGCAACACACCCCTCTCTTGATGTCATCTTTATCTCAAGGGCTCACCTGGGTGTTATAATGCTACACTGTGAGGTGCATCCTTACACCAACGAGGAATCTGTGATTCACTATTAATCCTCTCATTTGCATGGCATTGCTTACTAATTCCTAGCTACTGTGCATAACACTGTCACTGCCCCTTAGCAACCCTTGAGCCATAAGTATGGTGTAGCATGCCTGCCATTGACTATTATGGGGAAATCATGATATGTGTTTCATTGTGGTTTTATTCTATATTTTTATATATTCCTTGCGATCCCCTTTGCGCACCGCTGCCCTGCGCTTTCAAGTCGCGATAGTGTGACTATATATATTGAATGTTAATTTTATATTTTGTACATGTTTTTGATGCCAATGGCTATATATTTAGCTATTGGCATATATTAACAATATAATACATGCATTTTGTCGACTGTCATGTCTCCGATTTTATGTTTGCAAAAATGTAAACCATTTTCTACGGTTTACATTTCTGCATGCTTACACTATGCCTGCACCACTTCCTGAATCGCTACATACCTTCATTTGCATGCTACACTGCTGCACATGGGGTAATGAGCATACAAGGCTCGGGAGTTGTGCGGGTGTAGTATACATAGGTAGTGCAGTTAGAAACAGCTCGTACCTGAATTGCTCACCAGCCATCTTTGGTGTTAGAATGCCGACGCTAAGCCTGTACCTGGGGCAAGCTTCATGAATCCCGGGGAACATGTAACCTTTCCAAGTTTAACCCAAGTATTCATTACTACACTATCATCAATTGTCTAGAATTTCATAAATATCCTCCCCTTAGATGATGCTGTAATTGAATTCAATACAACTTTCCTAAATACCGTAAATAGCCTTGCATCTCCTACAAGGAAGAGACCAAAAACAAATAATGCAATGTGTCTATCCAAAAAGATTAGAATGAAAGAGTTAACATTTAATTTCTTTCTGAGTTAATTAAGCCAGGTAGTTTTATGGGGTTTATACTAATGATGAATGGCAAATTTAGGGTGATGGTTGCTTAGGGAGTCAGGGAGGGTGTCATCATGGCTGAATTATTTTTTTTGAGCATTATCCGGTCTAATATAGTGCCTTTCTGGTCACTTTGGTTAAGTATAGCTGGGGTGTTCACCAAATGGATAAAGTCAAACAGATTAAGAGAGTGAGAGTGTGGATATTGATTTATGGTGAACCAGTCATAGTTGATTTTACTTTCATGATTAATCTTTTATGAGGCCCAGGACAGGACATATTCAGCAATTGAAGTGTCATTGTTTGGAGGAATATACACGGTAATAATGCATGCAAATTTCTTATGGTTAATTTTAACTTGGCCAAGGTTTCTCCTTCATTTAGGAAGGAAATTTCTGTGATGTACAATAACATTTCTAAGTATTTTGCACATATGATGGCTATGCTACCTCCTCTTTTGGTGGTTCTGTCAGTGTATATGATATTATACTCTTGAGAGCATATTTCTTCATAATTTTTTCGTGTTTTTTAAGGGAAGCGTGATTACATCTGGGAGTTTGAGGATGGAATTGTGGGATTTTCATTAAAATTCTATGTATATTTAGGTTAAATATTTTAGGCCAGAGTGATTATTGGGACTCTCCAACCTTCCTTCACCTCCATCGCCCCTACTGTGACCTCATTACAACACATTGTTTACCTAAATACATTTACCTTTTTCTACTTTTCAAGAATATCACATAAAAAAGATTATGCCTTATTAGAAGCAATTCTGCCAAACTTTCTCATGGCTGAACAACTTATACCCATGGTTTATTTATCATTTTAGGGACTTTATCAACACCCCCTCCAACACCTTTGTCTGACATCCAGTACTGTGCTATCCATTAAGAAATCAGCACTAGTTACTCCCCAAAACAAAATCTTCCTCAGCTGCACATTACAGACCGATATTCATAGTACCAACACTGAGTAAAATCCTGAGAAACTAATTTTACAGCAACTCACTTCATACCTTCAAAAATATCACACTACTTACCCTGATAGATGATATCCTTACCAACATGAATACAGTAAATGTAACAGGTTGCCTTTTCATAGCTCTCACCTGAGTCATTGACCTGGGGGACCACATTACCCTGCATTCCCAAGTAACTAACATCAGAAGTAGCCCATAAGCCACAGAATGCTTCAAATGATACCTCATGAGCAGGACATTCAACTTTTTCCACCAATGGGAATACACCATCAGATGCCCCACAATGTTCCTTACTTGCCTCACTACTCTTCTTCAGTTTCTTTATAAGTTTGCTTTAGATCTACCACACCTACACAATTTACTCTATGCAGATGCTATGGATCTATATAGATTAAGTCACAACCAACAACTAATTCAAGACAAACTTCAACAATACCTGCTAGTACTCAGTGAATGGCTTACCTCTGAAAAACTGCTCCTGAATCCCAGGAAAACAAAAACATTGTTATTTGGTATACATAGAAAATTACCCAAAAGCCCAAAAGCCCTCCTAATCAAAGGCCAAAATAATCACACTGTAGAAACTACCACCACTTTCAAGTTCCACAGAATCTAGTTAGATCAGTCTCTGAACTTTGAAATCACATGAAAGAAATCAGGTGAAAAATAAGTCATTTACTGTTCTGGGCTAATAAACGTTCACACAAAAATACTACTACTCTTCAAACTATTTCTTATAAAATTTGCAACTTCATTGTAAATTGAAAGTATCACTGCCTGTCTTTAAAAAAAAATCTCAAGTGAAGACTCATCAAGGAAGAAGTTGGAAAGTCTGATGCAATCTTAAATCCTGAAACAGGGCACCCTAATATTAACCAATAGGGAGGATCATCTGATGCAGCGTAAAAGGGTACAGGACAAAGAGAAGGGATAAAGCATTAAGGATTGACAACGGAGAGCTATAGTATTTAAAACCATTAACAACAAAATATCTGCAATTCTTACATTTGTTATTCTGAAACTAGCATACTGTTGGCATCTCTCATTAACACTGGAGGTAACAGGCCCAAATTGACACCTCTTGTAGATGTGGGGAAGAGACAGCGGGATATCTACATCTCATTCAGTAACATACTCATATCCAAGGGATCTGGTAAGAAATGATAGCAGTCATAAGAATGGCCACATAAGTACATCTTCCTGATTCTTGAGGTAGCTCGTTTTGGATTTTTGGGATACCTGGAGAGGATATAGTAGTGCAGAGGAAGGCGACGGGCAGGGTATATCATGTTACAGCTGTTCTCATGGCAGCTATTTTTAAAAAGTGGAAGGCCTCGCTCAATGGCTGGAAACATATTTTATCTAAATATTTGAATAAGTTGAATGCTTTTTTTTTCCATATGTAAATCAAATACAGTCTGAGAAATTTAAAAGTACTTTTTTGTATTGGTTACTCTTGTGAATGATATATGAGGTTATCTTCTTTTTACTGGTTGTTTTAATTGAAATATTTCACTTAGGGGTTAGTCTAATGTTTGATTATAAGAATTAGACTTGTCTATGGTTAAGAAAAGGTTGTGCAAAATTCATATTTTTTTTTCTTGCTGTTAAATTGACTGTGGTTGTTGTTGTGTCTTTCGGCTTTTCCCGGTTAGGGGTCACAACAGTGGAACTCCGGTCCGCTAATGATTGGCAGTAGATTTTTACATGCTGAGTTGCCAGCCCTGATGCACAACCTTCAACGAAGGTATGCCCATTCATGCATGTCTCCACACAGAAGACGCTCTAGCTGAGAATCGAACAGGACAACGTCTTACTGTGAGGCAACAATGCTACCGCAGCACCAGCACTGCATTTTTCAATAAAGTAATTTGTCCTGGTTCCCTTCAATAAACACCTACCAAATGACATTTGACGACCTTTACTAAACTTCCATAAACATAACTTTATTGACCAATATTTTAATTTATTAATCATAGCATAAACATTCATCTAACTGCTAACTAGGGTAGCGTAACCTCGCTCACCCTGACCAAATAAGCAGCATCCTTCCCTCTGTTTGCTTATTTTTACTTATCAAGCAGCATCCCATCGCTCATTTTCATTCCCAATTTATCAAATTAAACATCCAACTCCCCTTTTACTAGGGCAGCATCACCTCGCTCACTCTAACCAAATAATCAGTGTCCTTACCTCCACTCGCTTACTTTTACTTATCAAGCAGTGGCCAATTGCTCACTTTCATTTCCCAGCTCATTGAATGAACATCCAACTCTGGGTGGGAACAGAAGAGAGACAAGCCTGACTCCC